>NC_064860.1:41130727-41447394 GCF_024139225.1 Suncus etruscus | reverse complement strand
AGCTAGATTATAGTAGATTGACTTTTTTTGTAAGGACACAGATAATTTCATCAACATCTGAAAATATAATGCCATCAAGGGTCACTTGGCAGAATCAATTGAATGCTAAATATCTTATGACTACTTAATGGCATAGGAACTCATCCCCTGGTGCCAAACTTCCTTTGGTAAAGGGATACTGGGACTAGGAGTCAGAATCCTTTCTTTCCAGGGTTGAAGCTTATCAGTATATCTTCTAAATCCGTACACATCTCCTTCCTTATATAGGAGGACCCACAATGTTTATCAGCTTCTTTTCAAAGAATTGCAGGAGAAGTATATAAATGTGAACAAAAATACAGATACGTCCTTGTTTTCAACTATCTTAGCACTATAACACTATACATTTGTCAGGCAGGAGAGGAGAGCACTTCAAGATTTGAGATATGATGACTAATAACAGAATAAAAGATGTTTCTTGGCTAGCAAAGGATCTCTCTATTCCAACAGCCCAAACTTTCTACTTGAAGGATATTTCACTGTACTGAGGAAAATGAGAAACCAGAACCAGAGTTAAATTTACCTCCACCCATCTGCAAACACGAAAGTGTTGAACCTAATCCCCAGGCCAAACTCCAGCCTAGGCAATTACAATTTGTTTAAAATTTCACCACACAGAACACTGGAAGATGAATGGTGGAGAAGATGCTGAAAGCTAAGAGAGATGCCTTCTTTACAGGCTGAAAAGGAATAGGGAAAGTTAGGTCTTGTTTGCTTGTCACCAGAATTGGTCTGGGGGAGTATCTCTTTCTAGGCCCCTACTGTTTGCATCTCCAGGCTTTTGACTAGGTCTAGCTCTTCACTCTGATTATTGGAGCTTGTCATACTGGTTCCTTCCTCATCACTATAAACCAGAACCATAAAACATGCAAGTAGTTGGACTGGTAAAAAGTTCTTGTCCAATGGTTGCTCAGATATTTATATTGCTGACAGCGATCTAGATTAGCAAATTAAAACCTCATCTCAAGCATTGTCTCTACCCAAGAACTATGCATATATGTGTCTGTATAGCATGGTGTACATGTGAATGTGGTGTGGATTTGGTGTGATAAGTGGTATGTAGCAGTGGTGTGTGAGGTATATGATGTGTGTATAGGTGTGATGTGTGTGGGGTGAGGTGTGTGGTTTGTGGTATGTGATGTGTGTCTATGCGAGGGATATGTATACAGTGTGTGGTCAGTGTATGTGTGAATTGTATATGTATGGGGCTATATGTATATAGTACATGGTATGTGATTTGTGCTTGTGTTGGATTTATAGTTCCTCAACTACATGGAACACCTTTCATCAGAGCTGGGCCTACCAGTTCTTGACCTATTGGGATTGCCCACTGAGATCTAGATGCCAGAGATAATCCATATGACTATTCTATGGGGATGAGGGAGAGATGGTTTCAACTCTATCCAAGTTTGAAAGAGAAGGAAGAGAACTAACTCATGGAGATGATTAAGGGGACAGAATTGGGGCCAAATTCTGAGAGTATTTTCAGCTCTGTCTTCCTCCAGGGGGAAAACATAAGCTCTTTTACCACTCTGCATTTCTGTCTTCTCAGCTGAAAGATGGTGGATCATTATTTGACTTTATTCTAAGAGGTACTCTGGGGATTAATGAGTTCATGTGTGAGAAGTGCTAAGAATAGGCACTCTGGGTGCATTATGATAATGGCTGTTGTTATGAGTAGAAGTAAGTGTGGGGTAGGTTTAGTGTTGTTTTATTCTTGCCCTTTCTTTTGTATAAAAAGATTTTGAGCATATTTATGAACTGAGAGGGAGGGGGTCCTATAGAGAAGGAAGAGCACAGCAAAGTGATCCTCAAGATGATCTGAGCACCAAGGTTAGACTTAGAGACTGAAGCCATTGAGGAAGCAGGGTTAGACATCTGGAGCTGTATTAACATGCACACGGAAGAAGGTTCTGGGGTTGAGGTACAGATTTGAGGAAGATGACTCAGAATGGAATCCTTTAGTGTGTGGGGATAACTTGAGTTGGCTCTACAGGCAGTGAAGACAGACCCAATTTCCCAAGTCCACAGTCTTGAGGCATGACTGGTCACTAAAGTGCAGAGAACACCAT
This sequence comes from Suncus etruscus, assembly GCF_024139225.1. Classification (NCBI taxonomy): domain Eukaryota; kingdom Metazoa; phylum Chordata; class Mammalia; order Eulipotyphla; family Soricidae; genus Suncus; species Suncus etruscus. The sequence continues at coordinate 41,445,283 of NC_064860.1, read as the reverse complement.
AAACAGCATCCTGCTTACAACATTTGTCTTTTCCTGGACACTCACTTTCCAAATTTGATCTTAATCAAAACTGGCCGTTACACTAGGAAGATCCTAGTGACTTTCCCTCATCTACTCTATGCTTCTCTCAGGTCGGTTTTATCTACCTTCTGTTTTTAGTATTGTTTTGTTTGTTTGTTTTTGGGGCCACACCCCAAACGGTCAGGGGTCACTACTGGCTATGTGCTCAGAAATCGCTCCTGGCTTGAGAGACCATAATGGGACACCCGAGGATAGAACCTCGGTCTGTCCTAGTCTAGTGCTGGCAGGGCAGGTGCCTTACCACTCTGTGCCACCTCTCCAGCCCCTACCTTCTATTTTGACCTGTTATGAATCTGAAACCACCTAAGATAGACCCTCATGCCTGCACACAGACAACCTCATGTTCTTTCTTTTCAGGAAAATCCTGTAAGAGGGGTTGCATCAAGGCTTCTCCCTTCACTAACATCTCCCACCCAAATTATCCTCCTCATCTTTCCTTAGAGGCAGTGTGTGTTACCCAGGACATTGATACATAGTGAGTAAAATTTCTTAGTGTTTACTTCATTTTCCTGTCCATTCTTCCATCTACATATTTTAACACAGTGGGTAACTGATGTCTTTCAAAAGACAAGAGAAGGCCATACATTTTTGAAAAAAGAATTTCTTTGGTCTCTTGCAAGATGGGTCATAAGAATGTATTTCCCAATGAGATTGCCACACAGGTCATCCTAGGTGATCTCTCTTTAGCAAGTTTTATTGTATGTAGATCATAAGGAGGTCTTAGGAGGCTCAAGGAAATATTAGGAGTTTTATTTGGGGGCACTTACCAGTCTTAAATGTAAAAAGGATCTTATGATTTTTTCTTTTTTTTTTTTTTAATTTTTATTTTTTTATTTAAACACCTTGATTACATACATGATTGTTTTTGGGTTTCAGTCATGTAAAGAACACCACCCATCACCAGTGCAACATTCCCATCACCAATGTCCAAGTCTCCCTCCTACCCACCCAACCCCCGCCTGTACTCTAAACAGGCTCTCCATTTCCCTCATACATTCTCATTATAAGGAAAATTCAAAATGTAGTTATTTCTCTAACTAAACTCATCACTCTTTGTGGTGAGCTTCCTATGGTGAGCTGGAACATCCAGCTCTTTTCACTTTTGTGTCTGGAAATTATTATTGCAAGAATGTCTTTCATTTCTCTTAAAACCCATAGATGAGTGAGACCATTCTGCGTTTTTCTCTCTCTCTCTGACTTATTTCACTCAGCATAATAGATTCCGTATACATCCATGTATAGGAAAATTTCATGACTTCATCTCTCCTGACAGCTGCATAATATTCCATTGTGTATATGTACCACAGTTTCTTTAGCCATTCATCTGTTGAAGGGCATCTTGGTTGTTTCCAGAGTCTTGCTATGGTAAATAGTGCTGCAATGAATATAGGTGTAAGGAAGGGGTTTTTGTACTGTATTTTTGTGTTCCTAGGGTATATTCCTAGGAGTGGTATAGCTGGATCATATGGGAGCTCGATTTCCAGTTTTTGAAGGAATCTCCATATCGCTTTCCATAAAGGTTGAACTAGACGGCATTCCCACCAGCAGTGGATAAGAGTTCCTTTCTCTCCACATCCCCGCCAACACTGTTTGTTCTCATTCTTTGTGATGTGTGCCATTCTCTGTGGTGTGAGGTGGTATCTCATCGTTGTTTTGATTTGCATCTCCCTGATGATTAGTGATGTGGAGCATTTTTTCATGTGTCTCTTGGCCATTTGTATTTCTTCTTTGTCAAAGTGTCTGTTCATTTCTTCTCCCCATTTTTTGATGGGATTAGATGTTTTTTTCTTGTAAATTTCTGTCAGTGCCTTGTATATTTTGGAGATTAGCCCCTTATCTGATGGGTATTGGGTGAATAGTTTCTCCCACTCAGTGGGTGGCTCTTGTATCCTGGGCACTATTTCCTTTGAGGTGCAGAAACTTCTCAGCTTAATATATTCCCATCTGTTAATCTCTGCTTTCACTTGCTTGGAGAGTGCAGTTACCTCCTTGAAGATGCCTGTAATGTCCTGGAGTGTCTTGCCTATGTGCTGTTCTATATATCTTATGGTTTTGGGGCTGATATCGAGGTCTTTAATCCATTTGGATTTTACCTTCGTGCATGATGATAGCTGGGGGTCTACGTTCAATTTTTTGCAAGCGGCTATCCAATTGTGCCAACACCACTTGTTGAAGAGGCTTTCCCTGCTCCATTTAGGGTTTCCTGCTCCTTTATCGAAAATTAGGTGGTTGTATGTCTGGGGAACATTTTCTGAGTATTCAAGTCTATTCCACTGGTCTGAGGGCCTGTCCTTATTCCAATACCATGCTGTTTTGATAACTATTGCTTTGTAGTACAGTTTAAAGTTGGGGAAAGTAATTCCTCCCATATTCTTTTTCCCAATGATTGCTTTAGCTATTCGAGGGTGTTTATTGTTCCAAATGAATTTCAAAAGTGCCTGATCCACTTCTTTGAAGAATGTCATGGGTATCTTTAGAGGGATAGCATTAAATCTGTATAATGCCTTGGGGAGTATTGCCATTTTGATGATGTTAATCCTGCCAATCCACGAGCAGGGTATGCGTTTCCATTTCCGCGTGTCCTCTCTTATTTCTTGGAGCAGAGTTTTATAGTTTTCTTTGTATAGGTCCTTCACATTTTTAGTCAAGTTGATTCCAAGATATTTGAGTTTGTGTGGCACTATTGTGAATGGGATTGTTTTCTTAATGTCCATTTCTTCCTTATTGCTATTGGTGTATAGAAAGGCCATTGATTTTTGTGTGTTAATTTTGTAGCCTGCCACCTTGCTATATGAGTCTATTGTTTCTAGAAGCTTTTTGGTGGAGTCTTTAGGGTTTTCTAAGTAGAGTATCATGTCATCTGCAAACAGTGAGAGCTTGACTTCTTCCTTTCCTATCTGAATTCCCTTGATATCTTTTTCTTGCCTAATCGCTATAGCAAGTACTTCCAGTGCTATGTTGAATAGGAGTGGTGAGAGAGGACAGCCTTGTCTTGTACCAGAATTTAGAGGGAAGGCTTTTAGTTTTTCTCCTTTGAGGATAATATTTGCCATTGGCTTGTGGTAGATGGCTTCAACTAGATTGAGAAAGGTTCCTTCCATTCCCATCTTGCTGAGAGTTTTGATCAAGAATGGGTGTTGGACCTTATCAAATGCTTTCTCTGCATCTATTGATATGATCATGTGGTTTTTATTTTTCTTGTTATTGATGTTGTGTATGATGTTGATGGATTTACGGATGTTAAACCAGCCTTGCATTCCTGGGATGAAACCTACTTGATCGTAGTGGATGATCTTCTTAATGAGGCATTGAATCCTATTTGCCAGGATTTTGTTGAAGATCTTTGCATCGGCATTCATCAGCGATATTGGTCTGTAATTTTCTTTTTTTGTAGCATCTCTGTCTGGTTTAGGTATCAAGGTGATGTTGGCTTCATAAAAGCTATTTGGAAGTGTTTCCGTTTGTTCAATTTCATGAAAGAGTCTTGCCAGGATTGGTGGTAGTTCCTCTTGGAAAGTTTGAAAGAATTCATTAGTGAATCCATCTGGGCCTGGGCTTTTGTTTTTCGGCAGACCTTTGATTACCGTTTTGATTTCATCAATGGTGATGGGGGTGTTTAGATATGCTACATCCTCTTCCTTCAACCGTGGAAGATTATAAGAGTCCAAGAATTTATCCATTTCTTCCAGGTTCTCATTTTTAGTGGCGTAGAGTTTCTCAAAGTAGTTTCTGATTACCCTTTGAATCTCTGTCATATCAGTAGTGATCTCTCCTTTTTCATTCCTAATACGAGTTATCAAGTTTCTCTCTCTCTCTTTCTTTGTTAGGTTTGCCAGTGGTCTATCAATCTTGTTTATTTTTTCAAAGAACCAACTTCTGCTTTCGTTGATCTTTTGGATTGTTTTTTGGGTTTCCACTTCATTGATTTCTGCTCTCAGCTTTGTTATTTCCTTCTGTCTTCCTATTTTTGGGTCCTTTTGTTGAGCACTTTCTAGTTCTATTAGCTGTGTCATTAAGCTACTCAGGTAAGCTCCTTCTTCCTTCCTGATGTGTGCTTGCAAAGCTATAAATTTTCCTCTCAGTACTGCTTTTGCTGTGTCCCATAAGTTCTGATAGTTTGTGTCTTTATTGTCATTTGTTTCCAGGAACCTTTTGATTTCCTCCTTGATTTCATCTCGGACCCACTGGTTATTGAGTATGAGGCTGTTTAACTTCCAGGTGTTAATGTTTTTCTTCTGAGTCCCTTTGGAATTCACAAATAATTTCAGAGCCTTGTGGTCAGCAAAGGTAGTCTGCAAAATTTCTATCCTCTTGATATTATGGAGATATGTTTTATGTGCCAGCATGTAGTCTATCCTGGAGAATGTCCCATGTACATTGGAGAAGAATGTGTATCCAGGTTTCTGGGGGTGGAGTGTCCTATATATATCCTCTAGGCCTCTTTCTTCCATTTCTCTCCTCAGGTCTAGTATATTCTTGTTGGGTTTCAGTCTGGTTGACCTATCCAGTGTTGACAAAGCCGTGTTAAGGTCCCCCACAATTATTGTGTTGTTATTGATATTATTTTTCAGATTTGTCAACAGTTGTATTAAATATTTTGCTGGCCCCTCATTTGGTGCATATATGTTTAGGAGAGTGAATTCTTCCTGCTCTATATACCCCTTGATTAATATAAAATGTCCATCTTTGTCCCTTACAACCTTCCTGAGTATAAAGTTTGCATTATCTGATATTAGTATGGCCACTCCAGCTTTTTTATGGGTGTTGTTTGCTTGGATGATTTTTCTCCAGCCTTTTATTTTGAGTCTATGTTTGTTCTGACTATTCAGGTGTGTTTCTTGTAGGCAGCAGAAGGTTGGATTGAGTTTTTTGATCCATTTAGCCACTCTGTGTCTCTTGACTGGTGCATTTAGACCATTGACGTTGAGAGAAAGAATTGTCCTGGGATTTAATGCCATCTTTATATCGAAATTTTGTGTCTTTTGGTTAGTCTTGTCTTAAATTAGGTCTTTCAGTTTTTCTCTTAAGACTGGTTTTGTGTCTGTAAAGTTTCTGAGCTGCTTTTTGTCTGTGAAACCATGTATTCTTCCGTCAAACCGGAAAGTGAGTTTTGCTGGGTATAGTATTCTGGGTGAAGCATTCATTTCATTCAGTCTTGTCACAATATCCCACCACTGCTTTCTGGCATTGAGTGTTTCTGGTGACAGGTCTGCTGTAAATCTCAAGGATGCTTGCTTGAATGTAATTTCCCCTTTTGATCTTGCTGTTTTCAGAATTCTGTCTCTATCTGTGGGATTTGTCATTGTGACTAGGATGTGTCTTGGGGTGGTTTTTCTGGGGTCTCTTTTGGTTGGTACTCTTCGAGCATGCAGGATTTGATCACCTATATTCTTTAGCTCTGGAAGTTTCTCTTTAATGATGTTCTTGACCATTGATTCTTCCTGGGAATTTTCTTCCTGGGTCTCTGGGACGCCAATGATTCTTAAGTTGTTTCTGTTGATCTTATCATAGACTTCTATTTTCATCTGTTCCCATTCTTTGACTAATTTTTCCGTTGTCTGCTCATTTGCTTTAAGTTTTTTGTCCAATCTCTCCTGCTGTATGGAATTGTTATGTATCTCATCTTCCACAGCACCAAGTCTATTCTCAGCTTCTGATACCCTGTCCCAGAGCTTATCCATTTTGTCATTCACTTCGTTTACTGACTTTTTCAGTCCTGTTAGTTGACATGTTATTTCAGTTTGGAGTTTTGTCATTTCTGCCTTCATATTTTCTTGGTTCTTATTAGTGTTCTGTTCAACTCGATCCATGGTTTCTTGGAGTCTGTTGAGCACCTTCCATATTGCTAGTCTAAAGTCCTTATCTGAGAGGTTGATTAGTTGTTCAGTCATTATCTGGTCCTCAGAATTGTCATCTTCATTCTCTATGTCTGATGCTGGCCTGCGTTGTTTCCCCATTGTCACACTTGTATTGTGGGTTTTTCTACGTGTTGTGGTGGTATTCATTGTCTATATGATGTAGGCAGCACACTCCTCTGGCTCCTCCCTTTCTGGATGGGCTGGCTTGCCTCTAAGGGAGGGGAGTCCTCCGTGGATGAAGCCTCACACTGGGTCAAATCTTAGGCCCGAGCATGCAACAGAGAAGACAGTCCAGAGAGAAATGCTTGCTTCTCTGATATAGCACAGTTCTTATTGTGATTTTTTCTTATTGTTGCAATGGTGTTCTTTTCTTAGAAGGAGCGCACGGCCGCGTAGCGAAGCGGAGCGGCCGTGCTCTGATGGAGCCTCTTTTGCTCCAATCCCAAGAGTTTCACACAAGAGGACAGTAGACAGATATTTACAGTTCACACTCACAGTTGGGCCCCTCTGCGCAGGCTTAGATTCGTGTCTTTTCCCCGCCTGATGTCCCAAGCAGGGAATCCAGCTTCTGCAGCAGTCTGCCGGCCAGTTTTTATGTTCTGAATCCCGCCCTGGAAATGTCTTATGATTTTTTCTAAGGAACTTTATGGGTAGCATAAATATGTCTGTCATATATTTCTCTAGAATGAATGATGTGTGCAAGGACCAAGAAAGGTAAGATGTCATACTCAGGAAGATAACGATGAAGCTGGCTAGCAGTGGAACCAAGATGGGATATAAAACCAATGGGAAGTAGGCTTCCCTTTGTCCTGACGCTTTCATCACTGGGAGAAACTAGCACATGTCCGATGGGCCCAATTTGCATAAGAAAATATCCATGTGTATATGCAAGCTTGCCCCAGCCTATCCATTTATTTAGACTATAAACACTCTCTTGTTTCAGTATAGAGAAGGTAGGAGAGCATTCTGGGATATAATTGTCTTTGACTGATAGAGCAAGTTTGCCTTCGGTGGGTGTCAGAACACTAACTGAGGCATGGAAAAGAAGGCCAGAAAAAGGAGAAAAAGCCATGCAACAAGACTAGATTGGTCTATTTCAAGAAGGGGGCTGACAGCCATACTGCTGTACTTCCTCCTCCAGCACTTTCACCTTAGAATCCAGACAGTCCATTTCTTTTTCATTCTACATTTGATGGGGGTCATCTTGTAAACCCAATTCCCACATATAACCTTATTTTAATAGAAAACATCACTCAAGCTCCAAGCAACTGACTCATCAGTGCTCCTAAGGAGAGTAGTTCTTTACAGAAGCTGGGTACATCCTATGCCATTTGCTTAACAAAGAACACTTCACACCAGAAGTCGTTTCCCATGTCGGGGAGACCTTAGAATAGATCTTCATATTGGGCTGAGAAAGAGAGTGATGCAGTCATATTTAACCTAGCCCAAGGCCTATTCTGGGCAAAATGTCAGGGTAACAATGGTTTTCAGTCTGCCCAGTGTTCAATGAGGGGCTCTTTATAAGTGTCCAAAGCAGAGGGTAGGTGACCACTTGACCACTTGTGGACAACCACACACAGAGTGTGTGTTATGGAGAGTCAATAAAACTGACAACAAAGCAAAATTAATGGGCCCGTAATGTAACAGCTATTGGGCTGCACCCTGGGGAGTAAAGCAAACGTGCGTGGGAGTCATAAAGACCAAGGCTTAACTTTTTGCTCATTAAATGACTCTGCTCTTAACCTTGAGTGATCTGTTCACTATTCTGAACCTCTGCTTTGTCCTCTCTAAAACAGGACACACCTGCCCCATGGAATAGTTATGAAGTTAATGGGGTGCGTGTGTGTGTGTGTGTGTGTGTGTTAGCTACGTTGAACACTCCTTCAATCTAGGCCTAGGTACAGACATGGTCACACTCCATGCAGGGGTCCTCAAACTTTTTAAACAGAGGGCCAGTTCACTGTCCCTCAGACCATTGGAGGGTCTGACTATAGTAAAAACAAAACTCATGAACAAATTCTTATGCACACTGCATATATCTTATTTTGCAATGAAGAAACAAAACAGATACAAATAAAATATGTGGCCCGCGGGCCATAGTTTGAGGACCACTGCAGCCTCTGACAGGCTTCTTTGATTCTCCTTCCTGGATGCTTTTTTGGGCAGACCATTAGACACTTGACTTACACTCACCTAAACCCTAGGATGTGTTTTCTAGAACTCTTTACAAACTCTGACTTGATGTACACTACTCCCATCTTTGCTCTTCATGCAGTTTTAGGATAAAATCCAATGAGTGCACGTGCATATCTTGTCCACAGAGAGAAACTGTGGGCTTGGGAGCAAAAGCTCCTTAGATATTTGTGTTCATAAAACCAATACACAGAGAAAGTGAGCTGCCAACTGATTTTATTTTTACTATTTTACTTAATTTTTTAAAATAAAAATGTTTTATTTCTTTTCAGGGGAGCACACTCAATGTTATTCATGACTTATTTCTAATTCTGAGCTCAGGTATGACTCCTGCTGGTTCTTGGGGTGGCATATGGGGTTATTGGGGATTGAAAACAGGTCATATGAAAACAGGTAAGTGCATTAGCTATGTATTGTCTCTTCGGTCATACAAAAGAATGAAAATGCTTAAAATAACAGTCTTTCCAAAAACTTTGTAAAAGGACCAGAGCAATAGTACAGTAGGTCGGTTGTTTGTTTGCACAAACACAGTAGACCTGTGTTTGATCCCTAGCATCCCATATGGTCCCCTGATCACTGCCGGTGGTCAGTGGTAATTCCTGAATGCAGAGTCAAGAGCAACACCTAAGAATTGGAGGATGTGGGCCCGGAGAGATAACACAGCGGCGTTTGCCTTGCAAGCAGCCAATCCAGGACCAAAGGTAGTTGGTTCGAATCCCGGTGTCCCATATGGTCCCCCGTGCCTGCCAGGAGCTATTTCTGAGCAGACAGCCAGGAGTAACCCCTGAGCACCGCCGGGTGTGGCCCAAAATTCCCAAAAAAAAAAAAAACCCAAAAACAAACAAACAAACAAACAAAAAAGAATTGGAGGATGTGTCCCCAAAACAAAACAAACAAAAACAAGCAAAAGTCAAAAACAACCCTCCAAAAAACGAAAGCAAAACAAAACAAAATAACTTTGAAAAACAAGTGACACTATTGACACTTGAGAAAAATGTTGTGGAACTGTAATAAGGAAATGCAGCGGAGTCTCTGGGCTGCAGGGTCTTACAGGTCAGCTAATCTTGAAAGATGAGTAAGATCCTGGTCTGTGTCCATCTGAGGAAGAGATTGACTGACTACACAGGCTGGCCTGTTTAACAACAAATCCAAACCTGCAACACCCAAGACCATCCTGAGAACAAAGGCACTGCTCAGACTGGCCTATGAATATGAATCTTGCTAGGAATAAGTTTTGCTCATTGGCTGACAAAGAGAACCCACTTTCTCCAGCTTCCAAAAGGTCCTAACTGAAGAATTCTTTTCTACAGGAATAAAGAACCTAAGGAAGAGAATATTGTCTGCAACAAAGCAGATAATGGGCCAATTGACACAATCTTTAGGATTTGGAATCATTGAGATTATTCATGCAAAGCAAACAACTGAATGAGCCAGCCCTTCCATGTTCCAAACTGTATGCGTAACAAAGAATAGAAAAAAAAGGAAGCATTGTTATGTAAACCTTTAAAGGTTATGTCTATTTCCTTTTTCATTTTCTAACAGAACTAGTAGAAATGTGCTCTTCTCTCTGGAGTGTTTGGAAGTGTCTGCACTATTGAGTCAAACTCTCTGTTAGTCATCCATTCTTTCAACAGAGAAGGGATGAAGCCCAGAAAGCACAGTGGTTGGATATCTGGACTTGGTCCCCTTTCCCCCATTTAGAAATAAAGTAGTACCTAAAGAAAGGGTGACTGAGTCCTCTATTCTCAGGGATGCCTCTGAACTGCTTTATCCAGCAGGCCAACAAAACACAAAGGTGAGTGGCTACTCAATCATGAGAACTGGGAGCTGAAGGCAATGGAGCCAGAGAGGATTGATTATGCAGAAGAATTTCCAGACTCCTCACCAGAGAAAGAAAACATCCATGGGTACATGGATGCTGCAAGTATCACTGCCCACCTCTCCTACGTCTTCCTCTGCTTCTCTCAGTTTTAGGATTAAACCAGCACTGAGTCTACAGAAGAACTAAGTGATGAAATGAATTCAACCTAGGAATCCCTTAAATAATGATTTCAAGAGAGTTAATTGCTTTATAGATATATAATCAAGCAGCAATTCATTTTTCTTGATAAAAGTCTGTGCTTGTTAGCTCTCATTTATTAAAAATAAATTCATGCTGAGACCTAATTGGATAGGCCCTTTAGTTTCCTTTTTCTTTTTTTTTTTTTTTTTTTCTCAACTCCCCCTCTCTGGACAAAACTGTCTTATTTTTCTGGAGTTTAGTCAAGTGAAGAGTTCTGAGCACTGATCATGGTTGCTGATCTAGAGAGATGGTCTTGAGAGTGAAAAATGAGTACTACATGTTGAATGGAGCTTGAATTTTCTGCTCTATTACAATTTGTGGAGCTTTAAGGAAAATACTTTTTCTTTTTTTTTTTTCTTTTTTTTTCTTTTTATTATATATTATGACAATTTCTTTTTTTTTCCAGTTAATCCTAAATTGTAGTGCATCTTTTATACTTTCTCTTTTTTTTTTAACACCACCCATCACCAGTGCAACATTCCCATCACCAATGTCCCAAGTCTCCCTCCTCCCCACCCGACCCCCGCCTGCACTCTAAACAGGTTCTCAATTTCCCTCATACATTCTCATTATTAGGACAGTTCAAAATGTAGTTATTTATCCAACTAAACTCATCACTCTTTGTGATGAGCTTCCTGAGGTGAGCAGGAACTTCCAGCTCTTTTCTCTTTTGTGTCTGAAAGTTATTATTGCAAGAATGTCTTTCATTTTTCTTAAAACCCATAAATGTGTGAGACCATTCTGCGTTTTTCTCTCTCTCTGACTTATTTCACTCAGCATAATAGATTCCGTGTACATCCATGTATAGGAAAATTTCATGACTTCATCTCTCCTGACAGCTGCATAATATTCCATTGTGTATATGTACCACAGTTTCTTTAGCCATTCGTCTGTTGAAGGGCATCTTGGTTGTTTCCAAAGTCTTGCTATGGTAAATAGTGCTGCAATGAATATAGGTGTAAGGAAGGGGTTTTTGTATTGTATTTTTGTGTTCCTAGGGTATATTCCTAGGAGTGGTATAGCTGGATCGTATGGGAGCTCGATTTCCAGTTTTTGGAGGAATCTCCATATCGCTTTCCATAAAGGTTGAACTAGACGGCATTCCCACCAGCAGTGGATAAGAGTTCCTTTCTCCCCACATCCCCGCCAACACTGTTTATTCTCATTCTTTGTGATGTGTGCCATTCTCTGTGGTGTGAGGTGGTATCTCATCGTTGTTTTGATTTGCATCTCCCTGATGTTTAGTGATGTGGAGCACTTTTTCATGTGTCTTTTGGCCATCTGTATTTCTTCTTTGTCAAAGTGTCTGTTCATTTCTTCTCCCCATTTTTTGATGGGATTAGATGTTTTTTTCTTGTAAAGTTCTGTCAGTGCCTTGTATATTTTGGAGATTAGCCCCTTATCTGATGGGTATTGGGTGAATAGTTTCTCCCACTCAGTGGGTGGCTCTTGTATCTTGGGCACTATTTCCTTTGAGGTGCAGAAGCTTCTCAGCTTAATATATTCCTAGTAGATATATACAGGACACTCCACCCCCAGAGGCCTGGATACACATTTTTCTCTAATGTACATGGGACATTCTCTAGGATAGACTACATGTTAGCACACAAAACATATCTCCATAATATCAAGAGGATAGAAATTTTGCAGGCTGCCTTTGCTGACCACAAAGCCCTGAAATTATATATAAACTACAAAGGGACACAGAAGAAAAATTTTAACACCTGGAAGTTAAATAGCCTCATACTGAATAATCAGTGGGTCCGAGATGAAATCAAAGAGGAAATCAAAACCTTCCTGAAAACAAATGACAATGGAGACACAATTTATCAGAACCTATGGGACACAGCAAAAGCAGTACTGAGAGGAAAATTTATAGCTTTGCAAGCACACATCAGGAAAGAAGAAGGGGCATACCTGAATAGCTTAATGACGCAGCTCATAGAATTAGAAAGTGCTCAACAAAAGGATCCAAAAATAGGGAGGCAGAAGGAAATAACAAAGCTGAGAGCAGAAATCAATGAAGTGGAAACCAGAAAAACCATCCAAAAGATCAACGAAAGCAGAAGTTGGTTCTTTGAAAAAATAAACAAGATTGATAGACCACTGGCAAAACTAACAAAGAAAGAAAGAGAGAGAAACTTGATAACTCGTATTAGGAATGAAAAAGGAGAGATCACTACTGATATGGTAGAGATTCAAAGGGTAATCAGAAACTACTTTGAGAAACTCTATGCCACTAAAAATGAAAACCTGGAAGAAATGGATAAATTTTTGGAATCTTATAATCTTCCACGATTGAATGAAGAGGATGTAGCATATCTAAACACACCCATTACTATTGAGGAAATTAAGAAAGTAATCAAATGTCTGCCCAAAAACAAAAGCCCAGGCCCAGATGGATTTACTAATGAATTCTTTCAAACCTTTCAAGAGGAACTACTACCAATCCTGGCAAGACTCTTTCATGAAATTGAAAAAACAGGAAAACTTCCAAATAGCTTTTATGAAGCCAACATTACCTTGATACCTAAACCAGACAGAGATGCTACGAAAAAAGAAAATTACAGACCAATATCGCTGATGAATGCAGATGCAAAGATCTTCAACAAAATCCTGGCAAATAGGATTCAATGCCTCATTAAGAAAATCATCCACTACGATCAAGTAGGTTTCATTCCAGGAATGCAAGGCTGGTTTAACATCCGTAAATCTATCAACATAATACACAACATCAACAGCAAGAAAAATAAAAATCACATGATCATATCAATCGACGCAGAGAAAGCATTTGACAAGGTCCAACACCCATTCTTGATCAAAACTCTCAGCAAGATGGGAATGGAGGGAACCTTTCTCAATATAGTTAAGGCCATCTACCACAAGCCAGAGGCAAATATTGTCCTCAATGGAGAAAAACTGAAAGCCTTTCCTCTAAATTCTGGCACAAGACAAGGCTGTCCTCTCTCACCACTCCTATTCAACATAGCACTGGAAGTACTCGCTATAGCAATTAGGCAAGAAAAGGATATCAAGGGAATCCAGATAGGAAAGGAAGAAGTCAAGCTCTCACTGTTTGCAGATGACATGATACTCTACTTAGAAAACCCCAAAGACTCTATCAAAAAGCTTCTAGAAACAATAGACTCATATAGCAAGGTGGCAGGCTACAAAATTAACACACAAAAATCAATGGCCTTCCTATACACCAATACTAATAAGGAAGAAATGGACATTAAGAAAACAACTCCATTCACTATAGTGTCACACAAACTCAAATATCTTGGAATCAACTTGACTAAAAATGTGAAGGACCTATACAAGGAAAACTATAAAACTCTGCTCCAAGAAATAAGAGAGGACACGCGGAAATGGAAGCATATACCCTGCTCATGGATTGGCAGGATTAACATCATTAAAATGGCAATACTCCCCAAAGCACTGTACAGATTTAATGCGACCCCCCTAAAGATACCCATGACATTCTTCAAAGAAGTGGACCAGGCACTTTTGAAATTTATTTGGAACAATAAACACCCTCGAATAGCTAAAGCAATCATTGGGAAAAAGAATATGGGAGGAATTACTTTCCCCAACTTTAAACTTTACTACAAAGCAATAGTTATCAAAACAGCATGGTATTGGAATAAAGACAGGCCCTCAGATCAGTGGAATAAGCTTGAATACTCAGAGAATGTTCCCCAGACATACAATCATCTAATTTTTGATAAAGGAGCAAAAAATCCTAAATGGAACAAAGAAAGCCTCTTCAACAAGTGGTGTTGGCAAAACTGGGTAGCCACTTGCAAAAAATTGAACTTAGACCCCCAGCTAACATCATGTACGAAGGTAAAATCCAAATGGATTAAAGTCCTCGATATCAGCCCCAAAACCATAAGATATATAGATCAATACGTAGGTAAAACACTCCAGGACATTGAGGTTAAAGGCATCTTCAAGGAAGAAACTGCACTCTCCAAGCAAGTGAAAGCAGAAATTAACAGATAGTTTCCTTTTTCTTTTTCTTTTTTTTTTTTTTTTGTTTTGGGGCCACATCTGGGGTCTAATCTCAGGGATTAGTTCTGGTTCTGCACTCAGGAATCACTCCTGGCAGACTTGGAGGCCATATGGGATTCAGGGATTGAACTGAAGTCAGCTGCAGACAAGGCAAATGCTCTCCCCACTATGCTATGGCTCCAGCCCCTAGTTTATTTTCTATACCTAATCCACTATGGGTGTCTGTATTTAAGTTTACATTTTTCTTTAGACACTTCTCTCTTTTAGAGATTTCTCATCACTTAACCCATCCCCATTGTTCCAATATTAGTTATTCCTCAGAAGAACCTCTACTCATTCCTTCTATCCCCACCCATCCCATTCCCTCTCATCACCACCAGAAATTTTCCCACGTCTGGGGGTTATTTCTTTGTTACTTGCCAGTTCTTTTGCTTTAGTGATTCATATTCCACATTGGAGTGAAACCAACTGACAGCTAGTTTTCAATTAATTATTTTACTGAGCATAACACTCTCGAGATCTATCCCATTTTTTAAAGGGCACAATTTTATTTTTAATAAGGAAAAAATAGTATTTCCCAACATATGTGGACCACACTTTTTATCCAGTCCTTTGAACATTTAAATTGAAGTTAATCCCATGCTTTGGCTACTGTGAATAATACTTTCTTTCATATAATTTTTTTGCTATGCTTTGTTTTACCTGCATTTTTTCTTTTTTTTTTCAGTCTCATTATAACGAGACCTCAAAAATTAACCAAAGACTCAGTTTTGTTTCTCTCACCTGAAATCTTTAGTAAAAGGCAAAAGATTTATAGGATCTGAAGATAAATCAGTGTTATGTGTAATTTTTTCTTTAGTTTTTGGGTCATACTCAGCAATGCTCTCAGTATTTACTTCCTATTTCTTTGCTCAAGAATCATGACTACAGTACTTGGGGAACCATAAGGGATGCTGAAGACCAGGGTAGGCTGCGTGCAATGCAAGCACCTTCCCCAAAGTGCTATCACTCAAGCCTTGCAACTTTTAAAAGAGCGCTTTGCATCTATGGAAACTTGCAGAAATTTCTGACCTAAGTGTCTGTGACCTTTACATGAAGATGGGAATGTCCCCTCTCCTCTGTCCCTTACTCAGCTTGCCAAAAATGATGCATCTTTGACGCACCAGAAAACATAACTTGCTATGAATAGGAGTAAAGAATGAGGCCCAACGGATATCTGAGGCCTCACTTCCTCCATCTAGTCTCTGTTGTCCACAGTAGCACCTAAAAATGATGATAAGAGCCTTAGGACCTTTTGGTCTTAAGAGAAACTTCTATGTCTGGTGGAGTCCATTGGATACTTTTTCTTGGGCATAAAATTCCATTGAAGTGATGGGATTTGATCAGGATGGTAGAATTTAACTCAGATGGTGTGAACTGGTGGAAGATTTATAGAAACATAAACTCTCATAGAGCCCAAAAGGAGCCACAGCTTTATAGAATTGGTGAATATAGTTAAATTCTAAGGCCAGAAGGAGTTCAACTGGGGCATGTTTCTACCAGCCACCAGTCTCCACCTGAGTGACCAATAGGCAGGATTACAGGGATACATACACAGACACAGGGCCCAGATTACTGTTTGGCCTTGAGAGAGGAATAGGAACCCTAAGCTAGAAATAAAAGATTTTTCTAAAGCACAGAGACAGAAGACTTGGGGATGAGATTTTATTCTTATTGGTGCCTCTACTTGACAACCTGCCCGCCCCCAATATTCTGGAAACTAGAAATGCATTCTCAGTAGATGGATTGAGCATGGCATGAGTGAACATCCTCTGTCCTGGATGAAGGCAGCAGGGGTAGGATTTCACCCCCAAAACCTTGCCTTTTTTATGGCCCTTTTCTCTCTCTTCTAGTAGGCTGAGCACGCTAGGCATATGATGGTGCAAGCATGGTGGGGTACAAAGGCCCAATTCTTTTACCACAGAAAGGCTGTAAGCTCTCAGGGGTCTTGTCAGCCTGGAGTTCAGCCTGAGTTGGGCCCTACCTCCACCTTGGTTTCCAGCCAAAGAGCTGGAGTTTGCTT
Organism: Suncus etruscus; assembly: GCF_024139225.1. NCBI lineage: Eukaryota > Metazoa > Chordata > Mammalia > Eulipotyphla > Soricidae > Suncus > Suncus etruscus. The sequence goes on along the minus strand of NC_064860.1, from coordinate 41,429,010 downwards.
TATTCTGGCTATACCCTCTGTACAGATGGGACTGGAACCTGAGTCTGGGTAAAAGAACAGGGGATCCTGGGAAAGTGTTAGGGTGTGATCCCCAAGTGTTCTATTGGGGGTTGAGAAGCCTAAGAAGAAGAAAGCCAGGATGCAGTGAGTACACAATCCTGTCTGACACAGCAGCTGGCTTTGGAAATATAGATCAACCTGAACACGACAATCACTGCACAGATATAAATGTTCAATAATTATCTCATGCATATTGGAATCATAATCAAACCTATACATTATACTAATGTATTAATAATTAATAAGCACTACATTGGGCTGAAGCAATAGCATGTTGGATAGGACATTTGCCTTGCATGCAACTGACTCGGGTTGATCCCTGGCATCTCACAGGGTCCCCCAAGCCTGCCAGAAGTGATTTCTGAGCACAGATCCAGGAGTAATCCCTGAGTACCACCATGTGTGACCCCCAAACAAAAAAGATTCACTATATTTATATTAGTTCATACTATGTGAATTATATTTTAAGGCATTTATAACTTATAGAAATGTATTTATGATCTATTAGTATGCATACTCTAATATACTGACACATTAGCACAATATATTAGACCAAGCATTTATTTATGTCTTTTAATCAATCATCATAGCATGTTTATATTCAATAAGTGCTTTATATGTTATCCATAATTATATTTAAAGTGGATAACATCTGGTATAGGTACAGAGAGAGATAACGGAGCACATATGTAACTGCTGAGTGCAAAAAATATCATTTCACAAATATCATTTCACAGACTCCTTTGGATAAGAACCTTCTTTGTTCTGTTGAGGTACTCATGGAAGAAGCAATATGGGAAACTTCGGAGCTTGATCTGAAAGGAAATGGGTATCTGTCTCCCATGTTGTTGGCTGGAACGTGGACACAATATCTGGGGCTGGTGCAGCAATTTTAAGGCATGAAAGAAAATCAGTGTTTTGGGGCGAGCTCATCAGGGTAGTAGAGGCTCCTTGTGGTGATGAAAGTGCCATATACCGGGGCCGGCGAGGTGGCGCTAGAGGTAAGGTGTCTGCCTTACAAGCGCTAGCCAAGGAAAGGACCACGGTTCGATCCCCCGGTGTCCCCCCAAGCCAGGGGCAATTTCTGAGCGCGTAGCCAGGAGTAACCCCTGAGCATCTAACGGGTGTGGCCCAAAAAAACAAAAAAACAAAACAAAAAAAGAAAGTGCCATATACCATCCTGTCTCTCTAGCTTTCTACAAGGGAAAGAGTGTGGTATTTCTGAGGGTGGGGGGCAGTTGGGGAAACTAGTCTCCTTGAGATGACTTGTCCATGCCATGGTGTGCATAGTCAACACAGAGACTCTTTCTCTTATGCACAATTATCCCAGTGGATACAGCATCCTTCACATTGTTTCCATACCTCATGGTAATGGGAAGTGGATTTTTTCTTGTTTAAACATTTTAGAAGCCATTATCTGAGAAGATAGTAGATGGAAAGTGATCCATAGAATTATGACTCCTTTGTGACCCTTTTAAAATGGTAGTGTCTTCTCCTAGAGGGGAAAATTTACCTTCATTGGAGGAGCTGCTCTTTGGGAAAGATTTGGAGGATGGGTTTATTGGCTCAAAGAGTGATTACAATGGGTAGAGTGAGCTCACACCTCATTTGTGATGGCATTCCCCAGCATTCTTAACCACTGTATGCATTTCCAGTCTCAGTCTGAAATACTTTCTGGCTGTTTTTTAGGAATAAGATCCATCACTCAGATTCCAGGAGAAGTTATTCCAGAGAACACGCCACACCCAAAGAAGACTCTACTGAATAGGGAATGTCGGCCTCCTGAGAATGTAATCAAATGTCCTCTTAAAAGAGGTCATTGTATCAGGTGATCGATCTTTTACAGGGCTTTCCAAACTGAACCTTCACTGACAGTTATGCCTGGCTGAAAAGAAACTAAAAAAGAAAAAGCACAGCTCCATGATATCCTGAGCTGTCACCAAGCACCATTGGCTCCTACATTCAGATCCCTGGGTTGTGAAGAATCCCACAAAGCTCACTTATCTAGACTACTTGAAAAATTGAGCAATCAAGATGTTGAAAGTGGGTGAAGATTCTATGACTTTGAGTTTGTTTGTTTTGGGGCCACACCTGGCAGTGCTCTGGGGTTAGCCCTGTCTTTATGCTCAGAAATTATTCCTGGCAGGTTCAAGGAACCATATGGGATATTCTCCAGAATATTAAACCTAGTCAGTCATGTGCAAGGCAAATGCTTCACCTTCTGTGCTATTGCTCTTGCTTGCCTTTTTCTTCTATTTCGGAATAGACACTAACAATCAGGGTAAGTAAGGGCAGTTACTGACCTGGCCAGCAGCTCTGTGATCTTCAATTAGCCCGGACAGGAATTGTGTGTGTGTGTGTGTGTGTGTGTGTGTGTGTGTGTTTCTAAGAAGATTCTTTGTGTGTGTCCTTTTCCTGCTTGGACAAGTCCTTGCTGATCGAACACGGAGTTGTAGAGCTTGTGCCCAATTATTTACAGGTTAATTCTCAATTACACCCTTCGCCTCCCTCCGAGGGTCAACTCGTTGGTTTCCAGCGAATACTGTGGTTGTACCTGTGGTTACCCGCTGACTTCTCATCTGCTTTGCTTATCTGATAACAGGCAAATGGGGAAAGAGCTTTTAATATCCCCCAAAAGGGGAAGATCGGCAATTAGCTAGTCACCGCATTTACCAGGTCATCTAACTCCAACAAAGAAGCCAATTTGGAAATCAGACTGCTGGGTGGTTTCTTGGACACACAATTTTGGTGTTCCAGACCTCATTGGGATTCTCTCTCTCTCTCTCTCTCTCTCTCTCTCTCTCTCTCTCTCTCTCTCTCTCTCTCTCTCTCTCTCTCTCTCTCTCTCTCTCTCTCTCTCTCTCTCTCTCTCTCTCTCTCTCCCCTCTCCCCCCTTGTAGCTGTGTGTGTGTATGCGTGTGTGCGTGTGTGTGTGTGTGTGTGTGTGTGTTTGATGATAGATCCAAACCTAGTGCAGAAAAGAAGCCAACTAGGCTTCTAAGTTGTGGCTTGTAGACTACGTGCGTGCTTGTACAATTCAGCTCTGTGCACAAAATCCCGCCAGAAGGGTCCATTCCTCCATCCTCAGAGCAGGGTGAGATTCCTGGACCACCATCCTCGGAACAGGGCCAGACTCTTGGACCAAGGACTCAGTTCCCAGAAAGCAACAGCCAGAAACAAACGGCGGGAACTGGAGCAGCAGAGACAGGAAAGGAGGCGGTCCTGTGGCGCGGGCCGGGCCCTGCTGCGCGCTGCAGCGACGGAACTTCTGCAAAAAACTGCCTGCCCGCGCCTTATCAGAGGCGCGCAGGCCTGTGGTTTTCTCGCTCTCGCAACCCGGCTTTAACTGCCGGTTTTATTTTTCGACAAACAGGATGCCTCCCTCGAGGCTGTCAGCATCCAGGCTCTTTGAGAGAAAAGAGGTAGTGCGGCCCCACCCTGGGGCAGTGGCGGCGGGCGATCTGTTTCAGGAGGCTTCCCAGTCTGGACCCAATAGCCCTGGGAGAGCATCCAGAAAGGCGGTGGGCAGAGTAAGACCGGGCTCCCTGCACCCCAGTGAAACTGATTTCACAACCTGAGCTCTAGGAGCAGGACCGAGAGAGACCCCAATCCTAAAGGGAATAGGATGGACTTTAAGGACAGTAGTTTTACAAATTTGCATCTGCCATCAAGTCCTGGGATGCTGGAGAAAACGCAGAGAGCAGACACAAGCTCTGATCCTTTCAGAGGCCAGTGTATGCTCGGAATGGCGAAATTTTGGAAGATTCCAGGCCTTTGTCACCTGATTCAAGTGCCTGCATTGGCACAGAAGGATTCCACCTGACAGGAATCTCATGACTCTCATCAGATTGCAGCCAAGTGGGGCTTGTTTCTTGGCTGCGTTTGTCTAGTAGACACCTTGCTGGTGCGTAATGACGCACTCTTTCTGCTTGCTGGAAAAGCCAAGTTCCTTAAGCTCCAGAGGAAAGTTCGAAAGAGCTTAGGCTGCTTTTAAAATCCCAAGTGGGAATACTTTAGAGGATTCAGGAGACTCTAGATTTGATTAAGCTCTCACAGGGGAAGATTGGTAATTAGTTATTTACCACATGCAAGGAATCTAGCCAGAAAGAAAAAAATGAGAGATACTGGATACCAGAGATGGTAGGCCAGAAAGTGTTTCAAAACCCATAAATACACACACACACACACACACACACACACACACAGAGAGAGAGAGAGAGAGAGAGAGAGAGAGAGAGAGAGAGAGAGAGAGAGAGAGAGATAGCGCAATAGGACAGACAGTCTTTCCTGTTGCTGGAAAATTAGCCTCAACCAGTCAAATTTGCCCATGCTGGGTTTTACTATTATTATTTCCCCCCCAGAAACTATACTGCTATCTGGTATTGTAGTCCTTATGTGAAAGTTCTCAACCCAATGTTCAAATAAACTTTAGGATCTTGGGCCTTGCATTCTAAATTTTATGTTTTTGGGGTGTTCTAGATCAATAGAGGGCATTATCTGGTATTCAAGAGAGAAGATGAGTCAAATCCTCAGCACGTGAGAAAAATCACATACAGGCTTTCTTGCTCTTGGCATTGTGAGGTCCTACCAGAGGTGGTGCCAATGGCAAAATGTAGATATAAAGCCACTAATTTGTTAAATTCTGAAATTTTATGATGTTTTCATTTTAACTTCATTAAAACCAGACAGACTTCCTATTCTCTCAAAGAGCATCCCAGAGAGACAGGGCTATTAGGATGCTAGTTCTTGGGCCCTTGGGTTGCACCAGGAGTCTGACTTTTGGAGATATGAGCCACAATCATTTCTGGCTCTGTGCTCAGGGGCCCCTCCTTCCTGATGCTGCTCAGAGGATAGGTGGTGTTGGGGACCAAGCTAGGTTGTTCGGCTTATGCAATGCAAATACCTTCAACTCTGTCCTATCTCTAGAGTACAGCAAGTCTGCATTTTTAACTAAAGCTTAAGGGGATTCTTTTGTCCAGCCAAGTTAGGGCTTCTAGGTCTACAGATTCAAGTCCAATCTTGCTGCCCAGGTCAAAGATCTGGCTTCAGGCCAGAAAGATAGCACATGCATTGCAAGTAGGAGGCCTGGATTTTATCCTTGGCACTATATGATCCTTCAGCACCTCCAGAAATGACTCCTGTACACAGAATCAAGAATATTCCCTGAGCACTGCCATTTGTTTTCCTTTTTTCCACCAATGGAGCAAATATTTACCATCCATGTGATTTCTGTGGTTTCCAGAGAGTAGAGACTTCACTGCCTAAAAGTCTCTCTTGAACCAGATCCTCTGGCTGCTACACTGCCTCCTGCAGTTCATCTCTATGGTGTCTTCCAGCCCTGTACCACCAAAGGGTTGGGCCTTCTTTTCAGCTCCTTCCCACCTACCAACTTCTCCAGATATTACTTCTGCTCTGTAATGGCTCCTGTGTTTGTAGGATGTTGTTCAATTATATTTCAGTTCCTTGGCTCTTCTTCATGTTTGGGCTTTGTCCCCCTCCCCCTCACCTGTTGGAAAGTTCTATGATTTACCATCTTGGTGTTCCCAGATGTTTTCCAATCAAGAGTCAGGCATGTATCAGTTATGGCAGAAAACATACAATTGGGTCAGATTAACCTGTGTGCTGAACCAGGCATGCCCTGGCTCTAGGATCAGAAGGTATTGGAAGGGAAGTAGAGGGTTTTAGAATCTGGTTAGATGTCATGAAAGACCCAGAGGAAGTAAGAAGAAGGTAGGTGGGCCCCAGCTCATCTCTTTGCTCAGGAACTTGTAAGTTTATTTTTGTTAAGCTTAATTTATGTTCTTCTGAGATCTAGAGGCTGAATATCTGGGCCAAATGATTGCAATTGGGTATTTTTTTCTTTCCCCTCATCTTCTGATGCTTCGGACATCTCCCAACACTCTTTACTACATTTGTCTTCTCATTTTCTGCTTGGTTTGGTCAGTGGTCAACTCAAAAAAATCCAATTACATGGCTGGAGAGATAGTACAGTGGTATTTTGTTTGCCTTGCAGTCATTTCAATATCACTTATGATCCCCCAAGCAACACCAGGAGTGACCCTAGAGCACTGAATCAGAAGTACACCCTAACAACCACCAGGTGTTGTCTCTCCAAAATCTCAATTCCTAACTCAAAGGAGAGCAAATATTGGTGCATGGTCTTTAAGAAAAGTAGGCCAATCTATTCGTGATTCAATGAAAAGCAATTTCCAGAGCTCCATTTGAATTGGAGCATAGGTAGGCTGGTTAGTCATGCAACTTTGGTTCTCTTTCATCACTTACTTGCATTTGTTCGATTAATTCTGTACCTCTTCTGTTTCAGTTTTCACCAGTGTAATATTAACTTCTAAAACACGGGTGGTAGAGTAGGATAATATGAAAGACCTGGCACATAGTGGGTGATATCATCCATAGTTCCTTGCTTTTTAGCTTAGAAATTAAGGTTTTTCAGTGAGAAATGCTTCCTGGTATTTTAACTTATTCTTTACTTCAGATGCCTTCACTATAAGCCCATTCATGCTACGTGCACTTCCTCGCCCACCCCACTGCCATCCAATCTTAACCTTTTTTCTCTCTCTTTTTTATTTTTTGGGGGCACACCTAGCAGATCACAGAAATTACTCCTGGCTCTACATTCAGAAATCACTCCTGGCAGGATCTAGAAACCATATGGTATGTTGGGGATTGTACCTGAATTGGCTGAGTGCATGGCAAACACCATCTGAGCTGTGCTATCGCTCTGGCCCATAAACTTTGCTCTTAAGAAACTCCTTTAGCATTGTAAGGATCTCTTCTTTTTGGGGTTTTGGGTGATTCCCTGCTGGCTATCCTTACCGGTTTACCATACTCCTTTCCAGCTCAGTTGTATCCCTTGACCTTGCTCCTAAAATTTCCTGCCTTCTCCTTATCTCCTCTCTCCAATCTTTGATCCAGTGTTCCTCAATGCAGTCTCTAGACTTGATTCTTCATCCTAGATTCTCTTATCTTATATCTGTTTCCTTTCTTTTCCTCGGATTCTCCAATTTTTTCTGACAGTCTCCACACCGCCTGTCTAAGGTGCTAATTCTTTATTTTACATACAAAGGCGAGACTACCCTATTAGAATATCTTGGTGTCACCAGTCAAATCCAGACCATGAAAAGTCTTGGATTTTTTTAAGTAGGTTCTGCGACCAGAATTGCTAAGAACCTTTTAGGTTCTCCTTCAATTCTGGCAGAATTTCTCTGAAGGCATGTTGAGCTGCTTGCCTAATTTTAGAGGCAGGATTTGGACTTTTCAGAAAGCAAAATACTAATGACTCTATCATAGAGACAATAAAAGATGATAATATTAACCTTATTACATTTGAGCCTGGTACTCAAGATATTTAAAGGTGGCAAGAATGAAGAATAAAATGAGAAAAGTAAAAAGAAAGGCCAACGCTTGTAAGAAATTCTTAATATGTGAACAAGATCAAGGAGAAAGGAAAATGAACTAAACAAGCTCATGGGAAAGGAAACCAGGAGAGTACATATGAAGAGTACATATAAAAATGGAAAAAAGAGAGAAAGACATTTCTGTGGAGAGAGATGGAATAGAATAGACAAGGAACATTCTGGTTGCCCACTGCAGTGGTGACCCAGATGGTCTGAATTCCTATTTGGAAAGCATTTAAACCAGGGTAGATCAATTCTTAGTAATAGTGCTTGCTTCGTCCAACATCATCACATTCCCACCATGTTTACTCATCATGTTTTGCTAACTCATGTCTTTCCTTCTAAATTTTACTTTCCCAAAGCAACCTGGAGCTATACAGAGACCTTCTTTCAGGAGTAGCTTATTTCCTCTCCCTGGGCTTCATTTTTCAATGGGAAAATTAATCAAGTCAAGAATCTCTGGCTTCCTCAAAAATATGGTCCCAATCTTTTCTTGCTTACCCTTAGCAAGCTAGGAGCATGGCTGCCTTTGCTCTTCTGCTTTTAACCACAAGGACTCGCATCAATGGCTGTAATGTAAACACAGTGTTTCCTTACAAACATTTCTTTCTTTAAATTTCTATGGGAATCACACCCAATGGTGCTGTAGAGGATCAAACCCAAGGACTCACTTGTGCCAAGCCTATGCTCTATCCTGAAGTCACAGTTTCTGTCTCCTGTCCTATTTAGAGCAGACAGAACTAGAATGAGAAGACAAGGAAAATGCAATCAGGTTTTGCATAGTCAAAACTACCACAGTGCTTTTTTCCTTCGCTCCTAAATAAACTGCCTTGTTTTGCTCTAGAACACTGGGTCTCAAGTTAGGGTCATTTGAGAATGCCTGATTACCAGAGCTGGAAGAGATGTCTCTGGAATCCAATGGGTGGGGACCAGATATGCTGCAAAGGACAGGTGCCTCAACAAAACATGTGCCTATTCTCACTGTCCACAAGGAGACATCCCTTTGCAGGGTTAGTAAAGGGCAATTTTCAACATCAAATATGTTCTACCCTGAGAATCTGGGCTTGGGGCACCCTCTCTGGATTAGGGATGCATAGAACCAGAAAATGATGGCACAGAGACACCCTAGGGAAGATCTGAGGACTGTTCTGGGCTCCTTCTATTCCCATTTCCTCTTCTTTTACATCAGCTTAATGCAATGATCAAATCCACAAGGAGGCATCAGATGCAGATATGGTCACAACAGAATTAGGATTCACTGTGGTGTCTGGTTTGTGGGTTAGTATAATAGAATGTCAGGGAGAAGAGACAAAAACAAAGCAGAAAGTCAAATGGAGAAAAGGCAAAGCAAGAAGAGAGGAGAAATGCATTACAAAAGCTAAAGCTAAGGCAGTGTTTGCTGTGAGTGTCAATTCATGCTCTCTGTGCTCCCACTTCACACTTCTGAGCACTCATTCTCCTCCCACCATGCAGAGGAGTAACAGGAGGCTCAGGGGAGCAGCTGTCCATGATGACTGGAGGAAAAGGGCAGAGCTGGGACTGGAGCACCACCCAATCTTCACTCTTTGGCTTCATCATTTTGGCCATGTGTCTTTCTCTCTTTTCTCACTCACTCTGTTTCTTCTTTTCCCTTCCTTCCTTCCTTCCTTCCTTCCTTCCTTCCTTCCTTCCTTCCTTCCTTCCTTCCTTCCTTCCTTCCTTCCATTCATCCTTCCTTCCTCCCTCCCTTTCTCCTTCTTTCCTTCTCTTTCTTCTTTGTTTTCTTTCTTCTTTCTTGCTTTTTCCTTTTTTTTTTCTACTGTCTTCTCTTATTTTTCTCTATTTATCTTTTCCTTCCTTCCTTCTTCCTTCCTTCATCCTTCCTTTTTTCCTTCCTTCTTCCTTCCTTTCTTTCTCTCTCTTTCTTTCCTTTCTTTTCTCTCAAAGAGTGCTTGGGTAATCTAGAGGCAAATTACTAATATTGGACAGCAAGCAGGATGGTCTAAACCTTGCATCCAACAATGTGATACTGCCTTAGTCCAGTGACAGAGGGAACTCCAGGATCATAGCCAGCTGAGCTCTCTCTCTCTCCCTCTCCCTCTCCCTCTCCCTCTCCCCCCCTCTCTCTCTCTGTTAAATGGAGCATTGGTGGATCAAACTCAGGTCCCTGTTCATGCAGAACACATTCACTGATCGCCAAGTTATCTTCCGTCACTGGGATGCCTTCCTTAAAATCTTTTTCTTTCATGAAAGCATCATGATTTACAAATTTTTTTATATTCCTAGTTGAGCTTAAGTGATACAATATTCCAGTACCGAGCCCATCACTGGTGTCAACTTTTCTCCATAACTATCCAATTTCACCCTTTCCTCCCTAATCACCCATCTTTATTTTGGGTCTCTTCTTTCTTACTACAAAGTAGGCCCCTATTGTAGAAACAGTGGAAATTCTGAGGGCCGCAAGAGGAAGGGGTCAACACTCCCCAGAGAGGACTTCCACATTGACCCCCAGTCTTCTGGAAAGGAGAGCAGATACAAAGGAATGCGGGCACAGGCTCTGAAAAGCAGGAACGGATGCTTTCTGCTACACAAGGGTTCATCATCTATAATCTCCAAGTTGACATGGTGATTTTTAAAAAAATAATTACTTTATTTAACCACCGTGGTTACAAAGTTATTCATGATTAAGTGTCGGTCATACAATGTATACCACTCTTCACTAGACACAGTGAGTTTTTACTTCCCTTTCAATTGTAGGCACTGAGCAAGTGAAACGACTCTTCCTGGTAACACAGAATGGCAAAAGCGCTGTATTTGTCGATGATTATTTTTTTATTGCAGGGAATAATTAGCTTGAGCACCTTTTAATTTCTTTCCATTAAGATGCTTGCAGAGCAACAATTAGAGGCTGGCTGGGCTCCCTGAATTTTCCAGAAGCAGGGGGCTTGCCAGGTTGGCAGCCGGCTGGGGCAAGGGTGGAAGGCAAGTTGTTGCTCTGGCCTTGGCTATGTGGAGCCCCAGGAGGAAAGGAAGGAACTTTCTGTGACTCTGTGACATTGAGTTGTCGAATGGGCAGATGAGCAATGCCTTTGGTACAAATAGGATGAGAAGAGAAAATCTCAAACTCACCTACTTGAAAAAAGGGGGGGTTGTAATGGTATCAGATGATAGGATTTTCTGTAGAACGGAATTTTCTCTAAGTGCCTTCACCACCCAGACTCTTTCAGACCTGAGTGTCTCCTTTAAAGACATCCAGTAATGGGTCTCTCTTTCTTCCTCTCTCTCACTCTCTTTTTTTCTTACTCACTTGCTCGCCTCCCTCACTCACCTGCTGTCATCTCGGTCTCTCTCATTCTCTCACTTCTCTCACTTCTCTCACTCCTACTTGCATTTTCTTTTCTCTTTTCTCACTCTCTCTTTCTCTTTTACTTTCTGTCTCTTTCTTTCCACCTCCCCTAGCCCCCCTGCTTTGGGCACCTGCCGGCTTGGGGTGTCCTGTTTATAGGAGGGACAGAGGATATCTTTGGGCTGTCACAGCTGAGTTAATTACCCCAGCTAGAATTTCCATCTCAGTCACTAAAATGAATGAAACTGATCTCTTGGGTGGGTAGGGGGCACCTCCTGAAAACCCTAGATGTGCACAAGGGACTGAGATTGCTCCTAGGGATTTCTTGGTTGAACCTTGGTTTGCTATTAAAGGATGGACTTGTTGCTAGGCTGCAGGAAGTGTTTAGATTCATGCAACTAATAATCCAGGATAGTGGAAAGGTCTTCCCCAGCTTGAAGCCAAGTAGGGTCAGTACCGACTCTGCCTAATGTCAGCTGTTGTCCAGGGGCCTCAAGCACTAGCTTCTCATCCCATGAAGCTCGGCTCTCTGATCCAATCAAGAGAATGGGACCACCTGCTTCTTCCCCATGAGGGCAGATGGTGGGTTCTGAGCTCCATTGTCTCCTTTTGAGCCAGTGCGGGGTCTCATTTTCCTAAGCAGGTCACCCATCTCTGCATGCCTGATTTCACTCCATAAAATAGGACTAGAAAGCTTAGCTTCAGAGCATCCAGGAGGTTGGGTTCCTAGCCTGTTCTTTCTATGCATCTTAGCAGGTGTTTTATGGAGCTTTCTGAAACTTCCTAATTTTCACCTTGTGACCACTGCTTCACATACATGCTAACAAGTCCTTGGGACAACCATCCAAATACATGAAGCAGCTGCTTTGCAAATTAGAAAACTAGTGTTTGCAACATTGGGTAAAAGACTTGAATTTATACAAGCAAGAAACACTGGTTGAATCAATTGTCCCTCCCTCCCCAACTAAAATTTTTCTGGCTGGTCTCCCCATCTCACGAGCCTTTTTCTCCTGGTCTTCCTACAAAGTTTGTCGACACAAAGACCAAGATCTTGTTTTTCCCTTTAATTTTGGTTTGGAACCACACCTGGTGATGCTGAGGGTGATACTCATAGCTGCACTCAGAAATCATACCCTGTGGTGCTCCGGGGACAATATGGGAAGCATGAAATCAAACCCAGATTAGTTATGTGCAAGGCAAGTGCCATTCCTGCTATACCATCACTCTGGCTCCTAGGAATAATACCTTAAGATCCGTCTGCATTGCCTTGTATACTTGCACATTGACTGCAGTCTTTGAGTGAAGAATCAAAGTTTTGGTGGAAGTTGAATGCTAGTTAGTAAAACCAGATAGTCACAAATATCTGAAGTTTTTCTCAATCCAAGGAAGGAATTCATAGAGGGGAAGGAGGGAAATAGCACAGCTGACATTTTCATTTTTTTCTTATTTTATTTTCTATTTCTGAGATGTATTATATAATATACTTTACAAATATATGTGGTACAGGCATATACTTTTAAAATGATTTTTACGTAAGTTTGTGAACATGCTTTGTAACTTTTATCTATACAGCAGCATCATAGTGTGAATGTACATAATTACCTCCAAGACCCTTAACCAAAACTTTACCTTATCACATTCATGTAAACATGGGACCCAAACTATAGGAAGTCCACTTCATAAAAATAAATTTGCCAAGAAGGCAAAGTGGAAAGAAGGTCACTGGTGAAGAGACCACCATACTAGTGTTGGTATTGGAGTTGGAACAATGAATGCCCAAATTCTATTTTTATCAGCTTTGTAAATCAAGGTGACTAAATTTTTAAGACTAAAAAATAAATGTGGAGAGGGGAGGAGTATAGAAATCACTGTCTATACATTCAGGAGTTTCTGCTCCATCCAGAAAAATGCTTTGTTGTTCACATAACTGGGTGCTAAAAGGAGATAAGGTGATAGGCATGATACCCCTCAGTAATAGTGTTGTGCACCACAGTGTCTAAAAGGGGAGAAAAAAAAAGAGAGGAAGAGAGAGAAAGAGAAAAAAATGTCTTCCCCAGAGGCAGGCAAGGGGAAGGTGGAAGAGGAACTGGGGACATTGGTGATTGGTGATAGAAATTTTGCACTGGTGAAAGGTGTATGATTGAAACTCAATCATGGACAACTTTGTATCTGTGGGGGGGGGAACCAATTGTATCATGAATAACTTTATAACCATGATGTTTAAATAAAGTATAAACGATTTAAATGCTTTGTTGAATCAGTACATATGAAGACTCAATATGAAGTTGAAGATTCTGTGTGTGTGTGTGTGTGTGTGTGTGTGCGTGCACACGCCTGTGCCTGCTTGAGAAAGTGAGGGAAGAGAGAGACAGAAGAGAGAGAGATAAGAGAGAGGAGAGAGTACAAGAGCAAGAGCATAAAAGAATGGTGAGGACTGAGAAGGAAGACAAAGAGGATAAAAAAGCCAAGGAGATAAAAAAAGCATCTGGGACACAAAAAGCTGGTCAACTTTGCCTCTTCTTCTAGTGTTAAGAGTTTTCAATCCTAAACATTTTGAGGCCCTACATTCCTGATGGCAACTAGGGGATCAGAGATTCAAATTTTGTAGCAAGACAGGGACCCACTTGTCAAGGGTCCTTTTCAGGCCTAGAGACAGACAGCCATGAGGTAGACCAGTCTTGGTCCTCATGCAGGAACATAGACTTATTCAGTCCAACCAGTGGTTTCAGTGTCATAAGCCTCTGTCCAAATCTACATCCCTGCACTATTAGCACTCCCTAAGCATGCATGAGGCTACTACAGGAGCTGAGGCTAGCTGGGAATTGAGTCAGAGACATAATATGAATGACAGGGACTGACTGAGAGCATCTTAGCTAGACCAGGCACCTTGTAAACTATTCTCACACTGTGACACTGTGAAAGAAATTTGGTCTAGAAGAGGCAACCGGTCTGACCAATCAAAGACCAATTAAAGAGGATTAGGAGTAGGAGCAGTGTCTGCTAATTATTTATGCTTTCATTGGGAAGGACCTGTAAACTTCAATATCTAGAGAACTCCAGAAGGTAAGGGCCTAGCAGACTGGGGTGCTGGCTTTACTCTTAGGTGATACCAGCTGTGAGACTGTGGACACATGTGAGGTGACTCTGGAATCCCAATCTGAGAGAAGGCTAAGATCATCCAGAGAAAAAATAGTGGGAAAGAAAAGCAAGAAATGTATACATGGACATTCTTCTGAGGCAATAATATCTATAAATACATTTATATATTATATGCAATATGATTTGGGCATATTTTAATAGAACATAATATCTGATGTATAAAAATGTAGTTGTTTATAGAAGTTACATAGTTTCTGATGTCCACTGAAACCATGTAAACAGTAGACTATGATACATGCTTGCTTCTAAGGAAATACATAATTTTGGACTCAGGACAGGCCAAGGTCTCATAGTTTTTAAGTCTATAGTTCATTTGTTATTGAAACAGATTCTTTTGCCTTTGATACAATCCTCCTTCTGTTTGAGACACAACTGAAAGGGAAGTATAACTTTTTTCTTTTATAACATGAAGTGTGATGTAGGATGATTGGTTGCGAGACAGAATTTCCATGTTTGGCGTCAATGTTCCTTTCTATAAATTACTCCACCCAGCCTATATGGTACCCAAGATTTGTTTATGAGGGCTTAATCATTTTCCCTTTCCCTAGGACATTGAGGGTGTGAGGTATTCTGGTCTTTACAAACACTGGGTTTACAATAAAGAAAATGGCAGCTTGAGTTTCAGCTTATACCTGCCCCTGTCTGTAAAGTTCATTTTCACCCCATATCATGCACAATAGGACTTTCTAGAGAATTGGAATCAGAAAAAAACTGAAGAAAGTGCTCTCTCTCTCTCTCTCTCTCTCTCTCTCTCTCTCTCTCTCTCTCTCTCTCTCTCTCTCTCTCTTTCTCTCTCCTCCCCCCAAACCTACTTCTTAATCCGCCAAACTCTTGCCTAAGTTTTAGATGTATACACAGCTTACAATTTTATAAACTATCTTCAAAGTGGAAGGGGGTCAAGTTCAGCTGTGACTGTTGGGGAGGTAGGGGTGGGGGTGGCCCAAATGCAGCCTGCAGATGGTGGGATGGGGGAGGGAACTGCAGAATTTAAGGTGCAACCAAATTTTTATTTGTCTTATGTAGATTCTTTACATATATACTTATATGTAAGGAAGAGTAGTGAACTGGGATTACCCTTCCAATTGTTCCTGGAAAAGAAAAAACATATCACTTGACCTTCTAAAATTCAGCTCACTGATGTTCTTTCTCCAATTTAAAATCAAATGTAGGAGGCCATAAATGCCTTATAAAATTGTACAGCAAAAGAAAAAAGAAATTGCTCTGCTATGGCAGTTCTTATGTGGGAGGGGGAAGGCTTGAAAACTTACACGTTGCATAAAATCAGACAACCTATGTGAGGTCCTCTCTTGGCTCTTTTTCTCATGTTTCTCTTCAGCAAGAACGTGACTGCAATATTTCTAGATTTTTTTAAAAGTTGTCCATCTGCTAATGATTTTTTTTAATAGTCACAGACAGATCCTACACTTACTCAGAACTTAAGTGATGATTGAGATACAATTATCTTTCCCAGACAGGTAGAGCAGGCTGATTGGGGTCAGGGCTGCTTCCTAACTATATTGACTTTATCATTTATGTTTATCATTCAGTAACTCGCTGTTATTTTATTCTGATCAGAAATCAGGAATGGTTCTTTTTAGGCAGCCTCATCTTCACTGAGGATTTCCCCCCCAAAAAAGCCATCCCCAAATGGACTCCTGACAAGAAAGGTAACATTGGCGCTTTGCAAAATGCTGCCTCTTTCTCTCTACCAGTGAACATGATTTTCAGATCAGGCAAATTCAGCCTGTGAATCAGAAATTATTTAATGCAGATTTTGAGTTGAGACAAAGAAGCATCGGTCTTAGAAGGTACAGAATTGCCAGGCAATTTTACTCATCTGCTTTTAGATTTCTATTTTGGAGAAATTTTATATTTGGAAACACTTTACATTTGGGTACTATGGATGGAGAAGATGGTGTCATATAGAAAATGAATGAGTCTCTAAATTAATTACAATATTGCAGCCAAATAGAAGGAAAGGTTACATGATTTTTTATACCAGGGAAATATATAGAAGGCTGTGTTTTTTTTTTCCTAATAAAGCATTGACCCACAGGGAGATAAATTTGCATCTAGACTCCAGAAGTAGACAGGACTAGTAATTAAGAAGCAAATATAATTTATAATTTGTGTAAATACTAGGTATGAATACTTGCTCTATCTCTTCAATGGAAGACCATTATCTGGGTCGTCAAGTTTCTCCCAAATATAAAAATACCTTTGGGCACATTTAAGAAGGGTAACTGGCCAGAAAGCTTCTCCTAAAAAGTTTGTGTAGAAGATAATTCTCTTAAAAAGTTTTTTTGGGTTGGTTGTTTTTATTTTAATTCAAGAGTGAAGGAGAAAGGGAACTGTTTTGAGTTACCGGTAGATATGTCAACCCTGTCTCCAGGTGTGAGATTCTTACTCAATACTTTGTGAATAAAGGAGCATCTCATTTAGAGGCAAGTGTGACTCTGAGCTTTGACATTGTAGACAAGTGAAATACCCCATCTCTTGTCTGTTTCTTCTCAGTAAATTAAGAATAACTAGCACTATTTCTTGCCTCAAAAAAACTGCCTTTTTCCACTCCCTGGGGATCCATCCACAACTTCTAACATCTGAAATTTAATTTTCTCTGTGTATACCATTGGTCCTTGATTCATCTGTGTATGCAAAATTGAAGGACCCTGACCCCATCTTCAGCTCTGCCTTCTTCCCCTTGACCATAGAACTTGTAGAGAACATAAACAGGTTATAATCTGACATGCTATGTGTTCAGTGAGGATGATGCTGTAGTCTTCAGCTCTGTCAGTTGGAAAAAAGAAAAGGCTAACAAGTAAATCTCAAATAAGAGAAAATATATCAACCTTGAACTAAATTTATAAATTTTTTAAGTGTATACCATCTGTTGATAAAGAATTGTTTGTAAGTGGTCCCAAGTGCTTCCAACCTGTGTTGTTCAAGGGTCAGCTGTATTTTCAAAGCCTCACCAATAACGGAAGTGAGTGTTTCCAAATTCATGGGAAAGCACAGTTTGCTTGGGGTGGATAGAACCCCCACAGAGTA
The DNA here is from genome assembly GCF_024139225.1 of Suncus etruscus. Taxonomy (NCBI): domain Eukaryota; kingdom Metazoa; phylum Chordata; class Mammalia; order Eulipotyphla; family Soricidae; genus Suncus; species Suncus etruscus. The sequence goes on along the minus strand of NC_064860.1, from coordinate 41,412,003 downwards.
CCAGGTTTTTTCAGCCTCATTTCTCTCTGCCTGTCCCTGTATTTGTATTGTAGTATTCCAAGGGACAAATCTTCTCTCTGAAGATTTAGAGCTTTTGTGTTTTGGTTTGGGAGATACATAGGGGCAAGTCCCATTAGGAGAAAGAAATAGGCCTTCACCTCTTTACCCCCTTCCTGCTTGGAGAGATCTGAGGCACTATGCATCTATCTAACAACAATTATGACATTGTGGAAAGGAATGTAAATTGCCTGGCCCTATCACCATGAACTACCTGTCTCAGAAACAAATCCACATGCACTGCAGGCAGGTTTTCCTTTCAAGTGGTCCCACAAAGTCCTCACTCATAACACTAGCCATATTAAACCAAGCCAATTCAAGAAATGGTGGTCTAGATACACAATGACAAACTATGCAGCCCTAAGAAAAGGTGAAATTTTGCAGTTCTATGAGACAATGATGGAACCAGAGGGCATTCTTGATAATTAAAATAAGTCAGAGGAAGAAGGATGGATACCAGGTGATTTTATTCATTTTGTGGAGTAAAGAGACAAAATAAGGGATTCAATAGTATTGAATGATGATGACAATGCCTTGGCCTTTGACTATAAAACAGATTACTATGCAGAAGAGGGAAAATTAGGGCTGAAGGAAGAGGTAGAGTAGGGTTGACATAAGGACAGTGCTAGAGGAAGGTTGGAGCTGCAGATAAGTTCTGTTTTGTGCACTGAAACCACAAACATTAACACCATTGTCACCATGTTATCTAAACTATGCATTAAAACAATTGGGCCATTTAAATTCTTGTGCAGATATTTGTGTCTTTTCTCTATCTTAGTTCCCTCTTTCTTGTCTCTAGCATCTTTCAGAGTAATTAGTGGAGTAGAGAGAATGAGGGAGAGAAAGGAGAGAGAAACTCAGAAAGCTGAGAGGGCCCTTCTCCAACAGCAGATACATAACCCACAGGAAGGTCTAGGGTCCCTTTTCTCACCCATCAAAGGTTTTCCAACACCACTTTCTAATTCAGTAATTCTTGTAAAGATCTCCCTGATTATACTCAGGCTTTGGAAAAAAAAAAAAAAACCTCTTGAGGGCTCCTTCCACTCAATCCGGGACTATCATGAACTTGCCATATTTGAGAGATGATGTTATCTGGCCAAGTAAAACTTATTGCTTTAAGCTTATTATCTTCAACAGAAAGGTGAGAAAGGTGAGGAAAGTGGTAGCTAGGAATTGGTATCCAGGAGATGGGCATATATGTGCATGGAAGTAGAATAGCAGTGAAAGTGTTTTGTAGGTTTGATTCATTTGAGAGAACATGGAAAAAGGCTTCACAGATATGCAAAGTGGTAAGATACCCGCTTCATATCAGAAAATAAAATAACAGAAACAAATTCTTGCTACTTGGGTAAACTATTTGACATGGGGGTGTTTTTGATGGCAGTTCTCTGATGCCTTCAAAGATTTCAAACAGGAACTCAGAGTGGAGACAAGCGTGTCTAGAACATTCTCAGTCTCTTTTGCAGAACTCTAATGAGACACATACAATGAATGACTCATCTAGGTCACTAGCCAGTTGTTACCTGGAAAACTGAGAAGGGGCTTGAGTTTCCTGGGTAGGAGGAACCAGCTGAATGAAAGGGCTCAGACCACCTTTGTTGGGGATTTCTACCATGGATAGGCTCAAATAGGACACTCAGAAATACCTTCACCAATTCTCATTCAGAACCCCAAGCAGAGCCTGGCTGAGGGCCTAGGGGTCTTGGATTGTGAAGAACTTTCAGGAAAACAATTCTGTAGTAGGGTTCCCACCAAAAAGGATCATGTTACAACACACCTTCATTAGCCCTGCTATTTAAAATTGAACTGTTGTATTACATTAAAGACTTGTTCAGTTATCTTTATAGGCACTCACAAGGAGGAGAAAGATGACATGATGTAGAAAAGCCATGTGGAGGCCAAAGAGATAGGACAGGAAATCAGGCATTTTTGCCTTGCAAAAAACCAGTACCCTGGTTTGAATCCCTACACCCTCATATGGTGCACATATTTACCACTAGGGGTCACTCCTGAGCACAGTGAGGACTAGCTCCTGAGCACTGCCAGGTGTGGCCTCAAGCCCCCAACAAAAGCCATGAGGTATTTTCAGGACATCCCTCCAGCCCACTACCCCTACTCCCAGATGTTGCTCTACTTTTCCCTGGGCTGCACCTGACACCTGAACGAACCCTCCTTCACCATAGGGGTGGCACCTCTCCTGCCTTCTTTCTTAAGCCATTTATCAATTTCTCTGAGAGCCTCTCAGGCCATCTGGGCCATCTCAGTGATATAGGTTTTTTTGATCGAGTCTACACTACATAGGTGACCCACTTGGCTTTCGAGATGAGGAAACTCAGACTCAAAAGGAGAAGCTGTTTCGTACTCTTTTGTGTGTGTGCCTAGAACCAGAAAGAAAGGTGTGTGGGAGTAGGGTGTGTGGGAGTAGGGTGGGGGCAGGGAGAGAGTGAGTGCGGGACTATTACCATCACAGTGGTCTGGGATTGGGTGACCTGGGCTCCACATTCATATATCCTCTTGCTGCCTTTTCTCTGACAGATACTATTTGTATAAGTTCCTGTCTCTCTCCTCTGGGCTGAATGCAGCCCAGCTGGGTTTTTTTCAGCAGAATTCTGTGCGTGCTGACCTCTTGCGCATCAGAATAAACCAGTTTCCAGGAAAAAGGGCAAGTGTTTTTGGGGTGCACATGCCATCAATGGAAAGAGAACCACGGAATCTCCCAGCTCTGACATTTACTCTCCAGTGCACTCAGAAACTTCTCGCTGTTTAGATACCAGAGTCAGTTGCTCTTTGTGAAGATGCTTCAGTTCCTGGCTGTGTGTGGGGCCCGACACTGGGGCTATAAGCAGGTGTGTGTGTCTGGGAGGGTTCAGAATTCCAGCAACAACCCCTCTCTCGCGTCCCTCCCCCTTGCAGGAAGCCCAGGCCAGGTGGCTTGGAGGGGGAACATCTCTTGCACTCCTTTGAAACATAAGCATTTTGAAATCGTTGTGTCATTTTCAAAAGGTTCATAGCGTGCCAAGGACGAAATGGAAAAGGGCATGGTTCTAAGCAGTTAGGTTAACACCTCCTTGAGGACCTTTAAAAAATTTTTTTTTCTCTCAGTTTCAAAATGTGTGGGAAGCCTCAGAACTCAACACACCATCTCCCCTGGGGGGTGGCAGCTTGGGGCTGACTGTTTCTTCAACATCAAGGAAATCAAGTAGGAAACATATATTTTTTCTGGTGAAGACACAAGTAGGAATCTGTGTCCCCAAATGGGAACCATGGAAGGAATAAGCGCTAAAATGTCAGGACATGGCCAAATTTGGCCAGAGCGTCTGGATAGTAGGGTGTGAAGGTTAACCAGTGATCCCTAGGTGGGCCTGAATGCAGTGTGGCTGGTGCCTTTACAGGAAGGGGGTGGGTGAAAGAGACATATGCAAAACACACAGGAAGAGAACAGTCATAAGCCAAGAAGAGAAGCCTCAAAAGAAACCGTCCCTTCTCACATTACAGAATCCCCCCAAAATCAGTCAAAAGTGTCCTCCCACCCCCCTTTTTATAACTACACCCCACACCAGAACTTTCATCAAACAGTTGGCTCTTCTGCATTGCAAGCCAATGCATTTCAGGGTAAGAAGGCTATGCAGGTTCTTAGGATAGTTCCAGAAAAATCTATGGTAGCTCCAAAAAATTCAGGAAGATTCCATAATATGTGTGTCCAGGATCCAGTTTGCTCTGTGCCTTTGCATGGTCTGAAATCTTCAATTGAACCAGGATAGTTTTCCTATTTTCATCATCTGCCTTACACATGGTATCGCCCTTTTCTAAAATCAGTAGCCCCCTGAAAGCCCCCATTCTACATTTAAGACACTCAGCCCTCCCCCCTCCCTCATTCTGCAGTTTCTTTTGAGAGAGGCCCCAGAGGAGAAGCCACTAGCAGCCAGTGGCAGCCAGACTGAGATTTTCACTGTGGTTCTAGGAACTGGCGGTATATTAACACTCAGGCTTTTGCATAGACCACTAAGCCACTTCTAAGAACCAGCCAACCCAAAGCATTTTGCACAAACACATCTGTACCAATGCTTTTCCGCTCGTGGGACAATGATGGGGAGACCTTCGAAGGGGAGGGAGGGTTGGTTTCTCCCAGTATCTCACCAGGGATGATTCCCTCGAATTTCAATCACATCTTATCTGTGGGCCTACATCGATGAAGGGAGCACCGTGTGGTAGAGTAGAAAGACAGCACAGGGCCTGCTTGTGGTAGACCACACTCATTTTGCATGCCTGTCTTTCCTGCCTGTGCCTGCATCTTGTAGTGAAGGTAGCAAAATATGAGTCGTCTGGGGCTAGAGCGATAGCACAGTAGGTAGGGTGTTTGCCTTGAATGCAGCTGACCTGGGTTCAATCCCTGGCACCCCATAGGGCCCCTTGAGCCTGCCAGGAGTAATTTTTGAGCACAGAGCCAGGAGTATTCCTAGTGTCGCCAGGTGTGGCCAAAAAAACAAAAACAAAAACAAAACAAAGCAAACAAAAAAACAACCAAACAAACAAAAAAGAAAAAAAGAAAAAAAAAAAAAAAGGCTGGCTGAATCCCATTCTTTTTCTTTCCCCTTCTGCCCACGTGGCCATCTTGCCAGAAGAGTGTGACCAGTTTCCTTCTGGGAGAAGCATCAGACCTGATAAAGGTCCCTCCAGGAAGAGCCTCCAAAGAGTCCCCCTTTAGATCACAACTACAGTTGGGGAGGAAGCTCCTCTGTAGAGTCAGAAATGGAACTGAGTTCTGCTCATAGCCAAGCTGTAGGCACAAGTAAGCAGGTTTTTTCAGCATTATGTTTGCTTACATGTAAGGCCCATGAAACAGGCTAAGACAAGCCTTTCTCCTTCTTCTCTAGCCCTGGGGAGCTGTGTGGATGTCGAGTCTGAGTATTTCCAACTGGACACGCAGTCCCTGACTAGACAAATCCAGAAACTGCCAAGGTTCCCCATTGCTTCTCTGTTATTAAACCTTTCTATTCTGTCATTAAGTCATTAGAATTGTGCAAGGCCCTGTTACTTAGAAGGACTTAAGATCCCTTTACCTCCTGAGCCCTTCTGATACTGGATTGAGATCCTCTCCCTTGGAACATCCATATTCCTCCGTTCAAACTCAAGGCTTGCAGCTGACCTCATGGGAGACCAGACCTTTCTTAATTCTTGAACCAGTTCCCTGGGCTCTCCTCACTGTCTTGGCTTTCTGACTAATCAGGACAACTCTGTGGCACACTCAGAAATCCAATCTAAGGTCCCAGGGGAATGTTTTCCAATTTCCTGAGTTGACAGAGGAGGAAACAATCAGCCTAGGGAAGGGCTATTGAAAGGAATCAAGACAGGAAGACTTTTTTTTGTTGTTGCTATTGTTTTACAAATATTGCTTCCTTGGCTGGTTGGAGGCCGAGAGGAAAGACAGCAGTGAGGGGCACAGGAGGCCTGGCCCTGCGTGCCCGTATATCTGGAGTGTGACTCACAATTCATGAATTAATGGCATGAATGAACCTTGTCTGAGTTGCCAGGAAAGCGCCCCTGGAAACCCCTCTCTTTTTCTGAGGTCTTCCTTTGCCTTCTGGCATGTCACTTGGAATTTGCAGGACAGCAACCCAACAGAGGCATGTGCACTGATGTGTGTGTGTGTGTGCACACGTGTGTGTGTGTGTGTGTGTGTGTACATGGCTTGGCCAGGGTTTGAAACAACAGAGACCCACAGTCACGATGGAACCTTCCACAATCATGGTTGTGAACCAGTGGCTGCAGGGCTCTGCCTTTTGCTGCTTCCTTGGCCGAAGAAATAAATAATGAATCACAGATTCTATTTGGGTGTGCGAGAGAGTCTGCAGCTAGAACATTCAAGATCTCCTCCCTCACCCTCGCTCTAACTACCCCCCTCCCCAGCCCACCCATTTCCATTCTGTCTGAGTGCTGCCAAACCACCCAGCCACAGTTTGCAAGTCTCGGTCAAAGTGCGTGCCCCAACACACGGCCGTGCCTTCCTGACATTTTTCTGTTATTATTTCTGTTTGTTTAAGCCTGGCCCTCTTTTCCCACCAAAGATACACAACGCGCACCCGCGCGCTCACCCACAAGACACACCCAGCTGGCTGCCTGCCAGTTTTACACATTTCAAAAGACTCCAGCTTGTTGGTCTCCAGCATGCAGACGGGATTTCCACACTCGCAGGCTGTTGTTCCTTGGCCCGAGAGAGCAGAGCATGCAAGCTCATAATGACTGCAGCGCAACAATGCTTGTTGTCAGGAAACCTCTTCCTTGCTCGTTGCCAGAGAGAGAATGCTGGCTGCGACAACTCTATGCTTTCTTCTCTTTGAAAGGCTGTAGCTTCCCGTGTGGCCATGCAGCCTAACCCCATACTGGTGGCTTGGCACTAGCCACGTCTGCCAGGGCTGCTTGCACAGACTCAGTCTGAAGTCCCTGATGTGCCCTGATTTAATGTAAATCTGGAAGTTTGCCTCTTCTCCAAAGGGACCCCTATCCTTTGGAGGATGAGTCTGTGCCCTTGAATCCCTAAGAGCAAGCTGGCCCCTAACATGTACCCAGCATGTTGAGTCCATGACAACTCAGCTGCTGTCTCTCCTTCCTGGTCAGAGGTAATCAACTAAAATCTCCAGAGCTGCTTGCAAACTTCCCCCTCCTTGCCTTTGCATCCCACCAAGTTTGCCAGCCTGGGATGGCACAAGCTCTTCTTCAGTAATTCACCGGCGCCTGTATTTATCAAAACGCTGCTGCAGAGAAGGGGCTGCCTGCCACCCCATGAATAAGTAATCCAATAGCCTTGTAACCATATGCCCGAGTTTGGGTTCTTTTCTACCTCCCCACTCCAAAACAGACAGGGAACCAGCATTCAGATAGCATGAGTCGCCATCTGTCCCAGCGTGCAGAACTAAGCACAAGGAGGTAGGAAAAACCAGCATGTACTCACCTCGCATGAAGCACTGTGGGTATGAAGGAAATGACTGAAATAAGCTCTCTGAGGCCATCACTTCCTTCTGCAAATGGACCCGCTGCCGAAGGTGGGGGGATCCCAGGATTCCTGAAAGTTGAGTTAAAAACCAAGAAAAGTCACTTAAAAGGCAGGGAAGCCTGCCTTCCCCTACCCATCCTCAGCTCCAAACTCTCTCTCTTCTTTCCTTTTCTCCACATCCCTGGGACTCCCTGAGCCCAGAAGGGGGATAAAATGTACCTTGCAAAAATAAATATTCAAATTATTCAAGATTAAAAAAAAATCAGCGGCGTCTTGGTTGTGGGTTGCTGGTGTTCCCCAGTCTGTGAAACCCTGTGGTTTGCAAACAGTGTGATTCGTCCTGCCTGCTGACCACTGAATCGGGCTCAGGCTCCTGACACTGCCAGCCTCCCCAACTTGTGGTTCTGTGGTTGTTTATGAGGCCCAAAGAAGTTTTCACACAACCCAAATGACAAATTTAACTGTTCCCCTTTCCACGGCCCATCTTCATTGGCTCTTGCCAATCACGTGACTCAAGTGATGTCAAATTCTTTCTCTCTCTCTCTTTTTTTTTTTGCTTTCTGAGCAAGGCTCTTTTTTCTTTCCCTTCACCTGCCTCCCCCAAGCTGTGCAAGCCAATAACTAAAGAGACTTTGCAAGAGAAGGAACAGTAGCAAACAGAGACACAGTGGCTCATTCTACCAATGGTCTTGGCTGATCTAGGACAACATGGCTCCTCTTGTTGATATTTGTGGTTTGGGGCATTTAGGATTATTTTGATAGAGATTTTATCGCTGCTTAGTCAATAGTAATTTAAGCCTGCTAGGGGGTGGCTGCTCCCCCAGAATTGCAACCCCCATCGTTTGAGGTGTGGGCATGGGCTCAGAAGATGCCAGTCACCAGGGAAGGCGGCAACAGCATATTCAAGAGGGGGAAAATAAATCAAAGAGAATGTTTTTGGTGAGTCTGACCCCAACCCTCCAATACCAGTCACTTACTTGTATTAAATAAAAAAGAAAGCACTTTCATTTTGTGACGAAAGAAAGATGTTTATAAAATCAAAATGATGTGGTCTTAGTCTTCCTAAATGGACATTTTTTAGTAAAAAGAGAAAAATCATAGTCCTTTCTCTCACCTATGCATTAATCAAGACAGAAAGAACAAAAAAAAAAAGAGGGAGATCGTGTATTTTTTTTTTTTTTTGCCAAGGTAGTAGCTCTCAGTAAGTGGGATTTTGTTGTTGTTGTGTGTTTGGATTTTTATTTCTTTGTTTTTTGGTTATGGGGCCACACCATAGGGTGCTCAGAAATTACTATGCAAGGCAAATGACTTAACCAACCCCATTATTTTCTCTCTCTCTCTCTCTCTCTCTCTCTCTCTCTCTCTCTCTCTCTCTCTCTCTCTCTCACCCAGTAGTAACTTTTTGTTGTTATTGTTGTTGTGGTGGTGGTGGTGGTGGTTTTTGGGTCACACCCGACAGTGCTCAGAAATTGCTCCTGGCATGCACGGGGGACCATATGGGATGCCGGGATTCGAACCGATGACCTTCTGCATAAAAGGCAAATGCCTTATCTCCATGCTATCTCTCTGCCCCAGTAACTATTTTTTTGTTTTACCTCACTTGTCAAGTTCCCTCGTTTTAGTTCATTTCCATTCCACACCCTGCTGTCTAGAATGAAGCTCTGAGTGTATGGAACTAATTTCACAGTGAACAGAGGAGAGAGTATTTCTACCAAACAAGCAACTGCTTTGGAGGCTTCTGAAGAATATCAGACAGCACACCCCTTCCCTAAGATAGGTGCTGAAAATAGGGTGATTTTCTGAGTTGGGAAGCAGGGGTTAAGCCATTCTGAGCACACACATCTACTGTTTCCTGCCCAGTGACTTTACCTGTACACAACTTCAGTGGTATTGTGTTGGAAAGTGCCAAGAGAAAAGAAAAATCTTTTCCAATTTTATTTGATGGTTTTTCCTTGACTTCCTAGATGTGCTAAGTTGTACCACCTACCTGTTAGAGTCACAAAGCCACCATCCATAGGTCCTCAGATGCCAACCTTGGATCTCACACTGATCTTTAGTGCTTGGATGTTACTCTCTTCCCTTGGTTTTACCCATAAGCACAGACAGGGCTATTGTGTGTAGGGCCCACAGGTCCAGGCGTTTCAAAGGATTAACTTGAATTTTACTCACTCCTGTTTTGACTAAAGCAGGAATTGAAACTCCAGTGACTTGCTTCCTCCCAGACTTTTTTGCAAAGTTCCCTTGCCAAACATTGACGCCTTATTAATATTTCAAAGAACAGTACTGTGGGGGGTATTTCTTTTATGAAGTGTATTAATATCCTAATGTCATGTCTGCTTCTCATTGATCCTCAATGTGGCTCCCTTGTGAAGATAATTAACCTGACGTTTTTTTAGTTCCTGGGCTTCCCCAGAAGGGCTTTCTGTGCTCTTCTCTTTTCTTACTGATTCCTGCTTCCCAGCCGCTTCTAAATTCTTACTGACTGAAGACTGCCAAGGGAGCAAGTTTATTGGTCTACTTTATTTTAGAAACTTCCTCGATTCTTTTAACCTACAGTGTCCAGAAGGGACTCCAGATATCTTAGCAAGTTTCTCACAGTGAGTTCAGAGCCTGATATGACCTTTCCCTGTTTGGGGGTACTGCAGGGCAGGTCCAGTGAAAGACAGCAAGCAGGAAGGCGTGGGGTTTGCATGCCCAGTAATCACAGGCCTGGGTTCTAACAGGGCACCAGGGGGCAGAGTGGGGAGCCTGTCTGTAGGCTGGGTGACGATCTACTGCAACAGCCGTGGCACAACTGTGCTGCTGGACCAAGCAACAAATAGAATAACTCTGGGCATTCTCCAAGCCGCGACAGTAAATGAAGCCTCAGTCCACTGCAGGAGAACTTGGCCTGGCCACTCCCTTAGGGAGCTGAGACTGAAAGACGAGTATGTTATATGTACAGTACCCTGAGGATCATGCAGGCTCTCAGCTGCCAGTGCTCGGGATTCTTTGGGATTCTTTGCAAGCCTGTCCTGACCCACACCCTCTGTCCTACTTCCTGCTGGTGACTCAGCCTCCTGCTGCTGGCTGGGGGATGCAAGCCCAGGAAGCCACTGCCTGGCCTGTGTCTCCCTCCCGCATGCCATTTAATGGCAGTTTTTCAGACCTTGGAGATTAGCTGTTGCAGCTGCCTATTATTCTTGGGGGGGGGCAGTTTAAAGAGAGGAGGGGGAATAAGAACTCAGGTATTATTTTTAAAGCTTATAGAAATATCAGTAAAAGAGGAAAAATGCTGGCAGGAGAGATAGGAAAGTGGGTAGAGAGCTTGCTAGGCATCCAGCTGACTTGAGTTTGATCCCCCAGCATCCCATATGGTACCCTGAGCAATGCTAGGAATGATTCTTGAGTGCAGAGCCAGGAGTTACCCCTGAGCATAGCTGGGTGTAGCCCCGAAAATATAAATAAAAGACAAAGCAAAAAAGATGATGATAATGAAGAAGAAAAGAAAGAAAGAAATAGGAAAAAAGAAGAAAGATACTGCATTGTTGTTTAAGCCTGTAGTTAGCATGTAGCCTTTTGTGCCATTCAATCTAACAAAAATGCAATTGACCAGAAAATAGAAGCAAAGGAGGATTCCTTCAAGCTGCCATCCCATATCATGCCTTCCTCAATATGTAAGTTTCCAAGCCAGTGCTGCCAAATTATTATTTTTCTTTATTACCATTTTATATTTACCTTTTTTTTTTTAAAAAATTCATTATTTTAGCACCATGATTAGAAACATGTTTGTAGTTGGGTTTCAGTCATAAAAAGAGCATCCCCTTCACCAGTGCAACATTGAAACATTCCTACCACCAATGCTCCCTATCTTCTTTCTCCTAGTAGTTCATCTATCTTATATTTCAACAGAGGAACAATTCAAAAACTTTCATGCTGGGTGTATTAACATTGATCACCTAGGATGGCTTTTAACATGGGACATAGACATCAAAACTTCTCTGAATGATTCTCACCTGCCCTTGTCTATTTGAAGGTTTGAAATAACTGTAGTTGTGAACCCTCTTTTTCCTGGACACTAAGTGGGGCACCAAGGCTTGAGAGTATGGCTTAGGTATCAGTCTCTCTGCTCTAGTGAATGGGAAATCTGATGAATGGCTTCACTCAACTGGGGAACCAAGAAAGAGCTTCTGAATATTTTTCCTAAGCTGCCTTGGGTGAACATGTATTGTTCAGAAGAGGATGAGGAGTTGGAAAAAATATCACATAAAAAGTGAAGCATCAAACCCCACCAAGCCAAGGAGAGCTCTCTAAGATTAAGAAAAGTTACTTGGGGCTGGGCGGTGGTACTAGAGGTAAGGTGCCTGCCTTGCCTGCGCTAGCCTTGGATGGACCGCGGTTCCATCCCTGGCATCCCATATGGTCCCCCAAGCCAGGAGCAACTTCTGAGCGCATAGCCAGGAGTAACCCCTGAGCTTTACCGGTGTGGCCCAAAAACCAAAAAAAAAAAAACCCAAAAAAAACCCAAAACCCAAAAACCAAAAAAAAAAAAAAACCCAAACAAAACAAGAAAAGTCACTTAATAATAAATTAACAAATGAATAAATAAATATATAGATATGTTTTTGACTCAAAGGGGGTTAATGATATAGCACCACATTGATGTCCATATTGGGTATCTTACGAAGAACTGGGATCTTGGACTACTGAACTGAGGTATAACTTTTATAAGCACCTCAGAGTATTCCTACCTAAGCCAGGTTTCCATTAAAATCTCAAAAAGCCTTGCTTAGGTGGAATTTTGGTTTGGGAAGGAGAAAGATGATTTGCTATTGTTGTTGTTGTTATTGTTTTGGGGCTACACCCAGTGACACCCAGAGGTTATTCCTGGCTATGTGCTCAGAAATCGCTCCTGGCTTGGGGGACCATATGGGACACCGGGATTGAACCGAGGACTATACTGGATCAGCCGCATGCAAGGCAAGCACCCTACCACTGTGCTATTGCTCCAGCTAAGAAAGATGATTTTTATAGGGTGTGATCACTTCCATCTCTGAGAATTCTTCTTCAGAAAGAAAAGAAGGATAACCTTGACTTCCTTGTTATTCTGGCACAATTTTGTGATCTCTGAATGTCTCTAGACAGTCAAAGCCCTTATAGAAGTAAGATTCATGGCTTCCAAGAGAGCATTGTTTTGTATTTTCCTTTAAATCTGTCTTCTTAAGTATGGGACAAGGTCATCTCTACAGTCACAAGTTTTCTAGGTAGTGCAGGGAGGCTCCAATGATCCATCTTCCCTAGATGGTGACCACATGCCTCGAAACAGAAGGCTCTTCCTCCTAAGGCCTGGCCTTAAAGTCCTCCCTTTCTTGTTGTTTGTAGACACATCAGATCCAGAATTTTTTCCTGACCATGTGTTCTTTGGCCATGTGACACAAATGAAATTGATAAGTATTCTGCCATGCATAAGGCCCACCTCCAGCTGTGTTAGCTGCCTCTGCTGGAACCTTTTGTGATCCCTGGTCTCCCAGCATCCCTTTAGTCACACAGGCTCCCCGGATCCTGGCAACTCATTCCAGAAACATCTGGATCCTTTCAGGCCTGCCTGAGGCCAGGAATCTTGTTTGGAATAGTTTCTTTATGCACAATTTTGGCTTTTTAAATTTTTTTCTTTCTTTTCTTTTCTTTTCTTTTCTTTCTCTTTCTTTCTTTCTTTCTTTCTTTCTTTCTTTCTTTCTTTCTTTCTTTCTTTCTTTCTTTCTTTCTTTCTTCTTTCTTTCTTTCTTTCTTTCTTTCTTTCTTTCTTTCTTTCTTTCTTTCTTTCTTTCTTTCTTTCTTTCTTTCTTTCTTTCTTTCTTTCTTTCTTTCTTTCTTTCTTTCTTTCTTTCTTTCTTTCTTTCTTTCTTTCTTTCTTTCTTTCTTTCTTTCTTTCTTTCTTTCTTTCTTTCTTTCTTTCTTTCTTTCTTTCTTTCTTTCTTTCTTTCTTTCTTCTCTCTTTCTTTCTTTCTTTCCATTTGAAATCAGCAGGTTAAAGTGAAAAACTGAAACAGCCCCTCTTTGAATGTTCAAAATGCTCAGAACTTTGAGGTTTGGTCAACGATGGAAAACATTTTGAGCTGGTACTGATCTTTCCAACCAGTATGTCCAACCTTGAGGCTAATTTAAGGCAGACTGAGGGAAGAAAGTGAGGAGGCTAACATGGCTCTGGATTCAAGGAGCCAGAATCTGTGCTGATTAGCTAGACTAAGATTCACTGATTCAGTTGATGTGGCCAGTAATCATGAGAGTTTCCTGTTGGATCAAAGCACCTGGTCTTGAGAACTTTGGACTTGTGCTGTAATTGCTCCTCATTTTCCTGTTGACAGGCAAATTAATACGCTTCCCTGTGGTGCTGGGCAAACAGAAGCATAATACTATCTTTTCCCTGGGCTGCTGTGAAGATCAGTCATTTTTGGACTATGCAAAGTGGTTTTGAATGGAATAAGAAAAAGACTGTGGTTGCCACCTCAGTATGGAAACTTGTGATGCATGAATTTTAATATTCACACTTGCCTAGTAGTATGAAAACATGGTGTCAGAACTGTAATTTAAAGGGTTGGCTAAGAAGTTGAAAATATCCTCTGCAGTCACTAAGAAATCCTTCGAGTTCCTCACTTTATTTTCCAATTAAATGTTCTTTTGGAAGAATGTAATTTAATACACAAACGTAGGCTGAAAGTTTTTTTTTAAGAGAATCTCAAGATGTCAAAATTCAAAAACATCAACTCCACTGAGAGAACATTTTATAGAAAATGATGTACTTTGCATCTTTCTTCCTCCTTTTCCCTTTTCCCTCTGCTGCCAGACTAGGGACTGGCTGTATTTCTGAGAGGAGAAGCCCAAGAAGAAATAATGAGATGCTATTTAGTTCTTAATTTTATACTTTTTGAAATTGAATTATTCATTTAGTCAAAGCAATTGGAAAACAGGCTGTAATAATATTCGGTACTATATTAAATATAATGTCCAAATCCCTCACATCTGGGACTCACTTCTGTTTGAAATAGATACATTTCTGCCACTACTCAGAATCTATGAGTGTATGTAAGGATGTATGTTTGCATCTATCATCTATCTATCTATCTATCTATCTATCTATCTATCTATCTATCTATCATCTATCTATCTATCATCTATCTATCATCTATCTATCGAATCTATTTAACTAACCACACTTAATTGCAGGTGCTGTTTCTCATTCAGGACACATCTGGGATAAAATTCTCTCTAGTACAAGGGAATATTGGAGAAACTGGCAAAAATGAACAGTAGTTTCATGGGAGTCAAATGGCAGAGATTTACTTAATTCTCTTCATCAGAAGACAATATATCTTGAAAAATCTATCAGTTTTGTGTTGGCCTTTTATCATTGAGAAGCTGTATTCTTAGCTTGTATCTCTTTCTTTCCAGAATTTTCTTTTGGTTTCATTTCAATTCTTAGTTTTATATGGAAATGGAGAATCATGGAAGTTGGTTTGCCCACTTGGACTGGTGTCAAGTGGAACTCCAGCACTCACTCAACTCCAAGTCACAAACAAAACAAAATGCAAAACAAAGTCAAACTTCTAATCATTGTTAGAAAGACATTGGGAGGAGGTGTTTGAAATAATTGATGGAAGAAATACCAAAAGATGGAGACCTGTTTTCAAATCATATGAAATACTCTCTGCCAAGGGCTGCCTTCTACATAAGGCTAAGCAGACATGAATCTGACAAGATAGGATTTTTCTTGAGACTGGGTTTAATGGGGGAACAGGCAGGGTAGGGAAGCCAGGGCCTTTATAGCCAACCCTTGGGTATATACAGAGATTGAGAAAGTAAAGTTGGGACCCTGACAAGTATTCAATCAGAGAGAGGACCAGGGATGAAAAGGTAGCAGAAACTGCTAGACCAGTCAACAGTTTTCCAGAGAAGCTGTCCAGGAAATGCAGCCAGTTTCCGGGAAAAATAGCCAGGAGGAAACAGCCCTCAATGCACTCCAGCTGGGGGGATTTAGTGGCCACTCTCCCCACTGTCTCTAACTGAGTTACCAGGGGTTCATTTGAACAGACTTCTCCACCCTTAAAGGGACAGATCCCTCTTATGGCAGTATAACCCAAGACTCCAAAATGCTGAGCTTCTGCACAAAATCATTGCTTATGTCTGTATTATCATGCTTGTCTGTAGAATAATGTTCATTGGCCATAGCTACCAAACCTAATAGAAGCCTTTTAATGTTATTATGTCCAGTTTTTGTCTTTAAACAGAAACCCACTAATATCCTTTGGGCTGGTTTCACAGTTTAGTCTTTCCTCCTTTTGAAACTCAACTGTTCCCAGAATGATGGGGGTCTTTTCACCTGGCCCTCCCCCCACCTTAGCCATCACCAACTGTACAGGTGCATGCTGTTAGATTTCTTTTCACTCATAAACTCAAATCTTAGACTCCCTTCTCTTAAATCTCTATCTAAAGGAATTTACCCTGGAGATTCCCCACCCCCTGCAGATTTGTGATTCACATCTTTCTTTGTTTCCACTGGACAATCTGTCTCTCAGGACAGTGTGGTCATCCCTTCATTTCTTAATTTTTATAACATATATGCATTTTGTTTAATTTCTAGCCTCATTGTTATCCTTTCTTAGCTCCAAGGTCACTGTCTTTCCTATTTTTCCTTAACTTTTACTGGATATCAGGCACCACCCACTTTTTCTTTGGTTATTTCAAAGATTATTTGTTTCATGTCCTTGGCCCAGGTAGATCTTGCCTTGCTCATAAGTTCCAATCTATAAACTATTCACAAAGAAATTAAAAGCAAAGCCCAAAGGGCATATTTGAGCAAAGCTCGGATTGGTGAGAAGTGAGCCACTCTCCCAGGATGCAAATATCTTGGCTCAGTGGCAAAAAGAAATTTTATAACAAGTATGAGAGTGTGAGTTTGAACCCTTCTTCTGTAGTATCATTCATATTCATTGGGACTAGATCTTCCCACTCTGACATTTGGGACTCAAGCCATCACAACAGAGTATGAAATTTCTGATGTACATGTAGGTATGTGTTAGCACCACAACTAAAGTGCACGATCCTGGTCATTGCAACAAAACTTGAGGAAAGGGAAGGGACAATAAAAGGAAAACTTGGAAAACTGCATATACACCATCCTGGGCACCACAAATGGTCTAGTGCTCATCCAAATAAGTCCAGTCCCCTTTCCACTTGTTTTGTTTTTTTCTCACCCTGATACATTTAATTAGCAACAGTCTATTGTCAGAAACCAAGAATTTGTCTTTGTTGGTTGTTTTGATTCTTTACCTTTATCTGAAATGAACAAAATCCTATAGGATTTGTCTTTGCTATCAGAAATATTTATTTAGCATCATCCTTGTCTCCAAATGGCAATATTTTCTTTTCTTTTCTTTCTTTTTTTTTTAATAAATAGCTGAATTGCACCATAATAAAAAAGTTAGACGTAATGACTTTTGGTCCACCCTAAGTGTTTGAGGCCCTGAGGGTGATTAGTTTCTTTATAGTTTATAGCCAGAAAGTAGAACTTGGAAAAGGCCTTGTTTACCTCTATAGGCTTGGAAAAAGATTCAAGAGAAGAGGGCCAATCATTTCTGTTCATAGACCAGTAGACAACTGACTATTTAATATTTCAGTAAGCTATAATATATTCCAGAAAAACCTACCAGCCAAATCTATTCATGACCAGAAGAGCCTCTAGACCTCCCCACAGAAGCATGGATTTTGAACTTGGTGTGGTTTGTTTTGCAAAGTGGCAGTAATCAATTTGGTTGTAGCTGGAATATGAGTAGAGAAAGTACCAGACATCATGATTGATCGGTGGCATTATTATTCCATTCTCAAAGTGGAAGAAAGAAGGACAGTAAAGCTGGGAATATGCAGAAAGGTGAGGCAGGAAGGGACAGCAGTTAAAGGAAAGGTGGCAAGAGAACTGAAGTGCAAGCCCAGGTAGGAAAACATCGCAGAGGAGGGGAGGGGAATGGAGTTCAATGCTGAATAGAGAAGCAGGAAAAACAAAGACATGGAAAGGTCAACAGATTGACAAGAAAGAGCCACTTTAGATCTGCTCTTTCCAGACACCTCCTCAGACTAAACAAAAGAGTGACATCCAATTTTGCTGGAATGCAGACCAGCAGCTCCTCCCCTGCTTGAACAGGAAGCTCATTGGAAATGTACTATTGCATGTATATGTTGCTTCAAATAGATCTCAGTTGATTCTATGGCCTTTTCTGTTTTAATTCAAAATATGTACAGGATTGAACAGAGAGAAATCACATCTAAACAAAGAAAGCTTTTGAGTACTTTTGGTGGCTGTGATCCAAAGAACAGGTCGATTCGGAGAATCTATTTGAGATGGGCTGATGTGCATCCAAAGAATGTGACTCTTCCAAGTGTGGAAGAGTCACCTCTCTTCAGTGTGGGTGTTGAGTAATGACTGTCATCATGGCCACCTGTGTTGCCAAGATAAAAATGAACATTCTACATCCAAGTGAGGCATGAGACAGGGGCCTGTGGAGATTTCCAAATAGGTGTTCAAGGGTCACTTGGACAACTGGTGTTTAGTAAGGACTAACAGGGGCAAGAGTAGACATTGGAAACAAAAGTTTCCCCAAATAATGTTGCAGTTCCATAGCTCCACTTCTCTATTACTGCTCCCCAATGATCAAGGTATGGGGAATAGTTAGTCACTCTTGTGAAATCTGATGGAAGAAATTTAAGGGAATTGTTTAGAAGGCATGTGTCTCTCATGCTAAGGCTAGGTGACTGTGGGAAGAGCTATTATTGTCCTAGAATGTGGTGTGGGGGTAAATTTGGAATTCCATCCCCTCCTCTAAGATGCTTCACATATGGAAGCCCCAAGCACCATGCTCTCTCAGATTGATAGCCTAATTTTAAGAAAAAAAATAGACAGCATTATAATAATGCCCAGAGATGAGGGCTGGAAAGACTGGCTCACGATATGAAGCTCACCACAAAGAGTTAGAGAAATAACTACACTAACAATTACCATGACAATGAGTGAGAGAAGTAAAATGCCTGTCTCATTACAGCCGGGGGTGGGGGCAGGGTGGGAGATGAGGGGAGCATTAGTGGTCGGAATGTTGTACTGGTGAAGAGGGGTGTTCTTTTTATAACTGAAACCCAACTATAATCATGTTTGTAATCACTGTGTTTAAATAAAGATATTATTAAGACAAAATAAAAAGAAATACGGCATTTAATATAACAAGTCAACTCAGCAATCTACACAACTTACTGGCCAGGCATTTTGTGATATTCAGTTTTTCATTATCTTTGATAATGCTATATAATAAGAATTTTTGAGTTTTCCCAGTAATTAAGATTAATTTCTTAGGGTGGATTATGCAAAATGAATGTTTTTAAGGCTTATAATAAATTTTGCCCAACTAGGTTGATAAAAGTCTACAGTATAAAAGAAAAAAAATTGGCAGCCCAAGAAAGGAAATTCCTTCCTAAGGCATTGTGTGGGCCATTGGAAATAAAGTTGGATGTCACTGAGAGCTAAAAGTCCAGAGAGGACTATAGTCCCTGTATGTGGAGTTGAAGGAGGAGTACAAAACCAAAATGCATCAAAAATACCAAATCCTTAGTGAGAAGAATCCATCCCACTGACAATTGCAATCCTTCTGACCCCTTACGTTCTCCAGCTCTGAAGAGGGAAGACTCTTTCTAAGTAGGGTGACAATGAGCAGAGAAATGCTAGGCTATAGAAAAAGAGAAGCTGTACCACTTTCCATTAACTCAGCCGGCAGCCCAATATTTTCCAACAGCTGTATTGAGCATTGAATTGAGTTTTCATTGTTGATGATTTGAGACATGAGAGTGATGGTAGAATTTTTTCTTACAGTTGAAGGAGGGGAATGGATCACCAACCACAAACAGGTTTAAAACTAAGGAAATATTTAATGATGGAACCAACCCATGGACAGATAAACAACAACAACAACAACAATAACCCATACTATGGATTAGTGTTATTTCCTAAAAAGAAATCAACTTTTGAGATACATGAGTGGATCTTTATCTTTTGATAAAATGTTTATCAAAATTGTACAGACACAGAAGGATAAATACTCTGTGATTCCACCAGAACTACTCAAAAGTTGGCAACTGAAAAGAGATAATGTCTAGTAGAGATTACTCAGGGCTGCACAAGGGGGGAATGAAGCATTACTTAATGGCTTCAGAGGTTAAGTTTGGGAAAAATTCTGGAGGTAGTGATGATGGTTGATACCGATATAAATATTATTTTTGGGAGAAATCCCAAGCAGTGCTCAAGGGCCTGAGCCCATTCCACTAGCAGTTCAGTGTTAGGGACCAATATGGTTCTGGTTGGGCTCTGTGATGCTAGGAACCACCTGGGTCACTCAGAGGTGCTGAGGAGTCTCTTGGGCTATACCTGGTCATTCTCCAGAGATCCCATGGTACCAAGGATCAAAGCCAACTGTGCCTTGACCCTGTATTATCTCCTCTGGCTCATCAATATTATTATTAATGACAATAAATTATAAGCTTATGAATGATGGTCATGATAAATGTGTTACCAAAATAAAAAGTCAAATGAGGTTTATGATTTGATCCTACAAAAACCTTTATATCTAAGCATGCCATTCTATCTCCATATATTTTGTATTACTCTTGATTCACACATCTAGGGAAGAGTGACAGTGGGAACTATTTATTTATTGTTGTTTATCTCCCTTAGTAATTGTAGATCAGCCAGTTTAAAATTGATGTAGCCAAGATCTGACTCTTGCCTTTAGGTAATTGGGTCAGTGTAGTTTATCTTATGGCTTAAGACTACCCACAATATCTGCTTCATTTAGCACACACAGTTCACTGAGTACTTATTACCTGACTGGCACTTGCTTAATCTTTATTGTTTTTGGAAACTACCAGAAAAAAATGACAAAAGATATGATTATCCAGAAAGTGTTAAAATTTGGTCTCTGAATACTTGGTAGTCTAGATTAGTATTTCTAACCCAGGATCCATCTGACTCCTTAAAAATCCCCAGAATATTCCAAACGGTACCCACTTAAAAATCTTGTAAATGAAGAGCCACAGTATACAAATAGGAGGCCAACTGGGAAATACTGGGACACAGGAAGGAAGCAAGTTCTAAAGGTTGCCACCATTTGAAAAAGGTTAAGAAATAAGGGCTTATTCCTTCTTTCAATTTATAAAATAATCTAGAACTTTATTTAAAAAGCTAGGATTTATTTTACAGAATAAAGATGAATTTGTATTAATTTTCATTTTAGGAATAGAGCAATAATACATCAGGCAGGGCATTTGCCTTGCACCTGGCCACCCCAGGTTAAATCGCTGGCATCCCATATGATTTCCCAAGCACCACAGTAGTGGTTCCTGAGTATAGAATCAGAAGTAATACTGACCATCACTATGTGCAGCCTCAAAATAAACAAACAACAAACAAAAACTTTTAATTCAAAAATATAGACTCACCTTACTTTCAAGTAATCATACTTACAGACATGCACACACATATACATACATCTACACAGTTGAGTCCAGGATACTGATTTTATTCTTTGCTCTGTTCTCTGAAAACATTTGGAAAAGTTCAATGATTTCACTGCACTTCAAACCATTTATATAGGATTAACATGGTTTGGGCTCCATCACTCACTTTTAAGTTCAAGTGGACTATCTACCCAGAATATGCTCATGGAAATCTATGAGGATATGATTGCCAGCAAAATAAGGATACACAGTTCACTATTGCTCTGCTAGCCCAATGAATACCATTTTGGTTTGTGCTACCACATGGTTGGGTCTCAACAACAGCATTATACTTGGTGGCATAATCCTGACAGCAAAGAAGATCAATGTTTTCACTCTGTCCCAATTATTATGTGGGATTTACTGAAGGAATTAGTCACAGCTCCTTTGAAATTTACAGTGAACGGGGGGCCATGTATTTACTTGGTCAGTCTCTTTGACAGCCATACTGTGACATATGTGTATATCATCGTAGCAGAAGCAAGCTGGGAGAGTAATTTAAGTACAGCGTATGTAGTGGATGTGAATCATTGTAGGCTAGTACGAATGAACCTCCCTCTCGCTTTCCATTGTAGCTCTTTCAGGCCCTGCAGGGGAGATTAATACCAGGTTCAACTTGCCAGTGTCTTGTCCAATAGGAGGAAACAATAGCGAAAGGGATCATTTACCTTGTTTTCCAGGCTGGACTCACCTGCTTTCTTGGCCATGAGGACTGGCTATGGCATTGTTCCTCTCTGCTTTTTATTATTATTTTTTATTTCCAAAGGAGAAGCGGGGCGTGCTAATTGCTGGATGACAGCTGGGAGGTGGGCAGGGAGAGGTTTGGGTTTCCATTGTAGTCAACGTCCTAATCTTGCTCCGTTCCATCTGCACCAACTTTTGTTTGAGGTTGTGAGCAATTGGCTAAACCTGAAAACATAAACACCTCCATGTGCTTGTCCTTATCATTTTCTTTTTATGTTGGTTTAGAAAATACACCTGAGACACAAAAGGCTCACAGTGAACCCAGCAATTACTAATCATCATGGCAGGCAGCAAGTACAGCAACAATGCAACACCTAAGTGTGGGGCTGCTGCGAACCCTTGATTCACCCACTTGACACTAGGGCTCCCCATCTGCATCCCTTGAAATTCTTTCCTGGGACAGATCATAGCACTTTGGGTCATAGCACCCAAAGATGGAACACTGAGGTGTGTATGTGAGGTCTCTTTATTGGTGACACCCTAGTGATGCTAAGGGGTTACTCCTGGTTCTACATTCCTGGTTTATACATGCCAGGAATCACTCCTGGCAGGCTCTGGCACATAAGGGATGCCTGAGATTATCTGGGTTGGATGCATACAAGGCAAGTGCTATATCTCTGATTCTATGCCAGGATGGTGGGTCAGAGGTTTTCTTGATTGACTTTGAATAAATAATTGGTGCAGATGCTGGAAGTACTACTTCATTTGTGGATCACACAGGGCAGTGCTCAAGGGTTACTCCTAGATCTACACTCAGGAAATACTTCTAGTGGTGTTTGGATAACTATATGGGATGTCAGGGGTCCAACCTGGATCATCTGCATGCATGGCAAATGCCCTACCTGATATGCTATCACTTTGGTCCTTATTAAAGGCATTAAGTATTGGTACTTATTAAAGGCAAAGACCAGATGTTCATTATTTGTTTGGTATCAAGGAACCATTTTACTGCAAACTGGACCCCATCTCCATACCCTAACAATATTAATCTTTGATGCTCAGACCCTTTCCATTATGGTATCAGGCATGTCTGTGCAGTCAACAGACTAGGGACAGACAATAATGAGGAAAATAGCTTAATCTGTGGCTCAAAACCATCAATATCGATAGAGTTTGTAGCAATCTAAAGTCCATCTTGATACTGGATCCAACCAATACCCACCTAAGTCATCACTTTCACTTTTTTCTAATACCAACTACTGCTTTTTTGCATGTTCATTAATTACCATCAAAAGAGAATGTGTTCCATATATCAAAAAGTGAGTGTATGCTTCTCAAATTGCTCTGTTTTCTTACTAAATTTTCTTGGATTCATAACTCAGGTGTTTATACATGTTGGTTATTATTTTACTTACTAATAGATGTTTCAAAAAGTACCTCCTGATCTATATGACTGTGGTTTGAGAACTGGGGATAGTTAGGATTGCAATGTTCACAGGTATTTGTTTATTTGTTTGTTTTTAACTCAGGGGCTATTTATGAGCACAGGGGACCAGATTCTGTACTAGAGATCAAACTAGGGTCAATCACATGTAAGGCAAAAGTCTTATCCCAATTTAACTAACTCCCATTACAAGATAAAATTTTTTACCCATGTTTTCTTTTCTTCAAAACTCTTGTTTCTGATTTCATTCTGACCTGGCCAGAACTTCTAGAGAGCATGTAGTTTTATTTTTCGTTTTATCTTCCTATACTTGGGAATTTCTGTGCACAGGAATCCAGGAGTAGGGGAGTAAAAGTCCTTCAACTTGAACATATTTTTACTTTTTCCAGAATCCTCAGTAGGTAACATAACTTACATATCGTCTGTTTTAGTTAGTTCTATGCTCTTTAAATATATCTAAATTTTAAAATAATCAAATCCAACATTCGTGTAGACATGGAAAAATGGAGTTTTAAATCTTAACTAAAGATGAGGTGAGTTTAAACTAAAATAATATGAAATATGAGAGATATAAATAATGTTTCCTCTTCTGGTTTTCATATTTTCTCTTAGAAAGAGGTTTCTCTGTATAAACATCAAAGGAATAGAATGGACTTGTTTATCTTCATGGTCACAATAATGACCTTTGATCACTTAAAATGTTTCCTTTTAAAAAAAAATTAAAAATGATTGTGACCTTAATGAAAGAACTTGATATTGATTTAATCCACAGTGGAATTCAGGAAATACTGAGTATAGCAGTGATTGTCACAGGTGGCATATACTCATTTAATTATCGCCATTTTATATGTACCCTCATTTTAGACATAATAAAATTTATATAGAAAGGTGAAAAGTAATTTCTACAGTCACACAGTGTGGGAACCAAGGCTTCAAATCAAGACAAGCTGCCTCCAAGTTCCATGAAATGTGTCACTCCCTGAAAAGAATATTCCTTAAATTTTTATTACTCTTTGAGTTTTTTTCTTAACTCAAAACTCACCTAAGCTGAGAAATAGATTTAAACAAGAATTCTAATGCACATACTTTGCAGTAGACACTGGAATTATTTGCTTGAAGTTTGTTGAAATATTTTTCACTAAAGTTCAGAGGGTTTGTAGGAGGTAATTCTCAAATTTTATTGTCTTTCTTGTCTCCACAATGAACATTATTTATAAGGTGTTCAATTATACTACAAAGAGGTTCTCTGCTCCCTTTGGAGATTTAAATAGCATATTTGAGGGATAATAGAAGTTGCCCATGCCTAGGCCTGCATTTATCCATTCTTCAAAACATGTTGAATGCATGTAAGTAATTTTTAGATCTTATTTAAGAGGAGAGAGGATGATTTGTCAGTAAAGGAGATTGTGAAGTAATTCAAATTGACTATTACACTTTCTTCTTCCTTCAAATATCTCAACATTGTCCAGCCACTCATACAAGAAGTATTACGTACCATCCTAGGTTATTATCATAGTATATACACTTTATTTTCCCTGGTAGAAAGTGAGGCTTGGAACTTAAGGCCATGTCTTCTTCTATTATGTAATCTGATATTAGAAAGTGGTTGAGATCCATAACCTTTTTGTTGATTGGCTTATCTGTTATTTATTGCCAAAATAATGCTTATGTAAAAACATACCACAATACTAAGAGACTTTAACATGAATAATTTTTGCTATTCAATATGTCAACTAGACCATTCTAGTCTCAACAGGTCTTATTCATCTGCTTTTCTAGAGTTCAAGCTGGGTTAGTAGTTTGGCTAATATTGTATGGCTCTCTTGCTTTGAGAGAAAGTGTATTCTGCTTAAGGTGGAGATGATTGAGAAAGAGATAAAATTATCACAAGATCTAAGCCAGAAAGACATAGTCATTCTTATCACCAATAAGTCAGAAGGGCTGCCCTATCATGGGTAGGGAGCTAGGTTGCAGCTCTTGATGGGAAGAGCTACCAAGTCACCTCACATTGGATGAGTATATTAAAAGGGTGACAATTTGGAAACATGTTTTAAATCAGTGGACAATAAATAGGATCAATATGCATCACTCAATTTTTTTTTAGCAATATTACTTACAGTAGATAGAATTTGAACACCATTGAACATCCATGGCTAGGTTATTAGCTATAGAATGAATAGCACATAGGCACACTGGGATATTATTCAGCTATAAAAATAGATGAAATTTGCCTTTTGCCATAAAATTAATAGAGCTCCGGGAAATTATAGGAAGCCAAATGGTGGGAGGAAGACCAATATGAAATTATTGTTCCCATGTGTGCAATGTAAGGAAACAAAACAAATAAATGGACAAGACAAAATTTAAATAAATTAGTGGGGGTTAGGAGGATGACTCAAAGGTGAATGTGTTGTAAACTCTAGGCCTGAGTTTAACCTCTGGCACTGCATGTCTGTCTTCTGATTCCCAATGCCAATGTAATTTGGTGATGATCTAGTGCTGAGCAGCAGCATCGGGGATTACTCTGCAAAAATGAATAACTAGACCAGTGATTGATTATGAAACTGAAGTTGCTTCAGGGAAAGTGTCAGGGTGAGTGCAAAGGATAAGGATACTTCAGGAAGAGTGAGGAGCCCTAATATTTTAAAACTTTCTCTATGTGCTTCAAAAATTAGCATAGAGAGAAATGAAAATAGACTCGGGCTCCCTGTGTGTGACACCAGGCGGGGAAAATCCGCGAAAGTACACCGGCCCAGTGGGGCTCAGCTGTGAAAGACTGTGAGTGTGACCTGTCTATGTCTGTCTACTGTCCTCTTGCGTGAAACTCTTGCGAGTGGGGCAAAAAGAGCCTCCAGAAACCTCGCTCGCCCAGACGCCATTTTCAGGGAGGGACTTCAGAGCATAAAAACCGGCTATCCTTTGCAAAAGCTGGCTCCCTGTGTGTGACACCAGGCGGGGAAAATCCGCGAAAGTACACCGGCCCAGTGGGGCTCAGCTGTGAAAGACTGTGAGTGTGACCTGTCTATGTCTGTCTACTGTCCTCTTGCGTGAAACTCTTGCGAGTGGGGCAAAAAGAGGCTCAGAGGAGCACGGCCGCTCCGCTTCGCTACGCGGCCGTGCACTCTTTCTAAGGAAAGAACTCCATTGCAACAAGAAGGAAAAATCACACTAAGAACGGCGTTATATCACAGAAGCAAACATTTCTCTCTGGACTGTCTTCTCTGTTACATGCTCGGGCCTAAGATTTGACCCAGTGTGAGGCTTCATCCACGGAGGACTCCCCTCCCTTAGAGGCAAGTCAGCCCATCCAGAAAGGGAGGAGCCAGAGGAGTGTGCTGCCTACATCATATAGACAATGAATACCACTACAACACGTAGAAAAACCCACAATACAAATGTGACAATGGGGAAACAGCGCAGGCCAGCATCAGACATAGAGAATGAAGATGACAATTCTGAGGACCAGATAATGACTGAACAACTAATCAACCTCTCAGATAAGGACTTTAGACTAGCAATATGGAAGGTGCTCAACAGACTCCAAGAAACCATGGATCGAGTTGAACAGAACACTAATAAGAACCAAGAAAATATGAAGGCAGAAATGACAAAACTCCAAACTGAAATAACATGTCAACTAACAAGCCTGAAAAACTCAGTAAACGAAGTGAATGACAAAATGGATAAGCTCTGGGACAGGGTATCAGAAGCTGAGAATAGACTTGGTGCTGTGGAAGATGAGATACATAACAATTCCATACAGCAGGAGAGATTGGACAAAAAACTTAAAGCAAATGAGCAGACAATGGAAAAATTAGTCAAAGAATGGGAACAGACGAAAATAGAAGTCTATGATAAGATCAACAGAAACAACTTAAGAATCATTGGAGTCCCAGAGACCCAGGAAGAAAATTTCCAGGAAGAATCAATGGTCAAGAACATCATTAAAGAGAAACTTCCAGAGCTAAAGAATATATGTGATCAAATCCTGCATGCCCGAAGAGTACCAACCAAAAGAGACCCCAGAAAAACCACCCCAAGACACATCCTAGTCACAATGACAAATCCCACAGATAGAGACAGAATTCTGAAAACAGCAAGATCAAAAGGGGAAATCATGTTCAAGCAAGCTTCCCTGAGATTTACAGCAGACCTGTCACCAGAAACGCTCAATGCCAGAAAGCAGTGGTGGGATATTGTGACAAGACTGAATGAAATGAATGCTTCACCCAGAATACTATACCCAGCAAAACTCACTTTCCGGTTTGATGGAAGAATACATGGTTTCACAGACAAAAAACAGCTCAGAAACTTCACAGACACAAAACCAGTCTTAAGAGAAAAACTGAAAGACCTAATCTAAGACAAGACTACCCAAAAGACACACCAAATTTTGAAATAAAGATGGCGTTAAATCCCAGGACAATTCTTTCTCTCAACGTCAATGGACTAAATGCACCAGTTAAGAGACACAGAGTGGCTAAATGGATCAAAAAACTCAATCCAACCTTCTGCTGCCTACAAGAAACGCACCTGAATAGTCAGAACAAACATAGACTCAAAATAAAAGGCTGGAGAAAAGTTATCCAAGCAAACAACACCCATAAAAAAGCTGGAGTGGCCATACTAATATCAGATAATGCAAACTTTATACTCAGGAAGGTTGTAAGGGACAAAGACGGACATTTTATATTAATCAAGGGGTACGTAGAGCAGGAAGAATTCACTCTCCTAAACATATATGCACCGAATGAGGGGCCAGCAAAATATTTAATACAACTGCTGACAAATCTGAAAAATAATATCAACAACAACACAATAATTGTGGGGGACCTAAACACGGCTTTGTCAACACTGGACAGGTCAACCAGACTGAAACCCAACAAGAATATACTAGACCTGAGGAGAGAAATGGAAGAAAGAGGCCTAGTGGATATATATAGGACACTCCATCCCCAGAAACCTGGATACACATTCTTCTCCAATGTACATGGGACATTCTCCAGGATAGACTACATGCTGGCACATAAAACATACCTCCATAAGATCAAGAGGATAGAAATTTTGCAGACTACCTTCGCTGACCACAAGGCTCTGAAATTATTTGTGAACTCCAAAGGGACTCAGAAGAAACACTTTAACACCTGGAAGTTAAACAGCCTCATGCTCAATAACCAGTGGGTCCGAGATGAAATCAAGGAGGAAATAAAAAGGTTCCTGGAAACAAATGACAATAAAGACACAAACTCTCAGAACTTATGGGACACAGCAAAAGCAGTACTGAGAGGAAAATTTATAGCTTTGCAAGCACACATCAGGAAGGAAGAAGGAGCTTACCTGAGTAGCTTAATGACACAGCTAATAGAACTAGAAAATGCTCAACAAAAGGACCCAAGAACAGGAAGACAGAAGGAAATAACAAAGCTGAGAGCAGAAATCAACGAAGTGGAAACTCAAAAAACAATCCGAAAGATCAACGAAAGCAGAAGTTGGTTCTTTGAAAAAATAAACAAGATTGATAGACCACTGGCAAACCTAACAAAGAAAGAGAGAGAGAGAAACTTGATAACTCGTATCAGGAATGAAAAAGGAGAGATCACTACTGATATGACAGAGATTCAAAGGGTAATCAGAAACTACTTTGAAAAACTCTACGCCACTAAAAATGAGAACCTGGAAGAAATGGATAAATTCTTGGACTCTTATAATCTTCCACGGTTGAAGGAAGAGGATGTAGCATATCTAAACACCCCCATCACCATTGATGAAATTAAAACAGTAATCAAATGTCTGCCGAAAAACAAAAGCCCAGGTCCAGATGGATTCACTAATGAATTCTATCAAACTTTCCAAGAGGAACTACTGCCAATCTTGGCAAGACTCTTTCATGAAATTGAACAAACAGAAACACTTCCAAATAGCTTTTATGAAGCCAACATCACCTTGATACCTAAACCAGACAGAGACGCTACCAAAAAAGAAAATTACAGACCAATATCACTGATGAATGCAGATGCAAAGATCCTCAACAAAATCCTGGCAAATAGGATTCAATGCCTCATTAAGAAGATCATCCACTACGATCAAGTAGGTTTCATCCCAGGAATGCAAGGCTGGTTTAACATCCGTAAATCTATCAACATAATACACAACATCAATAACAAGAAAAAATAAAAACCACATGATCATATCAATAGATGCAGAGAAAGCATTTGATAAGGTCCAACACCCATTCTTGATCAAAACTCTCAGCAAGATGGGAATGGAGGGAACCTTTCTCAATATAGTGAAGGCCATCTACCACAAGCCAGTGGCAAATATTATCCTCAATGGAGAAAAACTGAAAGCCTTCCCTCAAAATTCTGGCACAAGACAAGGCTGTCCTCTCTCACCACTCCTATTCAACATAGCACTGGAAGTAATTGCTATAGCGATTAGGCAAGAAAAGGATATCAAGGGAATCCAGATAGGAAAGGAAGAAGTCAAGCTCTCACTGTTGGCAGATGACATGATACTCTACTTAGAAAACCCTAAAGACTCTATCAAAAAGCTTCTAGAAACAATAGACTCATATAGCAAGGTGGCAGGCTACAAAATTAACACACAAAAATCAATGGCCTTTCTATATACCAATAGTAATAAGGATGAAATGGACATTAAGAAAACAACCCCATTCACAATAGTACCACACAAACTCAAATATCTTTGAATCAACTTGACTAAATATGTGAAGGACCTATACAAAGAAAACTATAAAACTCTGCACCAAGAAATAAGAGAGGACACACGGAAATGGAAACACATACCCTGCTCATGGATTGGCAGGATTAACATCATCAAAATGTCAATACTCCCCAAGGCATTATACAGATTTAATGCCATCCCTCTAAAGATACCCATGACATTCTTCAAAGAAGTGGATCAGACACTTTTGAAATTCATTTGGAACAATAAACACCCTCGAATAGCTAAAGCAATCATTGGGAAAAAGAATATGGGAGGAATTACTTTTCCCAACTTTAAACTGTACTACAAAGCAACAGTTATCAAAACAGCATGGTATTGGAATAAGGATAGGTCCTCAGATCAGTGGAATAGGCTTGAATACTCAGAAAATGTTCCCCAGAGATACAACCATCTAATTTTTGATAAAGGAGCAGGAAATCCTAAATGGAGCAGGGAAAGCCTCTTCAACAAGTGGTGTTGGCACAATTGGATAGCCACTTGCAAAAAATTAAACTTAGACCCCCAGCTAACATCATGTACAAAGGTAAAATCCAAATGGATTAAAGACCTCGATATCAGCCCCAAAACCATAAGATATATAGAACAGCACATAGGCAAAACACTACAGGACATTACAGGCATCTTCAAGGAGGAAACTGCACTCTCCAAGCAAGTGAAAGCAGAGATTAACAGATGGGAATATATTAAGCTGAGAAGCTTCTGCACCTCAAAGGAAATAGTGCCCAGGATACAAGAGCCACCCACTGAGTGGGAGAAACTATTCACCCAATACCCATCAGATAAGGGGCTAATCTCCAAAATATACAAGGCACTGACAGAACTTTACAAGAAAAAAACATCTAACCCCATCAAAAAATGGGGAGAAGAAATGAACAGACACTTTGACAAAGAAGAAATACGCATGGCCAAAAGACACATGAAAAAATGTTCCACATCACTAATCATCAGGGAGATGCAAATCAAAACAACGATGAGATACCACCTCACACCCCAGAGAATGGCACACATCACAAAGAATGAGAATAAACAGTGTTGGCGGGGATGTGGAGAGAAAGGAACTCTTATCCACTGCTGGTGGGAATGCTGTCTAGTTCAACCTTTATGGAAAGCGATATGGAGATTCCTCCAAAAACTGGAAATCGAGCTCCCATACGATCCAGCTATACCACTCCTAGGAATATACCCTAGGAACACAAAAATACAATACAAAAACCCCTTCCTTACACCTATATTCATTGCAGCTCTATTTACCATAGCAAGACTCTGGAAACAACCAAGATGCCCTTCAACAGATGAATGGCTAAAGAAACTGTGGTACATATACACAATGGAATATTATGCAGCTGTCAGGAGAGATGAAGTCATGAAATTTTCCTATACATGGATGTACATGGAATCTATTATGCTGAGTGAAATAAGTCAGAGAGAGAGAGAAAAACGCAGAATGGTCTCACTCATCTATGGGTTTTAAGAAAAATGAAAGACACCCTTGTAATAATAATTTTCAGACACAAAAGAGAAAAGAGCTGGAAGTTCCAGCTCACCTCAGGAAGCTCACCACAAAGAGTGATGAGTTTAGTTAGAGAAATAACTACATTTTGAACTGTCCTAATATTGAGAATGTATGAGGGAAATGTAGAGCCTGTTTAGGGTACAGGCGGGGGTTGGGTGGGGAGGAGGGTGATTTGGGACTTGGGTGATGGGAATGTTGCACTGGTGATGGGTGGTGTTCCTTTTATGAGTGAAACCCAAACACAATCATGTATGTAATCAAGGTGTTTAAATAAAAAAAAAAAATAATAAAAAAATAAAAAAAAAAAAAAAAAAAAAAAAAAAAAAAAAGAAAATAGACTCAATAGAAAGAAAGGAATTTGGACCAACTGTTCAAGGATCTTCTACTCTTCCAAACTCTATTTGATTACAACTAGTTGGATTACATCTTAGCTGCAACTTCTCCTGCCAAGGTCAGCATGAAGATCAATGAAGTAAGGCACATTGAATAGCTCTGATACATCTCCACCCTGCGTGAATGAGATTTCATTTTGAGGATTTTATTTGAGGTGTGTGAGGACAATTTCAGTTACTGTGAGATGTTAAATGGTGCCTGCAGTGGATGTGTTGATCCCTCTAAACAACCTTCTCCTCTCTTAATTGCAAGACTTTATCTGCTCTTTCTGGAGATTCAAGGAAGGCAAGATTGGCATCACAAGAGCCCCCTTGGAAAGG
Organism: Suncus etruscus; assembly: GCF_024139225.1. NCBI lineage: Eukaryota > Metazoa > Chordata > Mammalia > Eulipotyphla > Soricidae > Suncus > Suncus etruscus. The sequence goes on along the minus strand of NC_064860.1, from coordinate 41,380,288 downwards.
CAGAGAGGTCTCAAATGTGCTGCCATCCCTTTTGCTGTCTGTAAGAGAGGACTTTTTTATGCTCTAGATGGCTTCCTCACCAAAAGATGGGAGCTCACAGAATCACTAACTTCTACACTTACTTCAACCTGAGGAATAAATAAAAGTTCTTAGGTTAAGTGACACTTTCTTCTTTTGCAGAACTCAGATGCTATGTGTCTACAGTTCCTGTGTTTCCTGATGTTTGAATAACTCTCAGGTTCTTACTGAAATGAGACAATCTCTGGTGACAAGAGTTTAGCACTCTAAATTGGAGTGTTTGAATGGGTCAAACTGACTTGTGAGAACACTGGGGTCAAAAATAGGGATGCTGACTTATAAGGAATCTGTTACAGGCCCAGAGGTCTGGCTTTGCTTATGAGTCAACAATGAATGCAAATACTTATAACATTGCAAGAAATGACATTTTTGGAAAAGGAAACTAAAACTGATTCAACATGGGGTGTGGGGGTGGATGGGGGTGCATGAGTTGAGATATCTAGCCACTTCATTGTTTGACCACATTTGTAAAACTTGTAGCAAGAGGATTCAATGATTCATGGGCATTTATAATGTGTAGAGAATGATGTGTCTCAAATTGAAAGACCATCAGGATTTCATAAGGTCCCTTAAGTCCTACCAGAAGTGATCCCTGAGAATAAAGCCAGGAGTAAGCCCTGAGAAACACTTAGGTGTGGTTCCAAAACAAGCAAAAAAATTAAAAGACCTCACCGATATGAGGTTGTGGAGAAATGTTATTGTGAATATAGTCTGAGGTATTTGGAAAAACAATATGGTGCTTCTTTAAAAATTTAAAAAATAGAACTGTCATAAACTTTAACAATCCCAATTTTGGATATTAATGTGATAAGTATAAAGTCATTAATTTAAAGATGTATCTACTCTAATATTTATTATGTCATATTTTACAACAGCTAATAAATGGATAGCTGAAGTGCTATTTGAGAGATGATTGGGCAAAGATATAAAATATAAATATATACGTATATATTACAATATTAATTCTTAAAACGGAAATATTGTATTTTGCAATAAAATAGAAGGAACTCAAGGGGACCATAGTAAGAAAATTTTCAGAAGGAGAAAACAAAATATCGGATAGTTCCTTCCATGTGATCAATATAAAGAAATAAAGTGGAGATCTGGAGCAATAGCCACAATGGGAGTGTTGCCTTGCATGCAGCCGATTCAGGTTTGATCCCTGACATCCCATATGGTCTCCTGAGTCTGCCAGGATTAAATTCTAAGCTCACAGGGAGTAAACCCTGAGTGCAGCTGGGTGTGGCCCACAAAACAAAACAAACAAACAAAAACAATACAGATAATTGGTTAAAACAAAATCTTATCCAAGTGAACAAAACAAAATGTACCTTTTTTTGTACATAAAACTGATATTACCACAGGGCAAGAGAAACCAAGGACATAGATAGGCTCTAAGGAATGGTAGGCATTTAAAAGTGCACAAAAAATAATGGATTCTTTCCTTGGTACCTCCACCAAAATATACAAAAATAAAATAAATAAAAATAAATTTTAAAATGCAGAATAAGTTGAGATTTATTTAAAGAATACAAGATGCTTATTTATGCCGGAAAGGATGATGTAAACAAATGAGAAAAAATAGACCCACCGGAATAAGAATCTAGTAAGAGTTTGCTGCTAAACTTCTTCAAGATGCTAAGATCGTGGTAAATTCTAAGCTGAAGAATCCTCTGTATACATTCACACACACACACACACACACACACACACACACACACACACACACACACACACACACACATATATATATATATATATATATATATATATATATATATATATATATATACCATGAATATATGACTATGGGAGGTGTTCTTAGTCCCACCATCAACATAGACCTATTTCCCCCTCCCTTGGCATTTCTCACCACTCTAGAAAGCATGAACACAGCGAGACACTCATGTGAAATCATCTTTGGGGATGCCTTCAATCAGATGGGCCAAGAGCTGCCTTTTTACCTCCATAATGTTCCATCATCTTCTGACCTTTTCCTGTATCCTCTCCTGTCCCTGGGCTAGAATCTGGGCAATAAAAGGTCACCTAGGAAGAGATTGACTTATTTCTGGGCTGCCAGGATGATCTTTGGGGACTTGCTTGTCCAGTAGGAAACTGGCACACGAGACCCCCCCACTCCGGTCCACAGCAGCAGAGGGAGAGAAGGACACTGTCCTTTTTTCATTAAGTGTATTTATAAACACCCTGAACATGAAACATTTTTCCTTTCTTCACAGTGATGGATGATTATATGTCTATGAAATGTTTTCATTTATTTGGCGCCAGGGTAATCAAAATCAGTTGAAACTGTCCCACGGAAGGGAAAGAAAACAAGTAGGCGTGGGACAGCTCCTTCCCTCTTGCTCCTCCAGGGTAGTAGCTGGCAGAGGGCTCGATCTGTGGAGAAACATGCTCTTCAGCTCGTAATTACTCCCAGTCATGTTGGTGGCCAGCGTCCACAGAGGCTGACTGTTGGGGACCCTTCCAGGCCTTTGCTTCCATGCTGGGAGACAAGTGGGAGCACTGGCCCAGTCTGTGCGTGACTATTTAGGCTGAGAAAGAGCCAGTCTCAGGAATCCTTTGTGAATGAAAATGCTCCTGCTTTCAAGTCTGCCCTGGCCTGTTTTCTGGGTCAGTTGGGGGAGATCTTCAACATCCTGTTTAAACTGATGTTTTCCACTGCACACAGACAAAACCATTGCTATTATAGACTCCTTGTGATTGTGCAAAGTCAGGCATCTCAGCATCGGTAGGGTAACAGGGTGACTTTCCTGTGAGAAAAGGCAGGAAACAGATGCTCTGTTTCTTCTGTGGATGGGTTACTTCTGGGTGGTGACTGGACTCTGCTTTTTGCTATACACCATCCAACATAATGTGGAAAGGCCCACTGTTTGGGGGGGGGGGGCGTGTAGAAGCAAGCACTGTGGTTTTAAGCTGAGTAAACTACAAGATGCTGGACCCTCACAAATAAGGGACAATGTCGTTGGTGCCTGAGCTTAGCTTGCCCCTCACAGGGGTGAGGACTCAGATGAGTGTCCATTTGCCTTAGATGCAAGGTTGATACACGAGGGGAGACAAAGAAACAGTCCACATTCCTACTATGGGTAAACAGCAAGAAGATAAAATTCTGAACTGGATGAACCTAGGTCAAACTTAGGCCAGGCTTTGGAAGAAGGAAAACTTAAACTATGGAACCCCAAGTTGCAGTTATTCTGGAAAACATGAATTAGACTGAGATTCATGCATGTCTATCTGCACTCTCACTGGGCATGGGAAGCCTCTCACCTGACTCTATACTCCTAAGATACTTCAAAGTAAAGGGTTAGATAAGAAGGTCCGAGCAGGGGTCTCTAACTCAATTTACCTGGGGGCCGCAGGAGGCAAAGTCCAGGTGATCCTTGAGTGCAAAGTCAGTAGTAAGCCTTGAACATTGGGGGTGTGTGACCCAAACAACTAAAACAAAACAAAACAAAAAAAGATTCCTCTAGGGCAGGGCCACAAAATGTACGGAGGGCTGCAAGCGAGTTTGAGACCTCTGACTGGGATACAATACACTGACCTCAGGCTTGAGCTATCCTTATGGACTTCTCTTCTGAGATCCACCTTGAGGTTGAGAGATAGAGGGAGTTTTTTCTTATGCTGAAAGAGCAGTGATGTTTTCTGGTGGGCATTATGGAACATCTCCCAAAGAGCTGATGAATCTGGTTCAGATTTACATAGCAGTAAGAACAAACCAGCTACTGTTTCCAAAGGCTTTGGAAAGATGGTGAGTGAAGTAATCCATTGTTGTACAGGCAGGATTATTTCAATATGGATGGCTAGAGAACATTGACCCAGATAGTATCTGCTCTCCAGAAGTCCATGTCACCAATTTGAGAATGTAACACAAGTTTTGTCACAGATATGATTAGATTAGGGTCTTGATGTAAGGGGAATTTTCCAGAAATGGTTATATTGACACAATAGGATCACAAGTGTCTTAAATAGTATGAGGAGGTAATGCACCAGAAACAAGGTGTTGAAATGTGAGAAGGACTTTGATGGGCACTGGTGGTTTTGAAAGTAGAGGAAATGCTATTGATCAGAGAAGATGGAATATCTCTAAAAGCTAGCAGGAAGTCCAAGAAATAGATTCTTTGCCATGGAAACTTGGGAAATGGAAGTATTCTCACTAATATTTTCATCTTACTTCAAATCCAATGAGACACACTGAAACCTCAAGGAAGATAAGGGCAAATGTGTGTTGGTTTTAGCTGCTTGGATGGTTTGCCTTGATCTGGCAACAATAAGAAATCTATTAACTAGCTGGCTTACGAAGAAACTGACTAGGTTTATTTTTCACATGTGAGCAGATTTGTTGAATGACATTTTTCTCTTTCCATTCTTTTTTAGGGGTACCAAATATTCTAGAAATTAATTCTGTTTGACCCTCTCAAAAATCCAGAAAGTATGAGTGTATAGTTCGGTTGTTTTGAACATAGGAAACTGAGTTAAATAAAAATCTTGGAATTAATACATTTTTCTTGATATGAACATGGGAATATATTTCCTCTATAGAAAAAGAAAGTATAATGAATGAAGAAGCATAGGCCTCCCTGTTATTTCTGTAAATTTTTATTTTTAGTTTCAAACTTGGCAGGTGACTAATTTCTAAAAATCGCTGGCTACAAATCTCTAATAACAGCATTTTTCAGGATGTTTAACATTGCTTCTGGAATGTTGGTGAGCCTTAAAAATGAAAAAAATATAAGGGTGGTGAAAACTTTTCCATATGCCCTATTACCTTCTACATTAAAGTTAACCACTATAATTACAAATACATTGGCAATACTTCTAAAAAGAAGGTAAGAAGGAATGCTGACCCAACAAGAGATAGTTTGAGTAATGTTTGGGATTGTCACCCTAATTTGGGATGTTTAATGTTCTTCAAGTGCTGATGTGAAATCTGTTACTTTACTAAGAGATGAACTGATGAATTAAAAAACTGGTAGCAACCAATTTCTCCCCATGAGATAAGGTGACATCACACTCAAGGTCCCATATAGTATGTTGTATATGATTTAAACCACCAATCATGTTGGCTGTGAGAAACAAGTCATAGCCAACCACTGTCACCAATGGTCCTTCATTGTCCTGCCCCATTACCTCAACCAGTGGCACTCGGCCAAGTCTTACACAAATCCTGGAGATGCCTTAATTTCTGGATAAATAGATCATATTAAGAATTTCTGCAAACAGTAAAATTTTTGCTATATTCTTAGTAATATGTTTCCTTCCTAGACAGAAAAAGTAATTTATATTACTTTTTATTTTTATTATTATATTTATAATTATATTTATATTATATTTTTTCTATGATTATAGGCATCTCCCATTTCACTTAGAATACTACCCAAAGCATGTAAAACTTCACAAATTTTTAATATAAACTGAGAGGAGAAAGCTTCTTAATCAGAGTTCAACTAACTTGTTTTGTTTCAAAAAGGCAACAGACTGAAATTTCTCACTATAATTTATTCCAAGCTCAAAGACACAAAATCTCTTTTTTTCCATTCATCATATATCATTTTATTACAGAGTATTTACTTTTGAATTATATGCAAGGTCTTAGACACATGGACATTTATATTCCACATGTGTTTTACTGATAGAGTGTATTCAGTATAAATTGCAAGGTGGCATAACAGAGCACTACACCAAACTCAAAGTCCTTCTGAGCCTTGGGACTTAGTAGACCACAGATATTGTAGCCCCATGGTTTACATTAGTAAGCATACACACATACACCTTACAATTGTGCAGCAAATAATCAATATAGAGAAACTGAGCTTTTACTTTGATCAAGAACATTTCTTTCAACCCAGCACCAAAAACCAATAACTCAATTCTAACATGGTAGCAATAAAATAGAAGTAGTTGCATTTAATTTAAGATTAAGGTCAATTAATTGTTTAATTTTTCCCCAGGGGTCAAAGATTTCTAGGGTCCTTTCACTCAGTCTACCCTGATTTTTTTGGAGCATCCAATGATACTCAGGAGTTACTCTAGACTCTGCATTCAAGAATTACCCCTGGCAGTGTTCAGGTTATTAAATGGGATGCCACGGATCAAACCCCACCCACTTGATGCAAGGCAAGTGGTACTATTAACTCACTTACAACATTGATCAAACCTGCTGTATTATCTCTCCAGTCTTGTTTGATCACTGCATCACATGTGTTTCCTGAGTACCTCCTTAATCCCAGAGACAGGAGTCAGTTCCAAGCACTTCTGGGTGTGGTCCAAAACCAAAACAACAACAGAGAAAATGAAAGAAAGAAAGAAAGAAAGAAAGAAAGAAAGAAAGAAGAAGAAAGAAAGAAAGAAAGAAAGAAAGAAAGAAAGAAAGAAAGAAAGAAAGAAAGAAAGAAAGAAAGAAAGAAAGAAAGAAAGAAAGAAAGAAAGAAAGAAAGAAAGAAAGAAAGAAAGAAAGAAAGAAAGAAAGAAAGAAGGGAAAACATTGCTACAAAAATTCTTAGATGTACTTTATCTTTGATCATAAAGGTTTTTCTTATCCATTAATATGACAATAAATATGAAGTCAAAGTCACTGCTTAGGATCACAATAAATTATTTTTCTGATTATATTGTGCTGTTTAATATATGTTACATATATATTATAATAGAAATAAATAAATAAATAAATAAATAAATAAGCGAAACTAAAATTGAGACCCAGGCTTGGTCGAAAGCAAAGCTTATACTCAAAGTATTGCACAATGATAATGATTTAAAAAAAACTTGATTCTGAAGAAAGGCCCTCCATATAACTGAGAAATGACCAAATACACTCAACATAGTAATTTTTCTATAATAGGGGAAATACAGGCAGGAGAGTTCCTGAAACAAGAGAAGCAACAGGACAAAACAGAAAAGATAAAAAGATGCAGGACAACTTCTGGGACCGAGGTATTTTCTGAATATTCATTCTGCAGAATGGGGATTCTTCTGTCCACAGACAGTCCTAACTCAAGTGTTAGAAAAATCTTGCCATGATGGTTGAATGCTTATAAAAATTCAATGCAGGGGTGGAGAATATTGATATTTATCTACAAAAAAAGCAACACTTGGGCACTGGGGAAGTTGCCAGTGATAGAGTATGTCTTATATGTAGAAGAACCTGGGTTCAAGCTTCAGCATCTAAATAAAGATTGAAGTCAAAATAAAATTATTTTAGAAGATAGCATTTGTGATGAATAGTCAACTCTGCCTCTATTTAACTTGTGTTTACACTCATTTACCCTTTTCTTCTTTTAATTGATAATTTTTATTTTGACCAAAGTGGATTACAAATGATTCACAGTAGTATTTCAGGTACATAGTGTCATTGAATTAGGAGCATTCCCACCACCAATGTTGTCCTCCCTCCACCCCTGTTCCCAACATGCATTCCACATTACGCCTTCTTTGTCTCCCGGACTGCTAGTATAAGTGGTCCCTTCTGTGTCTAGCCTTTTGTAGATTGGATATCAATTCTGTTGTAGTTGGCTTTGGATTTGGTGTTCAAGTCTGATCATTTTTTATTTCTAATAAATGTTCATACCACTGTTTGCTCTTGGTGCCCTCCATTATTTCCCCCTTCATTTACCCTTTCTGAGAATTAATAATGCCAGATAATAGGATTGTTTCTTAAAGTCTTCAAAAAAAAAGTGTTCACTTAAAGATAATTTCTATGTGTTTATTGTCCACACCAGAGGACACTGTGGCACTCAGAGGTTACTCCTGATTCTGTGCTCAGAGGACCATATGGGTTGCTGGGGATAGAACCCGGGTGTACTGTGTACAAGCCAAAGACCCTATCTGCTGTGCTATCACTCTGGCTCCTTAATGGTAATTTTCATGATTTCTGATCTGTTATTCTTTTCTCAGTTTTTTTGGCATAAAGATGTTCTTAGTTATAGTTCAGTCCTAGAAGGAAATGGGGAAGACTGCTGGATGCACATTAGAGAAAAGGAATTACATGGCAAGGAAATCTGGTCTACAATCCCTACTTTTTGATGCCAAAACATCCCCTCCATGAGAAAGATACCTATCATCTGTTTTTCACTTAGAGTTAGGGCATATTTTTTTACAAGTCTTTCCTCTTATATCCACTTCTTAATTCTTGTATTAAAGAAGAAATATGTAGTGGCAGATAGAATATTGAATAGGACATTTGTCTTGTATATGTCTGACCTGGGTTTGATTCATGGTCAAACTGACCCCAGGTTTGGTTTCCTGAACACTGTGCTAGGAGTGATCCCTGAGTGTAGAGCTAGCAGTATGCCTTGAGTACCACCAGTGTGAGCCCCCCAAAATATACACACACTTACAAAGAGTAAAAGTAGGAGTAGCTTTCCATGGTCAAATATTCGGTATAGTATGATAATTATTTTTAAAGCAAATTCTGTCAAGTTAATGTCCAAAGGAGGAGAGATAGGTGATTATGTCAAATTAAATGATTGATTATGTTCTATGTCCTTAAAGATTTACAAGAATTCTCACAACCTCAGGAGAACTTCCTAATCCCTTTCCCATGTGGAAATCTTCCCCTCACTCACTTCTTTGGCAATCTCTTGCTTTTCATTGAGAAGATGAAAATTGGAATGAATTGTAATAGAATGTTATTCAGCTTTTCCACATTAAAGTGAACATGATCAAGTCATTGGTTTTCCCCAAACTTTATGTCATTTTGTATTAGATTACCTATCTCATGCCAGAACATAGAGCTCATATGAACCCCAAATGGAAGGAATCTTCCAATCTGCCAAGTATATGATGTACCTAAGCGAGGTACACTTGAACATGAATGAAATCCCAGCTCTGTATTGGCAGCAGGATACAATGAATTCAGCCCACACTTGGCATCTGGGCTGCTCATGTCCTGATCTACACCTCCCAAGTGGTCCGAATTCTACCAAGCCAGAAAGACATTTTGCCAGATGCTTCTCCCATTCTTGCCCAATGTGTGCGCTCTCCATAGAATAGCATCCATTTGTTTCTTATCCTTTGACATATACATCATTAAGATGTTACTCAAAGATGCTTCTATAATTTACAGATATTTTCTATCTTTCTCTTTTAATTTGAAAAGAAGGAAATCATCTTCCGCAAAGTGTATATTCAAAACCACAAATTTGTACCATGAAGAAAAATGTGCATCTGTTTTTTTCTTTCTGTTCTCTTCTAAGCTTCCAAGGGGGGCATTGCCAACTTGCAAACACATCATTCCAGAAGCACCCACACCAACTGTGTGGGCTCTCTCTGAGAATTCAGAATAATGCCAGCTAATAGGATTGTTTCTTAAAGTCTTCAAAAAATAAGTGTTCACTTAATGATAATTTCTATTTGCTTTTTTGTCTACACCAGGTGGCACTCAGAGGTTACTCCAGGTTCTGTGCTCAGAAATTACTCCTGGCAGGCTCAAGTGACCTTATGGGTTTCTGGGGATAGAACCTGGGTATATTGTATACAAGGCAAAGACTCCACCCGTTGTGCTATCATTCTGGTCCCTTAGTTTCTGTCTCTTTTTACTACAGGGGTCCTATGTGTATCTGTGGTGATGGGTGGGGGTGGGGAGACAAAAAGAGAACAAATTTGAGAGACACAAATAGGTAGAGGAAAGTGAAAGACAATAAAAGGTAAGGTCAGGGGAGAAGAATTAAAATTTTGTGATGTAAAGGAAATTGAGATAGTAGAGTTTTGGAAGAGAGAATATGCATATCAGGAACAACTTAAAGCAAACAATTTTAGTTGACAAAATCTTTGTATAGTGCCCTGATTATGGGAAATTCAAGATGGGTTCAAAATTCACTTTAAGAGGTTCATCTTTAAGTTGACCTTTTCTTTTCTACTTGAATATGAGATGTCCTTGAATCAAAGCATTTTAATAATAAAATTTTGTGTAAGTAAGACACTAATATTTTCTTCCTTGGTCTAGAGAGCAAGACGTCATTTTCAGGCTATCAATAGAGTCGGTTAACAGAGCTGTAATGCTCCCAGATGATGGTCAGTGCCATCCTTGTGTATGTCCTCTTGGATGTCTACCTCATCGAGACTTTGGATTCACACATTTAACAGTTCATCTCTCCTTTTTTAAAGATCCAGCCAAGAACTAGGAAAGGCCTTCTAAAACTAAATTCCAATTTTAAACCAACTTTATCCACCTTTGGATTAAAGATCTACATTGTGCCAGACAATTTCAAGGTTCCAAAAGTTCTTTTTTAAGCTAAAGATGATAAAGAAATTTTACATTTCTCATTAACAATGGTAGGAATTCAATAAAAATAAATAGACTTGCCAAGTAGGAAAGAGAGAAACAAAGAGAAGATGAAAGCCCAAACTCACTATTGTAATTTCCTAAGATATGATTCATTTATCAATCAAAACATAAGACAAAGCAAATAATTTATCACAAAGTTGTTTACATTTAAACAAAATGTAAGTTTTATGACAGTAAAATTAAATAATATTGTAGGAAATTGAAAAAATAAAATATGTGACTATTAGAAAATTATATTCAGATGCATTATATGTGCTAGAAATATATAAATTACAGTAGTAGAAAAGACTATTATATATAAAATATGTGAGAAATTAAAATAAACAAATAGGTAAATAAACACATGCACATGAATAAATAAAAATACATGCAATTTTTGTACAATTATCCATAGTTAGAAAACTTAACATAAAAGTGACTATTTTCCCCAAATGAAATTTTAAATTTAATATTATCTAAAGGAAATTAATGTGTATGTTTGGAAATTGACAGACTAATATTAAAAAGTATGTGGAAATGCAAAAGCTCAAGAAAAGTCAATATACTTTTAGGAAGAATAGATTTGGAAGATCTGTATTACCAAATTTTAAGATTTATTGGATTTATTGTGGAGGTGAAACATTGTAAACATAACACAATTACCTTTGGAAATATAGATAAAATATCAAAGAGAAAATAAAGTCATAAGCCAAAGTATTTGGTTAAGAAAGGTTAAGAAATTACAGTAATTTAAATATTTACAAGAATTTCACATTAATATAATTTAATCTCAGCCCTTATTTCTCGCCATACACATATGTTAATTATACGAGGACTATAGATCGAAAAGAGTAGATTTATATTATAAGGTTTATACCTTAAAAGGTATATATTATATATAATTATATAAAGCATCTTTATTTTTTTGGTCATAAGAAAAGATTTCTTAAGTAGGATGTGTGAAACACCAACTACTAAAGTTATTAGCTGTAGAATGACATTATAATTAGAAACTTCTAACCATCACCTCATTCCATTTAGTGCATGACAGTTTATACCACACATATGGAGAAAATAGATTTGTTGTTTGTGTATTTGACAAGGGATCCCTGATAAACCAGTAAAAAATGAAATATAGGAAAAGAACTGGGTAAAATACTTAAACACTTCAAAAAATAAAATTTATAGTTGACCAATGAGCATATATTTTGAAGGTGATAAGTGCAAATTAAATAGCAGCAACATATCACTCATTCATGGAAGGGACTAAAAACAAGTGAATAAAGAAATAAAACTGACATTGCTAAGTCTTATTGGGGATGAGAAATTGTGGGAACTAAGGCAATGACATTGAGGGATAGAAGGGAAATAGGGGGTTGTTGAAAACTTTTATTTTCTGATTTATAACACTAATAAATTTGTAAAAATTTATTAAGTTTTAAAGTTATGTGTATTATGTCTGCATCAATATGCTAATTAAAATTAAAATTAAAATTCTGAAGAGATTGTTCACCATGTAAGATGCCTACCTTGCATGTGACTGAGATGTGTTTGATCATATTACTATAGATGATCTACTGAATACCAAAGGAGCATCCCTGAACACAGAACCATGAGTGAAACTTAGATTTGGAACAAAAGAAAACAAAAAGCTAATTCTAATATCATCTAGAAATTGAAAAGCATCATTCTTGTCAAAGAATTCTTATGATGCTTATTGATTGTGGGTTCAATTTTAGTATGAGTCTGTAGCTAAAAACACAGAGCCTAACAGAGATAACATCCTGCTTTTCTCCCTAGGTTTTACCTTAAATAGCACTTATCCTGTTTTTTTTTTTTTAACTTTTCTTGTTTTTCTCCTAACTGGATTGATTGAGACACATTATAAATATCCTGTACCTACCTAAAATACAGGGTTATTGGAGTTATTCCCCCAGAAGTGACACATGGATGTTTTTTTAATTTGTAAGCCCTCTACATGCCTGGTATCCAACTTCAACAGCCTCTTTTACACTGGTCTAACAGTAGTCAATGTTTATATACATGCCTTTTGTGATGTCACTTTAGTGATGTCATAAACAGCTTAATAAATTATTAACAACCTTGTGATGCTGTCATATATTTTAGTTTGATTTTATTCTTTGTTGATAATAAATACACGAACAAGAAAAGATAAAATTATTGTCCTTCACCAATATCTCTAGATACAAAAAAACTGTCTACAAAATCCTCAACTAAGCCGAACTTTTCCTGGAACTACAAAGGAAGACTTTATCCTAGGACCTGCACAAAAACCAAGGTCTCTACTACAGAAGACTGCCTATGTCAACCATGACAGAATTTTTTTCTTGGACCATAAAGAGAGACATTGGGATTGGACAGAGCCAGTAGTTGGTCTTTTGATAGTATGCTTTATTGGCAGAGACACCCTGTATCTCTTAGGCCAAAGAATTTTCTTTCTAATTTTATCAATGTTTAATGTGCCTGTGCAAAAAAAAAAAAAAAAGCCATACCTGCCCCTCCCTCCCCCCTCTTTTTTTTTTTCTTCTTTCAATTTTATTTATATTCTAGAAAGGGGCTTCTGCTTTTCCATAGAACCATAAAACTTGAATCACTGTTCTGTCTCATATTTCTATGTCTTTTTACAAATTAAGAAAAGAAAAAAAGTGGATAAGGCCCAAGGGCCAAGTGGTCTCAGGAACATTGAGTGGAATTTTAAAAAAAAGAGGTCATATCTAGATATCCACACCAAAGTCAATGACAACAGAATCAAGAGATCCAAACTATAACAAGCTAAAAGCAAAAATGGACCTGTTACACTAGTAGTTCAGAGGGGTGTAGGTTTGGGATTCATGCAGGGAACTATGGTGGAGAGAGGTCAACACTGGTGTCGGGAATGACCCTAAATCACTGTCACTAAACACCTGAAATGCAACTGTGAAAGACTTGTAATTAACAATGACTGCAATAAAAATTATTTTAAATAAATAAATTTTAAAAATAAGTGTGGTTCTTCAAAAAAGTTAAACAATAGAATATGTTGAATGAAATTTTTTAATTTGTGGATTCTACATTTTGTTATATAATTAAAATCATATTAATATATCATAGTTTTCTAACATATCAGTGCTCAAAGCATATGATAGGCTTATTTAAATTTACCTCTCTTCACTTAGAAAAAAATGTTGAGACAATTAACATGCTGATTCCTCCCTCCATTACTCTATAAATTTGGCCTGGCAAGAATGACTCTCTTTTTTAATGTAAAGAAAGCCATGATACAGGTGTTACTTAATTTGTCAAGGACCACACAAGTAGAAAAGTACAAACTCACAGTCAGGATGCAAATGATTGAATGATACAGGTGTTTTGACCTAAATTCATTATTTTCTTCCTTGCTGACTTGATTTAAATTTGAAAGCTTTGGATCATTGGACTCAGGTCAGACATGACAAGAGACAGAGCACTGGTGAAAAGGAAAACAGGATAAGATATCAAAGTTGAACTCAGAGGGCTGGAGAGCTAGACAAAGTCAAGATTGGCCCCAAGTTCTATAATCATACCAGAAGACAACAAACAGGAAAGTCATAGTTGATATACTGTATAGTGTCTGTGGCGATATAAAATAAACACAGACTATGAATAATCTGAGCAAGATAGTGAAAATATATTCTCAAGATGCATCTTTTTCTTAAAAGGTTTCATTGTTTAAGAATACCAGATTTTATAATCTAACATCCCTTTTACCTCTCATTAAGTCCTGTTTTACTATGCATGGCTGTGTATGAGGCCACAAGACACCTCTGTATTTTCAATACTGGCATTTCAGTAGGAATGCATCAAATTAGGTATAAAAGTATCCTAGAAGCCACATAAGATCAATAATGTGAAATTATGTGCATTTCTGCTGGGTAACTATGCTTCCTGGGAGCAAGAGTAAGAAAAGGAGAGTATAAAAGAAATGTCAACTCTGCACTGGAATGCAAGTGAGTCATCTTTACTTTTCAACTACTTGACCCCATTGACTTATCTCAATGGGTCTTGAAATCATGGCCTTTGTATAGACCCAAGCTTTTGGCTCCCTAGCTTCCTTCTTAGACCTCTCTGCCTATCCCTTAAGTTGGATGGAAACTTTGAGAAACTTTGAGTTCATTCAATGAATGTTTTGAATATTTGGTCTCATGGGGCCTCCATTTCTATCTTATGGCTTGTTGCTCTCTCTGATCTCTGTTCTCACTTACATCCATTTGTTCCCAACACTAGGCATAACTCAAGTACCTTCTATTTCTTCCAAAACTTCCCATCTCAGGGAATGATTCCTTTCCTGAACCCCAACAGATCCTTCCCTTACTTCATATTCTTGTATTCATTCTACCTCTTTGAGGAAACATATTGGTGAGGTCTCATGAACAGTGATAGAGGTCATTGCTTGGTTCTCACTTGAAAAGATAAATTCAGAGTCATATTTTTCTGACTCTATGATCAGAGTCATATTTCTTCAATTATATGGCAAAAAATAGAAAGACAATCAGGGTGACTCAAAAATATGGTTATTTTTATGATTCTCTATAAAGGACCCAGGTTCTTTTGATTCTTCCTTTTCTGTGATCTTCAGACTTGTTACCTCATGGTCATAAGATTGTTGATGTAATTCTAAATGACACATGTTCATTCTAGCGACTCACAAAGGAAGGAATGGACTGATACAAAAGGCAGGGTCATCAAGATACCCTCTTGATTCACTACATAAAGGCTCTCCACTTTTCTTTTGTTTGTGCGTCATAATGGAGAAAAATTATTCATTAACATTTATGATCAATTGCCTAGTGTCTAAGCTTAAGACATCCCAGCAGTGTACAGGCAAAACACATTCATTCTAAATTTTGGCTAGTCCTCACTTTCTGGTTATAAAGACATCTCTGTGGAACATTTTTAAACACAAATGAAAAAGGAATAACTACTGGGTAAATATAGAACCAGGAAAAGGCCAGTTTGAAGGTGGATTTTGGTGCTCAGGCAAAGTCCATAGACTTCAGCTCTCAGTCTTTGAATAAAAAAATACCATGAAAAATATCAAATAAACCCCTCCAAATGCATATCTTATGCATGCACTAAGGGATGGAGACATGGATGAGTAAATGAAAAAGTGAGGGACTTATTGATCTACGTACTTTTGTCCCTTACTCATGACAAATATTGCAATCTTGGATTTTTTTCCCTCCTGGAATTTGCCTCTTGTAAAGAAGCTCCCTGGAGTTCTATTATCAGAACCAGTCATGTATTTTATCATTCTTCCTTCTAAATTTATACTTCTCAACTCTTTGGCCTACAGTTTGTCTCTATCAGGTTCCTTTTTGTTCAGCAGGCTTCCCCTCATCAAATCCTTTCCCCTTCGTTACTGCTCTTCTCTCTTGTCAGCATTCTCCCAGCTGGCCTCACTTCTACTTAGTCTAAAGGCTCTTTTTTTTTTTTCAAGTTAGGATTACTGAGGTGCATCTGCAAAGTTCACTGTTTTTCTACTTGTAGAGTCCCATGACTTTTCCCCAAACAACTGGGAAATTGCCACCACAAACTCAGTACAAAACAGACTCATCAAATTCAAAGTCTCCTTTTGTCCCATCCTGCTCCTTGTAAATTAGTACTTTCCTGATGGTCCAGACCTTAGAAACCAGTCATCTGGTCTCTGTTCCCATAGTTCTGCCTTTTCCATCATGTCATAAAATCAAATAATGTAGTAAGAAACCTTTTGATTCTGGCTCATTTCATCTAGTTTCCTGCTTCTGATGTTCATTCATGTTGTGGCTTGTGTCAACATGCATGTGGATTCCTTTTAATGTTGACTCATTCCCAGTCCATGGTAAGAATGTACCCTACTGGGATGACCTGTGCACCCAGAAGATGGCTATTTTTGGTGTTTCCAGCTTTTGGTTGTTAAGAATGGTGCCTTTTCTACTGACCTACATTGTCATTTCTCTTGAGACATAGTTGAGCAAAGAACTTGGTGGGTTAAAGGAGATATTTAGCTTTTTAAGAAAATACACATGCCAAGGGGGACATTCCCTTTAGCTTTCCAACCAGGAAAGAGAACAATTATTATTCTTGTACATCTTTGCCAACATGTATTTCTTGTGTTTTTATTATAATCATTCTAGAGACTATGACATAGAATTTTGTTGTGGTTTTATTTAGCATTTCATTAATGATACAGCCCATCTTTTTTTTTTCAGGCCACACCCGTTTGATGCTCAGGGGTTACTCCTGGCTAAGTGCTCAGAAATCACCCCTGGCTTGGGGGACCATATGCGACGCCAGGGGATCGAACCGTGGTCCTTCCTTGGCTAGCGCTTGCAAGGCAGATACCTTACCTCTAGTGCCACCTCGCCAGCCCCTCATCTTTTTCTCATTTTAATTAAGTTTTAATATATTTTTGCAAGTTAAGTCTGCCATTTGCAGAAGCCCAAGAGGCCCAGGGCTGCCGGGCTGTAGAAGATCCCAAAGGCTGCCAGGGCCTGATGCTGCAAGAATCACAGGAGCTCATGGGGCCCAGCTGCTGGGTGGGACCTCGTACCCACCCAGGGATGCCAACATGTAGTAACTGCTCGTTTGGGACTGACAGAAAAGAGAAGAAACTAAGTATATATTTTATTCCTTCTGGTGTCTGAGGCCTTCTACTGTCACTGGGGTTTCAGAGAGAAGGAGAGAGAATTAGAAAAAAAATTGGCCCACAGAGGCCAGGGTTCAAAAAAGAAAGAACCAAAAATAGATACAAAACCGGCAGCATTTCTCCGATGCTTTATCTCTGGCCCTCCATGAGCCAGCAGGCACTGCTCAGGTCCATCTGCCCCCCCACATACAAATAGGGCAATATCCATAATATAATTTAGGATTATTCAGGGTATGGTAGCTTGTTTTTTTTATTTTTGGTATACTCCTTTTCCTAACAACATATCAAGGGTGATTTTGATTCTGGATAGCCTCTTGCCTGATTTTCCCAAATTGAATAATAATTTAGGTTTCATCTCATTACTTAACCACATTCACCAATGCAGGTATTGGAATGGGCTCAGGCAAAGTTGGGCCTGAGCCAAGCGATCTGAAAGTCTTGTGGAAGCCAAAGTGCGTTTTTGCTCCAGCCTGATAGATTCTCAGAGCAGTATGGAAATGTTGGCCTATATGCTGTGCAGGCCTTTTTAAAATTAATCAGGTAATTTATTTTTAATCTTTGATATGTAGGGGTCAAGGGTTCATGTTGTCTATTTCTATTGGTCTCTAGTTTTTATCTTAATGGGGCTAGGTTACTTAGTTCTGATTCTGACTCTTAGAAGGTACTCATAGGTTTGTTTGCAGTACTATGGATTATCTCAGGTCTGGAGATGAAGGTGTTACTTGGATATCTTCATTTGTGGCTAACTATTGTGTCTGGACTTCCCTTATTCATTGATTGTGTCCTGGTCTCTACCGGGAACATTCCTGTCCCTTGTTTTGGTGTCAGTTTGGCAGAATTCCTCACCCAATTAGATTTTATATGTACAGGAGTAGGCATTTTTTTTATAGGTTTTTTGATCTGGTCTTCATTTTCCAACTACCACTCCCCGCCTATGTGTTGATACATTTTGTAACCCAAGGCCAATAGTTTATCATTGATACTGTCTATTAAGCAGGAATATTTTGATTGAAGAAGAGCTTTTTACTGGGAAAGATAAAAAATAAGTAGAGTATTTCACTCTACCATTTCCTGGAAAATTCTGGTAGGTATTATCTCTTTCCAGTGATTCCAGTTCCTGACTCTGATAACCTCATTTCTTCTATTTTATTTCCTATACTTGGGGACAGGGTAGTTTATTTCTGTTCATTTCTAGGTAGCTTGATCATTCACTTAAATAACCACCTTTACTAACACCTTTGCAATTTTCCATATCAAAACTATCTCATCATGGGCTACATTAAAATTATTTATTTTATTAAAGTTACTTATTATTTACAAAGTTATTCATAGTTGAGTTTCAGACATGCAATGGAACAGCAACTATCCTATCACTATTGACAACTTCCCTCCACAAGTGTCCTCAGGTTGGTTGGGAACTCATGGTTCCCCACCCTTCCCACAGCTGCCACCTTGATAGTTACATTTGGGGTGGAGGTTGGGCCACACCTGGTGACGCTCAGGGTTTATTCCTGGCTATGGGCTCAGAAATCGCTCCTGGCTTAGAGTACCATATGGGACTCTAGGGGATAGAACCATGGTCCATCCTTGGTCAGCCGCGTGCAAGGCAAATGCCTTACCGCTGAGCCATCACTCTGGCCCAACAGTCACATTTTTAAGTTTAGTTGTTGGTTTGGATCTCATTGTTGTTGACTTTGTGGATTGGGTATATATACTTATATACTTATATTTATACCACTCTTCTATACTACTGATGGACCTGGGTCTCCTGAACCCTCCATTTCCCCGTTACTTCTCATCTATTTCATTTCCTCCAGTGATTTCTTTCCTTCTCTTTCCTATTCTTTGACATCAAGGGTGATCTGGGTATTTTCCCTTTAATTCCTTTCATTTCCTCTTCTAATTATTCTAAATATCACATATTAGTGAGATCATCCTATGCTTGTCCTTCTTCAGACTTAACATGATTTCCATCTACATTGCAGTGAACTTCATGATTTTTTCATTACAGCGGTGTAGTATTCCATTGTGCATACATACCACATATTCATAGTCTATTTATCAGTATAGTCTGCTTCTTAACACATCCAAAATAAAACAGAGTTGTTGCACCTTATGATGCCTTATTACTGTTTTCCCATTGTTTAAACATTCTTGTTAGAATCAGACTGTAAATAAGCCAATGTGTTACTTTTTTTTTTGCACATTTTCTCCTACCATGAATATTCTGCCTTTTGTATAATGCATAACCACTCTTATTTGTCTCTATAGTTACTTTCCTAGACTATGTGTTAGTTGCTTGAGAAGAGGGACCACATGTTATTCATCCTTTTATCCCAAATAACAGCTCCAAGTCCAGGATATGCGATTTGAATTAGATTACAGAAGTCCACTTATCTGAGGGGATGTTAAGTGATGATCCAGTAGGAAATGTTATGATAGGAGAAACTACCAATTTTAGATTAGGCTTTCATCAACGAGTGGTTCTTCCAAGAGGAGTGTGGGATAGACCTCCCAGAGTCAGAGCACAGGGGGACCTAATATTGGCAGGAACATCACATAGAGCATCAATACTCAGGAAAGTTGGTTGACCTATGATATGATGCAAATATTCTTTGCTATTCTTGCTTTATGTACCATGCTTCTTCATTTTTCCTGCTCATCCCAATGTATGCAGTTGAACACACACATACTCACACTCACACAAACATGTCCTCTGTCTTCTCTACTTAGAAAATGTTATTCATTAAAATTCAGCCTCCAGGTTATTCCTTCCAAGAAGCTTTCTATAATTCAATCAAGCAGAAATAATGACTCATTCTCCTGAGCCTTTAAGAATCATGAACACAGATTCTACTTAGCTGATGTTGTGTCTGTCAGACTCATTGGACACAGCCAGCTTTGTTGGGGTATGGAGATCTTGGCACACTTTCCATCTCAGAGATGACCCACAGCCTGCCAAAAAGGACTTTTAGCACATACTTGTCCTGTCAATGAATGCCATCTCTTTGGGATTTAATGTATTTTTCACATAAATATGTTGTGGTTAAAAAATGGTGCTTAGAAGTCCAACTTGATACTTTGCTGATAGTTATTTAATTTCTATAGACATGTGAGGTGAAGCAGGTCAGAGATGCCTGTTATAACTCATTCAAGTCTCTACAACTTGATTTCTTATGTCCATTAGACAGAAACTTCTCAACCCTTAAACATATTTATGCTCTGATCCTTGTTCTGCAAGTTCTACTTTAGGAATCACTCTCCCACTCCACTGAGTATTTATGCCATTCCAGATGTTTGAACTTAGAAATTCTATTTTATATGGTTCTTTATACTTGTGATCAAAATTATTCTGAATATGGAAGCCAAAATAATAGCATAGCAGGGGAGAGCATTTGCCTTGCATTTGTCCAACCTGGGTTCAATCCCTGGCATCCCATATGGTCCCACAAGCCTGCCAGGAGTGATTTCTTAGTGCAGATCCAGGAGTAACCTGTGAATGCCATCTGGAATGGTCCTGAAAATATTATTTAAAATAATGCCACCAGATGCCTCTTACTTATAGTTGCACTTAACTTTTCTTTGGTTCTTGACTGTCTTGGTTACCCATAGTCCTACCCACTAAGGGTTATCTTGTGGATATAACTAACCCTGTAAAGTGATATGCTATTCAATGCACTTGGAATTTGTCTTTCCCCAGGGGTCATAGGAGCTATGTTTGTTATCTAGAAATCATCTATAATCCATCCCAGGTGAAGAAGTCCTTGCAATTCTTGTTTGTACAGCAAGAAAATCAATTCAGTTTGTATGGGTTTGGTTCCCTTCAAAGTTTAATACCCAAAGTGCCCCTGAAAGTTGCTTAAAGAAGGTCTAATTAATTGATAATCTATCTAATTACCACAGTGACTCCTCCAAAGAGGACACCCTAATGGCGTTTATTTATAATTTCTCCTACCCCAGAAATGAGGTCCCCTATCAGGGTCATTTGTACCATGACAAATGTTGCCTAAGAACTTAGTTGACATTTTTCACTTTATTTGAAATAAGTAGAGCAAAGATAATCAAGTGAGAAGCTTTGTTGAAGAACTCTCTGCCCACATCCATGTAACAGAAGAGGCAAATTCTTTAGAACTGCATGTCAGAGCATTGAAGGTATTGGGGAGGGACCTGTCCAGGTTTACTCTGCCTCTGCTCTACCTGCAAAATAAACTAAGTCCTGTGGATGTCTCACCATGCTTTGGCAACATATTGTATAATCCTGTTGCATAAACTCCTCAACCCCCAAATTTCTCCACCTATAATTGCCCTCTATACCCACCCATTCTTCTTCCTTTTGAAGGGGGGGAGTTAAGCCACATCTGATGGTACTGAGGGGTTACTTCTGGCTCTGCACTCAGAAATTACTCCTGGCAAGCTTGGCGGACCATATGGGATGCTGGGGACCACATCTGGATAGACTGCATGCAAGGCAAACATCCTGCCTAATGTGCTATGGCTTTAGCCTTCATCCCTTATGAAGGTCAAGGACAAGAGTGGCCCTTTCCTGAAATACTTCCCTAAAATGCAGAAGTGATCTCCCTCTGCATTCTCATTTCTGATTATATTATATTTTGTTTACACCATCATCTACATAAGAAAAAGACAGACTACTTGACTTCAATGTGCTCCACTTGCACTTTTAGACTTTTTTAGACTTCAAGTCTTTGGACCTGGCAATCTATGAGCATGCTGCAGGTGGCCTAAGCATATGGCAGAAGATTTCATTAAGCCTTGGGGATTGCAATAATAACTTCCCAAAAACATTCCAGAAAAGTAAAAAAAAAAAACCAAAAACAAAACCCAAGTTTACAAATTTGTAAAGATTAACACTAACAAAAATACTTCCTGGCCGTTGATTGAAAACCATGATTGAGTTATCAACTTGCATGTATTTGAATAGAATAAGAGTTTCCAACACTTCAATAGAGATCTAACTGTCTCTAACAAAGGACAGGCAGATGTGAAGGTTTTTCATTTATCTTTCAATATTTTATATCCATATGTTATATTTTATACTTTTTATATTATATATAAATTTTACATTATAAATATTTACTGAGGGGCCAGAACAATTGCACAGTGAGTACAGCCTTTGTCTTGCAAAGGCTAATCAGAGTTTGATCACCAGCATCCCATATGGTCCCCCAAGCTTTCTAGGAGTAAGTTTTAAGTGAAGTCAGAAGTAACCCCTGAGTACCACCTGATGTGGCCCTCAAACCAAACCTAAAAAAAAAGATATTTTAGTGACCTGGATACTTTTGATCAATTTAGTAAGCGACATGAATTACATTCATGAAGACACACAAGAATAATGGTAAGATGCCTGAGGCTCTTTCAGAAGAGTATTGTTGTTTCTTACTAAAACCAAGATAGCTAGTTTGATTTTAATGGTGTCTAAAGTCAGTATATTTCAGAAACAGAATATGGAATTGCTGATATCTTGCATTTATTTATTTATTTTTTTTTGGGTCACACCCGGCAGCACTCAGGGGTTACTCCTGGTTCTATGCTCAGAAATAATTCCTGACAGGCTCTGGGAACCATATGGGATGTCGGGATTCAAACCACTGCCCTTCTGCATGCAAGGCAAACACCCTACCTCCATGCTATCTCTTCAGCCTCCATTCATTCATTTATTAAGACACTTATTGAATTCCTCTGTAGAGCTTCTGACTAAGAGTTGAGAATGGCAGTCCTTTCTTTATTGCCTCAATCCTGAACTTCAATGATATTTTAGAACTTGTTTCAAACTTAACTCTAGACCTAAAGAAATTTATTTCCAATGTTGTGGGTTAGTAATAGCCTGGGTCTAAAGAGGACATAAAGATAAATAAAAATGTAATATAAAAATATTTCTGGGTATATAGAAGACAAAAAGATAAAGAAAAAAAAAAGATGACAAAAAGTCAAATAAAAGGTAAGGCTCAATGACTGGGTGTAGGAAGCATGGTGTTAAAGACCTAGAACAAATGCTTTACATTAGGGAGTCCCAGATAGGATTCCCCAGCACCAGATGATGCCCTAAACACCAGTAAGAGTGACCTTCTAGCACCATATCTAGAGTTCCACATAACAATATAGGTGTTGGCCCCAACACAGAAGTATGATTCAAATAAAAGGCAAGACTGGTGCATACTCCTTCTGCTTGCCTACAGATATTTACTATAGATTGATAAAGACTTCTCAGGTAACAGTATTTACAACAAGGAGACCATCAGCCTGAGGAGGAAAGAAAATAGGTGCTGGATATTCCTGGATGTAAGCAGCAGATTAAAAATCTCATTAGATTATTGCATTTGGGGTGAGAAGGACTGGATGCTTGGGAAATGGCTTAGTCTATTATTTGTTGATTGTCTCTATCTGTTCATCAATACACTGAGTTATGTCTTTCTCTTTCCCTCTCTCTGATCCCCTAATCTGAGTCTTCATCTATCTATCTATCTATCTATCTATCTATCTATCTATCTATCTATCTATCTATCTATCTATCCACCCATCATCTGTTCATCCATCCTTCCTTCCATCCATCCATTCATCTATCCATCTATTTATTGATCTATTGATCCATCCATCATCTATCTATCTATCTATCTATCTATCTATCTATCTATCTATCATTTATCTATCTAATATTTTTATCTACTCACCTACCTAACAATCACTGAATATACTTCCTGCCATGAATATAACTAAGCCAAATAAGTTTTGTTGTGTATTTTAACTCTGGATTCCTGAGGTGATGTTTTGTCTTTGAGAGTAAAACAGTTTAATAGTTGCAGTGCCCACTATGGGTAAATTTGCTCACACTCATCTTTTTGGTAAGTTGCATGTTTGGTTTGTTACTGTCTAACCAGTGGTCCTCATACTTTTTAAACAGGGGATTAGTTCACTGTCCTTCATACCATTGGACAGCCGGACTATAGTAAAAAAAAACTATAAATACTATATATAAAAATATATATATATATATAAACTATAGTTTTTACTATAGTAAAAAGAAAGACTATGAACAAATTCCTATGCACACTGAAATACCTTATTTTGAAGTGAAGAAACAAAATGGGAACAAATACAATATGTAGCCTGCGGGCTGTAGTTTGAGGACAACTGGACTATAGCACATGAAGAGTATAAGATATCCCCGTTTAGAAACTATTTTCTTTGAGGTGCAGAAGCTTCTCAGCTTAATATAGTCCCATTTATTTATTTCTGCTTTCACTTGTTTGGAGAGTACGGTTTCCTCTTTAAAGGTACCTTTAGTCTTAATATCATGGAGTGTTTGACCTACATGTTGTTCTATATACTTTATGGTTTCAGGTCTGATATCTAGGTCTTTAATCCATTTGGATTTTACCTTTGTACATGATGTTAACTGAAGGTCTAAATTCGCTTTTTTACAAGTGGCTAGCCAGTTGTGCCAACACCACTTATTGAAGAGGCCTTCCAATTTCCATTTAGGATTTCTTGCACCTTTATAAAAAATTAGGTGACGGTATATCTGGGGAAGATTTTCCGAGTACTTAAGCCTGTTCCACTGATCTGAGGGTCTGTCTTTATTCCAATACCATGCTATTTTAATAACTATTTCTTTGTAATACAGTTTAAAGTTAGGGTAAGTAATACTTCCCATATTCTTTTTCCCAAGTATTGCTTTAGCTATTCGTGGTTGTTTATTATTCCAAATGAATTTCAGAAATGTTTGATCCACTTCTTTGAAAATTTTCATGGGTATCTTTAGAGGGATCACATTAAATCTGTACAAAGCTTTGGGGAGTATTGTCATTTTAATGATATTAATCCTGCCAATCCAAAAGCAGGGTATGGATTTTCATTTCCGTGTAGCAAGGTTTTATAGTTTTCTTTGTATAGATCCTTCACATCCTTAGTCAAATAGACTCCAAGGTATTTGAATTTATGTGAGACTAATGTGAATGGGGTTGTTTTCTTAATATCCATTTATTTTCTATCATTATTGGTGTATAAAAAGGCCATTGATTTCTGTGTGTTAATTTTATAGCCTACTACTTTGCTATATGCATCTATTGTTTCTAAAAGATTTTTTTTTATAGAATCTTTAGTCCTTTGGGGCTAGGCCAGATCCCGAGAATACAAGAGCCACCCACTGAGTGGGAGAAACTATTCAGATAATAGGTTAATATCCAAAATATACAAGGCACTGACAGAACTTTACAAGAAAAAACTCTAACCCCATAAAAAAATGGGGAGAAGAAATGAATAAACACATTGACAAAAAAGAAATACAAGTGGCTAAAAGGCACATGAAAAAATGCTCCACATCACTAATCATCAGGGAGATGCAAATCAGAACAACTATGAAGTACCATCTCACACCACAGAGATTGGCACACATCAGGAAAAATGAGAACAAGCAGTGCTGGCAGGGATGTGGAGAGAAAGAAACTCTTATTCACTGCTGGTGGGAATGTCGTCTGGTCCAACCTTTGTGGAAAGTGATATGGAGATTTCTCCAAAAGCTGGAAGTTGAGCTCCCATATGATCCAGCTATACTACTCCTAGGGATATATCCTAGGAACACAAAAATACAATACAAAAATCCCTTTCTCACACATATATTCATAGCAGTGTTATTTACAATAACCAGACTCTGGAAACAGCCTAGATGCTGTTCAATAGATGAATGGTTAAAGAAACTATGGTACTTATACACAATGGAATATTATGCAGCCATCAGAAGAGATGGTCACGAAATTTTCCTATACATGGATGTATATGGAATCTATTATGCTGAGTGAAATAAGTCAGGGGGAGAGAGATAAACACAGAATGGTCTCCCTCATCTACGGGTTTTGAAAAAAATGAAAAATATTTGTGTAATGATTCTCAGAGACAAAATAGAGGAGGACTGGAGGGTCCAGCTCCCAACATGAAGCTCACCACAGGGATTGTTTAGTGCAGTCACAGAAATAATTACACTGAGAACTATCATAACAAAATCTGACTGAATGAGGGAAGTAGAAAGCCTGTCTAGAGTACAGGCCGGTGTGGGGTGGGGAGGAAGGACACTTGGGATATTGGTCATGGGGATGTTGCACTGGTGAAGGATTTTATATATATATATATATATATATATCAAAAAAAGAAAAAATAAGCCCCCCCCAATTCTTACCACAGGCTGTATTCTTTACACTGACTGAAAGAGGAGGTACAGTAAATGCACCCCATATACACCTCAACACAGGCCCTTTGCCTGGTCTGTATTGTGAATTGAGGGACAAAAAAAGATATCCCTGTTTATCCAGGGTCATTTAAAACCATTTCTTTAACTGAAAATAAACCTCACTTCTATAGAAAATTGTAACGATTTGAAGCATTCTATACAGAGAAAAATGTAGCAAATATGTTAGGATAAAATGGAATAAAAATGTGTACTCATTATACCATTTCTATTTTGTCATACATACCTTTCTTTTTTTAGGATTGTCAAATTGCTTAACTTCAGGAAAAAACATTAATTTCTTCAAAACTCTTCCTTGGAAAAATGTTTGCTTAGGTCTTTTAATCTTAACAGGTTAAAATATAAGACCAGTGGTAACAAGTATTAATACTTCCTTTCTCCCTTTGCCTCTTCCACACTGGCACATGTTCTAAAAGAGCATCATATACACTCATAATGAACATTTAAGATATAATAAAAAATTCAAACACAGATCCTGGAGTGGTTAACTATTTTTCTAAATACTCAATGAATTACCTAAATACTTATAGGAGGGAATGCATTTCCATAGGTATTAAATGGAGTCTTCCATGGACTGTCAGAATGAAAGTGGGACCAAGTGATAGCCCAAGCTTCAAGATTCTCCAAACAAAAGGATATTCTAGTTATGTTTCAGTTTAAGGATAATGAGGTCACCTCACATGATCACCATTTCATCTCAATGTTGACTCATTAATGCTTCCAGTTAAGGACAAAGCCTAAACATTCTCATAAATTCTGATAAGTCATAACTCCCATTTTGCTCTACACCCTTTCTCCATACACAGAGTTTTCATCTTGCTACACACTCTTAGCTTTCTGAAGTCTCTCAGATCCTTGGTTCCTCCATATTCTTTTTTTCTTTGTTTTTAGACCAAGCCTAGAGATGTTGAGGAATTACTCATGTCTCTGAGCACGGGAATTACTTCTGGTAGTACTCAGGGCACCCTCTGGGATGCTGTGGATTAAACCCAATTTGTCCACATGCAAGATAAATGCCCATCTTGCTATATTATCAATTCAGCACCCAGGGTTCCTTGATTTTCTCTTGAACTATCAGGATTCTCCACATTTCTCTCCTTCTTCTTTGCCCAAGGAGGCTTCTTGGTTTTCAAGACATGTTAGTTTTCACTGATCCTTTTTGTCTCTTTGTAATCTAGAGCTGGAGAAATGACAACTATCAATCCATCTATCCATGATTGACCTTAAATTATTCTCCTGGGGAGAATAAAATAATAACAAGTTTAAAACAAGTTTATATGCTTTCCTTGATATCATAAATCTATTGATTTCTATCTTCTGCCACTCTAGACACCTATTTCTAGAATTGTGCTCCTCACCTTCATGGAAGTAGTAATTCTTTCTTCTTTTGTGAAAAATTATATCTTGGGATCTCTCTTTTTGCTCAGAATTGTGCAGAAATTCTTATATTTATACTTAATGTTCTTAAACTGCTTATGACTTCTTCATTTATTATATGATCTCTTAGAGGACATTTATGCTGCTTTTACATTTCTAGTCTCTTCTGGTACTGAATAAATTAGATTTCATGACCTGCCATTTCAAACCCTCTCTTGCCTACAATTCTCATTTCCATGCACATTTACTTTATACCATTCTTTTTTGTTTGTTTTTTGGGCCACACTCGGTGATGCTCAGGGGTTATTACTCCTGGCTATATGCTCAGAAATCGCTCCTGGCTTGGAGAACTATATATATATATATATAACCATCCTAGGTTAGCCTGTGCCACTGCTCCGGCCTCATCCTATACCATTCTTACCTAGAAAACTCCATTCCTGGATCAATGCAACCATTTATCTTTTCTAATTTTTGTTTGTTTGTCTTGGGAGGCCACACCTAGTGGTGGTCAGGAGTCATTCCTGGTGGAGCTTAGGGTATAATATGAGATGCCAGGGATCAAACCGAAGTAGGCATTGTGCAAGGCAAATGCCCTACCTACTGTGCTATGACTCTGGCCCCAATCCATCTTTTCTAAACTTGAACTATTGATGAAACTCAGATATGACATAATTGGTACTATACTATACTATAGACTCCCATATAAGCTGGGGACACATATCTATGAAATTGTTCTCAGAATATAATACTAGCACTATTTCTTTCATTCCCCTAAACAGTTGTTTTCTTATAATTTTCAAATCCTCCCAAGGAACTTAATTCCTTCTTTCTTTTGAAGGAATGTCATCCTTTTCTTTAAATTGCATAAGGTAGAAGACCAGTTGAAAGGGATCAGAGCAATAGTACAATGCATGAATGGCTTATTGCCAATTTGGGACTCATCCTATGTACCACATCTGGTCCCCTGAGATCACTCAGGAGTTATCTCTGAGTGCATAACCAATAGTAAGCGCTGAGCACCAATGGATACACCCTCAAAACAACAAAATTTCAAATTCTGTTCTAAGAACTGATTACAGGTAGATATATCTGTTTCCATAACCATAAAAATTTCCATGGGTAAGTTGACACTTCTCACAGTTAATGACCTCATATGACATTCAACTCCTATTCCTATCTATTTCCTCCAGGGTCTTTCTTTATCAATGACTTCCTCGCTATCTTTTATTTCCAGATACTTTTATTATATCCTCTCTTTCCTCTAAACCCAGAGCACTAGGTTTAAGTCTCCCCCATGCATCAATAATATATATAGAAAATATGGTCCAAGCACAAAGATTAATTGTTAATATTTCTACAAATTCCATCTTATTTTGTGTTCCTAACATGGGCAAACTTTTAAGGGAAAAAGGCTCTCTTCTTCCTCATTGTACATACCTTAGAGACATACCTTGTTTTTGTTTCAAACATCCCACATGTGTATCCTAAGTGACCAGAGGACCATCCTATTCATATGTCTATAGATTCGGTCTCTGCAGGACTTAGTTGTGAGGAATTGTCTCTTCTCCCAATGGTAAGGAAAGTTGATTACACCTTCTCTTTCCATCTCTTCTCACTGTTTCTTCTCATTCATCTTAGCAGGTTCTTTGTCCTCTTCTTTTCTTACATTATTAGTATTTACAAAATACAGATACTACCAGTGTTCATAAAAGCCACATCCATGCTGTTTTCCTCAGGGAAATATTTCTAACTAACAACCCTAAGCCTAACAACAATATAAAAAGCCACCTTCTTTGTGTTTATTCTTTAATTTGCGTGATCACTAAAAAACAGGGCTGTGCCCAGTGCTGGTTTACAAAAAAAGTGAGCAAATACTTGTATAACTTAATTAATTCGTACCCTTTTCCCTGCTCTTTATTGGTGTTCAAAACCAACTGGCCTTAGAGATGGGCTGTGTTGACCTTGTGTTTTGCTGGTGTCTCAAACATTTTTTGAGTGTTTAAAAGAACAAGATTTCCCAAAACTAGTTCATGCTGTCATTTATATTCATCTTACTTCATTTCTTAGTCTTTTTTTTTTTTTTTTTTTTTTTGGTCTTTGCATATACAAGTGTTTTTACATCAGACTGTACAGAGAAGTTCCTGTTTGGTCACCTCTGAAGCCACTTCCCCATTTTTTTCCCAGTTGGGATTATGCTACTATCAAGATCTCCCTGTTCCTCTACTCTTTCCTTCTCAAGTCTTGGGGTCCTTTTTCATCTTGACTCTTAACTCGACATTGCCATAACTAGGACATCCGTCTGCCAAGACCCATTCACCCATGTCTGGCTCCCTGGCTCCCACAGACGCTGGCCCGTTTTTCTCCCAGGGCCCTGCCACTTCCTTTTGGACTAGACCAGATCCCGAGAAGTCTTTCACTCTGCACTGCTTCCTCTTTTGGTTGCTGTGAATTCCTCACAGATGTCCCTCTGGCCTTCCCTGCTCAGCCCCTCCCTCTGCCACCACCAAGTTCACTGAGCAGCATCTGGACCTGCTGTTTGATCCAGGCCTGGAAACCATCATCGCTTCCCCCCATCTGGATGGGTGGTCCCAGTATATTCCAAATCTGCTGCTTCCCTTTAATCTTCGGGCAAATGTTCTCCTGCACAGTTCCCTCAGCAAATCCATGTCTTTTCCTTCAGGTGCCCTTGGCTTTGGCTGACTTAGTTCTGGGATCTGTTTCTCTGGAACATGACATTTCCTAAACCTGAGTGTACTGAGGCCATCAAGAAACTGCTTCTTGAAGTCCTGTTGATGGCAAAGAGAGGTGCTTCCCTTCCCAAGTTCAGCACAAGCCCTTGTTAGACATATTTTGAGCATGTGTATTTGGAGAATGGACATAAGCACTATTTTAGACTTCTAGTAAGTTATTCTTGACTGCAATTAATTCACTGGCCACCACTTTTTCAGCAACAATTTTATTTTACTCATTTTGTATAGCTAAAACCTTAATTATTCTTCATTTAAAAAATGGGACCTTTATCATTTTCATTTTCATTCCAATTTTTTGCATAACAAAACATTTTATGTTATTATGTCTATTTGTACTTCTGATATGGAGTGCCTTTTCAAGAACTCTATTTCCATAAAATAAAAGCTATAAAAAGTAAAATTCCATTCAAAGAGTATTGTCAGCATTAATACTTTGAGTTGAAATAATTGTTCTTATTCATTCCATTAGCATCTATTAGTACCACCTGGGTTCTCAGCAGCCTCTTCCAGACTGAGGAGAAAACTGAGAGCTTTTCAAAATAGGCCCTTTATGAGCCCCTCATCTAGCCAAAAAATACAAATATGAATCAAATGTTCACAAATAAGAACTTGACATTCCTGTTAAATAGGCATGTAGAGACCCCTAGTCACCTGCCACCATCTTATCTCTTTCTCACAGTGTAGGACTCATGGCTGCTCCACCAGAGCTACAGGAACCACATCCCCTGAGAGAGATGGATTCTTCACAGTGAGCACATTCATGGCATGGGTATGTCTGGTTACGTTTCTGAATAACCTTTGAACCTGTGATTTCATTTTATCTCTCATGATCCCTTCATCTTTCCCCTTAAAAACTGAGCAGGACAGGGTGAAATGATAGCGTAAGGCCACACATTTTTCTTGGGAAAGGATATTAAGAGACAAATTCAATGTGCTAGCTACAGAGCTAAGACTCTTAATCACGGCTCTAGTCTTTCTGTGTGTGGCCCTTCCACATTGTCCAATATCTATACTTCTGACCTTTGTCATAAATGTCTAAAAGTGTGTGTGGGGGGGTTGTTCTGTAGACCTGCATCAGTGCCTGTGCCCCTAATGTGAGTTGTTGTGATATGTGTGTCTGTATGTCTTCACGTGTATTGCTATGTCTGTGAGTATCCCTGGCTGTATGGCTATATTTGTTGTTGAGTGTGTGAGTGTGTTTATGTGTACAAAAAAAAAGTTAGTTTATCTCCACTAACATTAGCTTTTGAATCAAGATTGCAAATTCTGTCCTACCCTCTGAGGAAAATTCCACAGACATCTCTCCTTTTTGGTGATAAACACTCTTTCCAAGTCTCAGCAAAGCATAGATAAGGCCTGGGAAAATTACCATATTTCACATAAAATTCCAACCAACTCACTGTCATTGCAACATATTTTTTAAAAAAATATATGCATAATTTGAAAAGAAAATCTAAAAAATTTTAAAGAGTGATTGTATCCCATTTTTGATTGCAAAAATGTTTAAAATGGCATAAAATTTGCAATAATGTGCAGCAAAATGAAGTCATGTTGGGCTAAGGAGGGAAAGACGATTAAACGACACAGCATGTGATCCCAGCAGCTGAGGATATTTGGTTCTCAACCTCTACTTAAGACTCTTGTCCATCTGGGCAAGACTTGTTCTCATACTAACTGTGCTTCCTCTGAAAAGGTGCTTTCCCTGCTGTTCTCCCAGCTCAGAGTCTCCATTCTCTTGAGGTTCTTCGTGAAGAAGTTTTTTTTTCCATCACTTGATCTTCTGTTGGTGATGGGTGATGGTGATCAGTGGCCACTTCACTGATGATTTGGTGAGGAAACTGTTGGACAGAAGTGGAAGTCCCCTGGCACATGCCAGATAAGACCCTCCACAGCTTCCTATCAAGACGACCAACAATACTTTCTTCCTAGAACAGCCCTGTTATCATCAGCACTGTTCACGCTTCCTAACAACTTTCCCGGCATGAGGTTTTCAACATGCCAGTTCTTTTACTCTGAACTCCACCAGGAAGAACCTTTACCCCAACTGGGGTTGGCAGTGGTCAGGCTGGGTGTGACTCTCAGAGAAGTTTGTAGGGGGATGAAACTTGTGCTTGCAAAACTGCCTGGAGCTGGCCAGTCCCAAGGCTTGGAGACAAAGGCATAGGTAAGATTTTTTAGAAACTAATTGGGGTTCATGGAGAGAAACTAAAAAGAGAGACATAACATGGTCTTATTCTATTTTATAATGTTAATAGACATCCCCCATTGATTTGTTTTAAAATAATTTTTATTGTGACCAATGTGAATTACACATCTTTCACAGTTGTCCTCCCTCCACCTCTGTTCCCAGTATGCCCATACCTCCGCGCTTTGCCCCCTGTACTGTTAGTGTAACAGATTTCCTTTGTGTAATAGCTTGTAGATTGGGTATCAATTCTCGTGATGTTGACTTTGGGTTTGGTGTTTAGGTCTGATTTTTTTTTTTAATTTCCACTCAATGTTCATGTGACTGTTTGCTCTTGGTACCATCCATTTTTTCCCCCCCACTCAATTTGTGAGGCAGAACAAGTTTTGTGGTTCTGTTGAGAAAAAAAGAAAGAAAGAAATCTGGGAGGAATCTGTCTAGAAACTATAAATATCAATTTAAAAGAATAATGGAAATAAAGAAAAAAAAAAGAAAAGAATTAAACCAAAATAAGTAATGATAAAAAAAAAACTCAACAGCAACCAAAAACAACAATAAAACAACAAGAAAGAAAAAGAAAAAAAAAAAGGAAGGGCTGGTGTCGCAAGGTTTTATGATTCTTTCCCCCCCCCCCATAGGCACAGTAAGTATTGGGGAAATTTGAAAGGGAATTCCTTTGGCCTAAGAGATACAAGGGTATCTCCACCCTTGAAGCATACTGTCATGGGAACAACTACAAGCTCCAGACATGCTCATTATTGAAACCCAAAGTCTTTTTATGGTGCCAGGAAAAGTTCTGCACAGTGTGGATGACAAAATTATTCTTCTGTAATAAGAGATCTTGGTGTTTACACACAGGTCATAGGATGAAGTCTCAGATATAGTCTTTCTTTATGGTTCTACTCCCATTGATTTTTAATGGGGTTCCATCTCATGATGGTCATCACATGTTGGAAAATATTGTAAATCAAACTGTTATGTGTAAGCCAGTCTAAGGCATTTTGGTCGGGGACTTTGGTGGTGGTGGAGAAGACACAACTGACAGTGTTAAGGGACCAATCCAAGCCTTGTGCTCAAGAGTGACAGTATTCAGAGGACTATATATTTGGTGCCAGGGATTGGAACCAGAATTGTGGCCTACACAATCATATGCAAGGCAAGTGCCTTACTTTCTGCATTATCTCTTTGGTACCTCCTTATAATTTGTAAGTACAGTCTTTCAGTATTACAATTTTTATTATCTGAGAAATGATTAAGAGTCAAAACCTAGGGGCTGGAGGGATGGCACAGTGGGTAGAGTGTTTGCCTTGCATGAGGCTGACCAGGGTTTGAGCTCTGGCATCCTATATGATCTATGAGTTCCAGCAGGAGTGATTCCTGAGAACAGATCTAGGAATAACCCACAAGCACTGTCAGGTGTCTAAACAATCAAGCAAAAATTTGAAGCCCAAAGTACAGTTTCTATCAAATGCATATTGTTTTTGCACCATTCATTGTAAAGGTGAAGCAGTCCTATTAAAACAATGTAAGTAGGAGACTATCAGTATAGAAAAGGCCCTGCACTCTCCTAACTAGCTGAAATTTTTCATTGATGTTTCATCTCTACTCTATTAAACTCTCAACTGAATGATATTGGATGGTCTACTGTGTAGATTAAGCTCAGTGAAGACAAACTTTGTCATACTTTCTGACTCATTAGTTTGCCAACATGTACAACTAATGTTAAAAGTTACATGTTCAAGGGCCAGAGCGATAGCACAGTGGTAGGGCATTTGCCTTGCATGCAGCTGACCCTGGATGGACTTTAGTTAAATCCCCAGCGTTCCATATGATCCCCAAGCCAGGAGTAACTTCTGAGGGCATAGCTGGGAGTAACCCCTGAGGGTCACCGGGTGTGGACCCCCCCACAAAAAAAAAAGAAAGAGTTAAGTGTTCAAAAGTTGAAAAGAGATCACAGATGGGTGAAGCATTGACAGTGGAAAGATCTGAGTTTAGTCCCAGCACTAGAAGACCCAGCTGGGCATTGCTGGGTGTGGTACTGGGGGCTACCAGCACCAATACATCAGAACATCAAACTAAGAATGTCAGGTTCTTAACTGTAGATTGAATAATCTCATGGGTGAGTGGCAGCCAGTTTTCTGAACAGAGCTAGGGTGGATCCTCTATGGATATATCTTTAAATGAAATCTTCACAATGATAGTTGATACTGATAGTTGGTACTGATCACTCTGGACAAGAGTAGGTGCTAAAAGGGATATGGTGATATGCATGGTACCTTTTAATTAACAATAGTGAAAAACACAGTGTAAAAAAAAAGAAAAGAAAGAGAAAGAGAAGTAAAATG
The DNA here is from genome assembly GCF_024139225.1 of Suncus etruscus. Lineage (NCBI taxonomy): Eukaryota > Metazoa > Chordata > Mammalia > Eulipotyphla > Soricidae > Suncus > Suncus etruscus. The sequence continues at coordinate 41,345,351 of NC_064860.1, read as the reverse complement.
ACTTCTCAGAGGCAGACAGGGGAGGGTGGGTGGAGACTGGGGACATTGGTGGAGAGAAATATGCCCTGACAAAGGGTGTTGGACATTGTATGACTGAATCATGAACTTTAACTGTGTGTGGGGAGGGTGGGGAGAGTCAATTGTATTATGAACAACCTTATAACCATGGCATTTAAATGAAGAAATTAAAATTATAAAAAAAATGAGGTCTTCAGGTACATAAAGGATGCTCCTACTTGATAAAAGTTTGAGAATAATTTTACAGGGATTCCTAGAGTTATTTATAGAGTCATGTTGAGAGACTAAATAGAGATTATGGAGAAAGAGAGAAAGAGAGAGAGAGAGAATCTCTAAGTTAGATCTCCCTTTTGGCCATCAGGAGAAGATGAAGAGTGTGGTGATGACCTTAGTTTTCATCTTTAAACCAATTTTTCTTCCTTCCATTGTTTTTCCATTTAAGGGCTTAGATTTACACACAGGCTCTTGGTGCCTGTGTCTGGGTAGATATACAATATTGCTAAATCTGCATCTCCTAATGAATGAGAAACTGGTTTAGAAAACAAGGATTTAAAGGTGTGGAAACCAAGGTTCCAGGCATAGCGCAGAGAGTGAAGAAGAAAGTACCATTTTTACTCTCCCAGGGCAGCTGAAGGTAGGCAATAGAATGTCAGAATGTTGAATTGAGGAAATGCATAATGTGGTCAAAGGAGACAAAATAAAAACTTTGAAAGGGCAATTGATAATGAGAAATGTGAGTTGTAGTTTCAGAAAGGACTTGAGAGAAATGTTGTGGGTATAAATGCTAATGATGCTTCTGATTTTATGAAAGATAAACTTCTTGGATTCAGAGAGCACAGTATGTATCAAGAGAACTAAAGAAGATAATTTATACCCAGGCATATAGTAGTGACATCAAATTTCAGAGATGATGAAAACAATTTTTAAAAAAATGCTAGAGGAAAGACAGATGCAGAAATGAGCAATAATCAGAGCAACAGCAGGATTCTCAACATAATTGTGTGTCCAAAGATACTGAAATAAAGTGCTAAAAGTAACATATTAATCAGTGAACCTCTTCACAAGAATGAGTAAAGCATTTTTCACACAAGACAAAAAGAATCTTTCTTCTAGGAAATCCTTACCAAAGGAAATTTGCAGAGATATACTTCAGAGAGAAAGAACATAAACACAGAAGAAATGTCTCAGATTTTGGATACGATCAAAAATGTGGGCAAAGAAATTCTGGGTAAAACCAAACATATTTGACCATATAAGTCAGCAGTAATAATAATGATGAATTACAGCCTAGGGAAAACTGCAGAACCCCAAACCAGTATTAGAATACTAGAATCTGTAAGACAGGAAGTAGGGCAGTAGAAAGTAGAGAGTGAGAGCATCCTGGGTTTTGATCTAAGATTTAAGAGAAGGAAAATGTTGCTTATTACTAAATTTAAATATGTGTTTCATCGGGGCTGGTGAGGTGGCGCTAGAGGTAAGGTGTCTGCCTTGCAAGCGCTAGCCAAGGAAGGACCACGGTTAGATCCCCCAGTGTCCCATATGGTCCCCCCAAGCCAGGGGCAATTTCTGAGCGCTTAGTCAGGAGTAACCCCTGAGCATCAAACGGGTGTGACCAAAAAAAAGTATATGTTTCATCCTTACGCAGGGGCCATGCTAATCTTCTCTGTATTGTTCCAATTTTAGTATACGTGCTGCTGAAGGGAGCACTAAATGTGTGTTTCAAAATAAGAATTAAGGGGCCAGCTCAATAGTATAGCAGGTAGGGATTTTTGCCTTGCATGCTACTGAACTGAGTTTGGTCCTGGGTATCCCATATGGTCTCTGAAGCCCACCAGGAGTGATTCCTGAGTTCAGAGCCAAGTGTAATCCCTGAGTATTGATGCATGTGATCCTAAAGGAATCATTTAAGATTAACTAAAAATTATTATACTGATAAAAATATGTCAAAGAAATAGTGGTGGGAAAGATTTTTCTTGTAATGACAGATGATTTTATTATTAGGGAGAATGAGAAAAGGAGAGTAAATTCACCCAAAGCACTGCCCTTCAGGAAAAAGCACAGACAAAAAATCACTATACATATTTTACATTCCTTCAAAATATTTTACCTAAATAGTAAAACATTGCACATAGAGTTAGAAAATATTATGCTCTTTAATTTTATTTATTTGACTTTTCTTTTGAGTCACAGCTGTCTGTACTCAGGATTTACTCCTGGCTTTGCACTTAGGAATCACCCCTAACAGGTGCTGACACGTTCTTATGGGGTGCCAGGGATTGAACTCAGTTGGATGTATGTAAGGCTATACCTTATTTGTTGTATCATCTCTCTGGCCTCTGTCATACTTTATTTCTATAATTTAATCTCCTTGAATTACAGAGTTACAAAGATATTCATGAATAATTTCCAGGATTCCAATGTTCCAGCATCAATTCCTTCAACAGTGTCCACTATTCCATCAACTCCCCAGTTTCTCTCCCTCCTTCCAGCCATCATTATCCTTATGTTGCCTTCCCTAATTTATCCAAACCCACTATCATCACCACCACCACTTTCACCCAAGTGACAAATTTTCTTTTGAAAACCAGTTTCCTGTTCTTCACTGCTATTACTCCTAATATTCCTATTATTAGGGCATTTGATATCTTTCTACATTTTTTAAATATCCCAGCATATGAGAGAGATCATTGAGTCTGTTTCTCCTCCTTCTGATTGACTTCACTCAACACGATACTTTCCAGATTGATCCAATAAAGCAGATTACATGACTTCATCTTTTCTTAGACTGAGAAGTATTCCATTGTGTATATATACCATAGTTTGTTTGTCCGGTCATCTGTTCTTGGGCACTTAGATTGTTTTCAGATTTTGACTATTGTGAATAGTGCTGCAAAGAACATAGTAGTGCAGATGTTTTTCTTTATCGCACTTTTGGGTTTTTAGAGTATATTCTCAGATGTGGAATTGCTGGGTTACATGGGAACTCAATCCCTTGTTTTTTAAGGAATGTTAATATTGTCTTCCCAAAAAATTAGACCAGTGAACATTCCTTCTTGCAGTAAACGAGGGTCCCTTTCTCCTCCACATCTACCCCAACACTGGTTGTTGTTCTTTTTAATGAGTTTGGGTCATAATCTTTGACAATTCATGATTTTTAGCTACACCACTCCAATTTCTATCCCTGCAATTACATGGACTTATTCCTGTGTGTCTCATCTGCATCTTTATATTCAAATTTTTCTTTGTGTAATAAGAAGAACAACCATTAGCTTTAAATTCATCAGTGACCAAATAGAACTTCATCTTTATCTGCAAAGATCATATCTCTAAATAATATAATATTCAGTGCTACCAGGTTAATAGTGCTAATAACACTTTGAGAATTACAATTCAATTCACTACAAACTGAGGTCAACTTTTTCTCAAAAATCTCCTATAGATATCTCCTCACATCCCATTATTATAGACTTAATGCTCAGCCTGGAGGAGGAGGGAGCGGAGAGAGCCAGGCAAGTACCGTATTTTCCGGCGTATAAGACGACTATTGAAACAAAAAAAAAAGTCAACCGAAAATCGGGGTCATCTTATACACCGAGTATATCCCGAAAAATGTTTCTACATGCCGCTAAACGAAACAAACAAACAAAAAAATCAGGCCGCAGTGTTTCCAAATCTCTTTCTTGGGGGCTCCCAAACAGTACTCAGGAGATCTGGGGGCCACTTCTGGCAAAACCCAGCTAACTGTGTTGTGTTAGTGGTTCAGTGCTAGGGTCCGAGGATGGGGTGTTGTTTGGTTCATGTAGTCGGGGATTTTAACTGACGCCACCAGGGAATTGCCAGAAAAGGTGCCTATGATAAGGGGCCAATCACTACAAGGCTGTTCGGACCGCCTCTCTAACTCAGCCAATCCAAGCAGGCTTTTTATGCATGCAAATTAGACAATGTTCTGGACCCGAATCTACACTGTAAAAAGCCTGCTCAGATTGTCCAGAGTCAGAGAGGAAGTCTATTACAGTAGAACCTTTGAACCTTTGCTTGTTGTGATTGGCTCACTGTGGTACATACAGTTGCAGCACAGGAACGTTCTGTCTGATACAGTGAATATAGGCCTAAACCTATGTTTTAACTGCAAAATTAGGGGGTTGTCTTATACGCCGGAAAATACGGTACCAAATATACCAGAGTTGCTTTCACATAGGGTGATAAATTGGGAGTCTACCAAATAGATGCAATTATGTGAGACATAGAGTGAATTAATATAGAAGACATAATATCTGAGCAATATTCACGTAGATATTTACATAGATACCTAGGTGTATTTCAGAAACTAAAACTATTAATAGTATAACAAAAACAAGTGAATAACAAAAGTGAATGTAATAAGTGAATCAATATGCATGAATAAAAACAATCTAGAATTTGAGAAATGAGAATATGATCTTGATGCAAAATTAATGAATGGGAGTTATTATGAAAAGTATAGAATGGTAGAGTTAGGTTAAACTGTAAGTTCTAGACAATGGTGTAAATCTATTATTTTTCTGTAACCTTCATATTTACAAAGATGTAAATATACTCCTTTGTATAGTCTTCAAACTTTCTATGGAAAGTATATTTTCAGCATTCAGAAATCCTTGACATAAACAGTTCTGTGGTACAACACATACCATAAAACATGCAATGGTGAAGAGAAGGCTTCAGATAAAACAGTGGATCTGTTTGGAGAATAAAAAGCAAGAGTGTCTGATGTTGGAGCTACTCCATTCTTGTCCTGATCGTACCATACCTGTATTTGGACATATAGAAGCTTAATAATTCCCAAGACCCACCTCCAGCTACCTGTATCAATGAGGTAGTGACACAAATACTGGAATTGTCTGTTATTCACTGGCTTGCTAGGTTTCCAGCTGGAAGGCATGAAGACAATGATGTAAACTGAGGTCAACTCTTGGATTCAGGTATCCTGGTCAGAAAGTCTACACCCTCAGAATCCAGCATGTCAACTTTTTCACAAAGTCAAGGTAAATTTAACTCTAATATGTTTCGTTTACCAATTTCAGCCTTTAGAGCTTACATGAAGTTCAAGGAGAAACTTGACAAGCTTCCTCATTTGGAAAAATACTTGGTACTATAACATTAATGAATGATATCTTCATTTTCTTTTTATTTTTTGACTTTTGCATCTCAAATTCTCCTCTCCCTCTGTCAACCTTACCTCCTCATATATGCTAAAATTTTCAACAAATTTTCTTGAAATTGAGCAAGGCATGCAACCAGTGATTTTTTAATTATTATTTTATACATAAAAACATAGAAGCAGGAGTTTTAATATTTTCATTGGGTTGATTCATAGATGAGCTGAAGGAATAATTACTGATGCTTCCATTCTTTGACATACTTTTTACATACTTTGACATACTTGTCCTGTGGTTGAGCACATTTCTTAAGATCAATCATTTAGAATGAGCAAAAGCCTGAAATGTACATTTATTGACTTGGAATAAATCATGCAAATCCTCTGAATAGAACATGACTATAAAATTCATTCAAACTCCTTTCTTTCTAATATTGACCTAATGTAAAATTTCATATTTATATGTGAAACATATGAAGTGAAACATAACTATACTCAAACTTAAGCATGACTTCAATATATTAATGACCTTCTGGTTTTCTCACTTGGGTCAGAAATAGTTTTCTCCTTCCAGTTGAGCTGCTTAGAGACTTTCCTTCAGCTCTCCTCCTCTCAAACTGTAGTATAGGGAAGGATCCCAATTCTGTCCTCCTACTTTTCATTGATTGGGGAAATTTATTTTCTGTATTTACAGTCTGTATATACACCAGTGTACCAGGAAGTAAGCATAAGAGCAATGGTAAGGGCCTGGCTCAACAAATTCTTCAATCTGCTAGGAAGATTAACAGCTGTGTTTGTTTTACAGCCATATTTTGTGGGCATCTTAGCCCTGCTAATCCTGTCTCCTCAATGATTGTAAATTATTATAGGAAAAGGTTACAATTTAGTCCATCATAAAGATTGTTATGAGCTGAGCTGTGTCACCTGGGAATTCCTATGCGGATTGTCCAAGGGCCTTACTTGAAATGTGTATGGACAGAGGTAAACAACAAAACATAAGGTCACAAAGGCGACTCCTAATATGACCAATGTCCCTATCAGAACGGAAGATGTGGATATAAGAAACAACCTGTGAAGACCCAGAAGGCAATGATTCATTTAAGCCAAAGAGGGAAGATGAAGGAATTAATTCTACCTTTACTATCCATTCATCTTGGACTTCCAACTTGCAGAAATCTTGCAGAAATCCATATCTCTTGCTGCATTTGTGGTGCTTGGTTACAACAACCCTGAGAAATGATGGGGGATGTTTCCTATGTATCCCTTACCAAATGAACATGATAAGGACCAGTTTGGCAAATGTTTGCTTGTATGTGTTGTCATTGCATTTTGGCATGGAGTAAACAAGGCAGGAAATATTTTCTTCATGCTCAGAGGTCAGTCATTCTGTTTCCATGGAAAGATGAGACCAGCTAAATACAGAGGTGACTTAAGTGGGTACTTTAAAATATGGGGTAGACCTGGCTCATGGAGGGAGTGTGTTCGCTGTCTCGATTCCTGCCCCAGCTTCTCCTTCCAGCTGCTTTGAAATGCAGGGAATTTGTTGATAGCCATAAACATCGTAGAAGAAAGAGAAGTAGCAAAAATGAAGGTTTGGGGAATTTCAAAATCTAGTCTAAGAATTGAAGTTTGGGTTGTGCATAGAAAGAAGAAGAGAAACTATGTGCGGAATGTTTCCCTTATCAATAGATCTTATTGGCTTTTACTTGAGTCCATGCTGGCTGAGAAGAAGATCGTGGTTGCCAAAACCGCAGATGAAGGCACAAGTCTGAAAAACACACATACACAAAACTCCAGTCAAATGCCCCTAATTGGTTCCAACTGCTCAATGTACAGCTAAGAGCAGCCTAATGCATGAAGACACACACTTGCTGGAGCCTTCCCCATGGGGAGAAAGGGGTGCAGTCTGTGGCTTCTGACTGGCAGAACCTTCTGAAGGGTTTTTGACAGATTTTAAACACTCCTCCTTTCCCCCCACCACCAGGCTACCCTGTTGTCTCTGCTTTTACAAGTGTCACCTGCTAACAATGTTCCTGATGGGAGGGATCAGCTGTTTAAAAGAAAGTTTTCAGCACAAGGGGGGGAGATGATGGGGGGGTAGAAGAAGAAGAGAAGGTGAAGAGGAGAGAAAGAAGAAGAAAGAAGGAAGAGAAGCGGGAGAAAGGACAAGAGAAGAGGGAGGAGAGGAGACTAGAAGAAAGGAGAGGAGAGGAAAGAGGAAAGGAAAGAGGAGGAGAAGGGTGGAGAAGGGAGAGGAGGAGAGGAGTGGGGATGAAATTAGGGTAGAGGAAAGGAAAATAGGTGAGGGGAGTATTAGAAAACAGGAGAGGAGAGAAGAAAAGAGAGAAGAGGGAGTATACAGAAGGGGAGGAGAGGAGCGAGGAGAAAAAAGGAGAGGAAAGAAGAATGGAGGGGAGGGAGAGGAGAGGAGAGGAAAGGCAGGAGAGGAGCGAAGAGAAAAAGGAGAGTAAAGAAGAATGGAGGGGAGGGGAGGGGAGGGGAGGGCAGTGGAGGAGAGGGGGAGAGGAGGGGAGGAGTGGAGGGGAAGGGAGAGGAGGAGAGGAGGGGAGGGGAGGGGAGGAGGGGAGGGAAGGAAAGGAGGGGAGGGGAGGAGAGAGTATCTTGATGACTACCCAGGAGGGAGCTACCCCAGAGGGTCTTGGGCCCAGTCTAATCCTCCTGCAGCTGCAACCAATGTGGATGTGAGTAAGTACAAAGCTGCAGCTGGCACGCTAAAATATAAGAACTGTCTCTATAGGTGAGGCCATGTGTTTGTGTTTATGTGCTGAGTCTGCACTGTCTGATGTAGATGCATACATGCATGCTGGATATAGGTGCTGTGTTCAGTGTCTGTGTTCCCAATGCATAAATGTGTATTGTACATGCACACATGCATTGGTATTTTTATGTGCAGCATCCATGCATATCTTGCTCATCCATGCTATGTGTCTGTATTGTACATTGTTTGCTTGTGCTGCATGAGTGTTTGTTCTTTAAGTTGCATATATGTTGGATGTGTATATGCATCACTTATGCATGTGTAAGGACATATGCATATAGCAAACACAGACCCATGCACGTGAGGGTGGCAGGATATAAATGGCACTCCCTCCCCCACTACCATAGATTTAGAAATAGAGCTGCTGCCATCTGATAGTGATCAGCTTTGAGTCAGCACAGTATCAAATACACACACACACACAAGACCTGGCTGAGGTCCCTAGTCACCTGAGAGTCCCCTCCTAGTGCCCAAGGCCCAATTTCTAGTGTAGCCCCAGCCTTGCTTGTTTTGAGTCCCCTGTGGACAAGGGGGTACTCATCACAGCTGGGGGCCTTCCTGACTAGGGCCTGAGACTGTGTTTCTTGTCTCAGGGTCAGGCTGAAAGGCAGAAAGAAGACTTCAAACTTCTTTAGTGTACGGATGGACTGTGAGGCTGTAGTCAGTGACCCTGAGCATCCCTGAGAGGAAACTGACTCCCCAGAGGGCACAAGTTAGAGGGTTCTTTTTTACCTCCACCACCCTCCAGTCCAGGCCTTCTGTGAATGAACAAGGCAGGTGGTAACAAGCTTCTTGACTCTCCAGTGAGCCTGCCTGCTGACTCGGCCCCTTTAGTCCTTCACCAGCTCTGGGACATCTGTTGAAGCTCTCAGTTCTCAGTTTTCTCCTGTGTCCAACAAGATCAAGAAAATGGCCCTTGTCTCTTAGAGCTGCTGAAGGCCCAAGGCACTGCTTCTTGGGCAGCTGAGGGTGTTCTGAGACTATAGCCCTCTTTCTGCCACCCAATAACCCACTAATTTTCCTTTTTCTAAAATTCAGCTTCTCACACGATGAAAACTTGGCAGAAAAGTCAGAGAGAAAGTAAGTTTTTGGCTCTTTCTCAACAGGCCCAGATTCCTGGAACAATGAGTCTGGATTGGTTGTGTTTTTTTGCAAAGAGGGGGTGTATCTTGGGCTTATTTTTTAGCAAAGTTGATGTGAAGTGAGCACCCCAAGATAGAAACATCTCTCTGAAATAGTCTGTCATGATTGCCAAGTCTAATTTGTGTCTCTGATCACTGGACAGACTTATCTCAAAAACTTTTTATTAGTTCCAAATTAGTGGGGTGGGGCCAGAATAATAGCACAGTGGGGAGGGCATTTACTTTGCATGTGGCTGTCCTGGGGTCTTCCTAAGATATCTCATTTTGGTCCCTTGAGCCTGCCTGGAACCAGGGATAACCCTTGAGCACCACTGAGTGTGGCCCAAACACCAATAACAAATATGGTATAAAGCAAAGCAGGGATTAACAACAGATAAGGCACCACCAGGGCACTGCAAGTATAATACAAAGATCAGAGAGGCCCAGGATGTAGTAGAAAATATTCAGGCAGACCCTCAGAGTGCATCGCTGTGCCCACATAATGCTTCATTCTACAACCAGAACAAGAAACAAGCAAAAAGGCAAATTAAACATACTGACAGTTTTCCAAATCCTCTAAGAATATATATATATATATGCAACAGGAGGGTTGTTTTTGTTTTGTTTTGGGGCCACATCTAGCGGTGTTCAGAGATATACTCTTGGTTTTGATCTCAGAAATTGCTCCTGGCAGACTCGGGACCATAAGGAATGCTGGGGATAGAACTAGGGTCTGTCCTGGTTCAGTTGTGTGCAAGGCCCTACTGCTATGCTATCGGACTGGCCCCAAAGGAGTTGTTTTCTATGAAACAGTTTTTAAAATTCATACATAGAGGTGCTCACACATTTCATCAACTGCCTGACCAATGCATGCCACCTAAATCTGGCTTTCTCTCCCCTGGCTGGATTCCTTTCGTTCATGAGCTTTGATGCCTGACTCTTTCTTTATGTAACAACAGGGTAAATTTGGTCGTCCACCTGATGGTGTCTGATTTTCATATGATATAGTTCTGGCTAGATGATGGCATTGCCACTAGAATGTTAAAAGGAATGGAGCCAGAAGTAAAACAGGGCACATAAGTAAAAGTTCTTTATTTCTCATTAAAATTCAGACAGTATCCAGGGTGGTCATGAATGTTGGCAGCTTTTTTGATATGGGGTTGCTCTGGGCAAGAAAGGGATGATCCCCAACTCTCACCCCTTGGGAAGAAAGTTTTTTATGCCAAGGATTTTAGGTTCCAACCAATATGGCTGCACAGAGTTGAAACACTGGCTTGCTCTTTGAGATTTGCTCTGCAGCATTCAGCTGGAACCAGAGGATCTTCAGTGCCCACATGGCCTCATTTTTCTTGAGAGCTGAGAGCCACTGAATTTATGTCCTTGTTCAAGCCTCCACACCAATTAGTGTCAGAGGCAAGCCTTGATCACAAAACTGCTGGTTCTCACTTCTGGCCTCCTTCCCCTGCGCTGGGTGGGTCTTTTCCTGCAGAGACATCTGCTCGGAAGCATTCATGCCTAAAGAGGGACATGACATTTTTCAGCATCTATTACATGCTCAATGCTGGAATCCATTGTCATCCTTCACTTTGTACCAGCAAATTTCCATTTCCTACTTTGTGTTAACTCAAACCTTGTGTGATGATGTTTTGGAATGCCTGCCCCGATCCTTGCAGACCTTTTACGCCAACAATCCCTAATAGGATATTTCACCTCTGGGGGGGGGGGTGCGGGTGGGAGTATGGGTTAAAGGATATGACTGAATCTCAGGCTCTTCTTTTATAAGTTTATGCTGAGATCTAAGGTAGTGGCAAAGCCCACCCAACCTTTCTGAATGACCCTCATTTCAAAGTCTGGCTTTGTTGTCATATTCACTGACAGAAACATACTTGTGTGGTCTTTACAAGTCCCCCAGAGTTCTCAGAATTATGAAGGATTTCTACTTTGTGAATATATTCACTTGGAATATCTTCAGGACAAGAAAGATAAATACATATGGGCACATTGGCATGCGCAAGATGGTACTATCAATACAACAGAATTATGAAGGAAACTATATACCGTATTTTCTGGCGTATAAGACGACTTTTGAAAGAAAAAAAGTCAACCAAAAATTGGGGGTTGTCTTATACGCCGAGTATATCCTGAAAAATGTTTCAATGTGCCGCTAAACAAAAATTGTCTGAATATTGCCACAAAACGAATTTTTCAACTCGATCCTGCACCAATCACTGCAAGGCTGCTCGGACCACCTCTCTAACTCAGCCAATCCAAGCAGGCTTTTTATGCATGCAAATTAGACAATGTTCTGGACCCGAATCTACACTGTCAAAAGCCTGCTCAGATTGGCCAGAATCAGAGAGGAAGTCTATGACAGTATAACCTTTGAACTTTTGCTTGTTGTGATTGGCTCACTGTGGTACATGAGCACAGGAACACATGCAGCACATACAGCACAGGAACGTTCTGTCTGATACAGCGAATATAGGCCTAAACCTATGTTTTAACTGCAAAATTAGGAGGTCGTCTTATATGCCGGAAAATACGGTACTTATTTCTGGAAAAAATGTGAGTTTAGCATCAGATACTTTTCCTTAAAGATATTAAGTGCCAGGCCAGGTGGGAACTCCATTTAATATTCTTATGGGATTCATTTTATATGGTCAATTGATTCTGGAACATTCTGTCTTCCCATGTGCCACCTATATTAGCAATTATCTTTCAAAAGTTAAGTGTTTGTGGGCACCAGCCTGTAACATATCTGGGATCATGTGTCCTACAACCTACTCTAGCTCATATAAGAAAGAAGGAAAATGTGTTTTGAGGTTCCTGCTTTCGAGAGATTTTTATATCTGCCTTCCTCCAAATCAACTTCTATAGAATTACATGAGTATGTGTGTGCGTATGTCTTCAGTTTCTCCTTATGTTTTTGTTTTACCTTCATCTGTGACCATTTTTTAATGACTGTAGACAACCAAGAATCAGTTATTTTATCACAATCTCTTTTTGTGGCTATCCCTCTGAAATGGGTAGGACTAGACTTCTCTATAGTAGCCTTACAATGTCTGTTTGTCTTCTTAGTGGTCTTTATTAATACATATCTAAAGCTTTACTATGCAGAAAGAAATGCATGAAGGTCTCTAATGAAACTATATACATAAGCATGGCACAAACAGTATTTTTAATGCTATTTTCTTTTTAACACAGAAATTATTTCAAGCATGGAAGAATTATTATTTTTTTGATCTCCAGTGTTCAGAAGGTGTTGGAGTGGGGGGTGGAGGGGCTTAAAATTCTCAACTAACTGGGTCAGCAATTAAATACAAGGGCCTATGAATGTGATACTATTTGGGCTCAACTTTTTTGGGGTTCCCTGGCTACCCTGGTGGTGTATGAGATCTCTAGGGCTGCACATGGTGATGTTTAGGGGGCCATGTGCTGCTGATAATGACACCTAAGTTGGATGCGTACTAGGCATATGCCTTAACGAACCTATTATCATCTGTTCTCCCAATGACACCTTTTGAAACATCAGTCAGAAGATTAGCTATCCATTAACCAGTAAACTTAAAATGAAAGACCTTTGAGTTTTATTCATGCTTCCAAAACTCTCACTAGCTACTTGCATCTTAAGAAAGCCCTGTAGCTCTTGTAATTCTTTTTTTTTTTTTTTTTTTTTGGTTTTTGGGCCACACCCTGTGACGCTCAGGGGTTACTCCTGGCTATGCGCTCAGAAGTTGCTCCTGGCTTCTTGGGGGACCATATGGGGCACCGGGGGATCGAACCGCGGTCCGTCCTAGGCTAGCACAGGCAAGGCAGGCACCTTACCTCCAGCGCCACCGCCCGGCCCAGCTCTTGTAATTCTTACATGTGTCCTTCAATTATGTAAGTAACTGATTCTTATGATTTGTCTCATTCAATGGGGGAAGATATCCAGCTGCAAAGGGAGGATGGGTACCAAAGAATTCAATTGTTTCATTGACACTTGGTGCTATTTTTGCATAAAAATGACACAAATTTATCCTGCCACCCAGAATTTTAATGAAAACAAATAACGTGCATGAAAAGCCACATTTTCTCTTTGGCTTATTCTTGAGAGCCAAGTATGGCTTTTCTTAAACGGGATGGACTTTGCACTTCATTAAATGCCTTGATCTTTTCATCACATTAGCCTTTAAGGCAACAGCATAATCTTAGATCATCTAGATTAATGATTACAATAAAACTGTGGACATAAATCTTAAGAAGGCTGTGAAAATGAATAGATACATATGTGAAGTTTGATTTCTAAAATTTCAGTCAGATTTATGCCTATTGATGGCTATCCCATTTTTTGTCTCATTAAAACTAAAGTTAATCGTTCTATAATTCCTCCCTAGAGATTTTATCAACCTTCCAAGAGTCGAGTGGGTTTTTGGGGGGCTTGTTCTGTTTCCTCTTCCCTCCTTTGGATAATATTGAACCTAACCCTTCTGATGTGACTTAAATTCAGTCTTTAATATTTTCTGGGATATCTTGTGATATAGGCTATGGACACTATTTGCACACCCAGTTGCCTTCTGGAATTCCCTGTAACACACCACTGGATGTTTTAGACTTAGAGAAAGATCAAGACTGTTCTGAAGGCTCATATTTCTCATATCACTACTACTTGACTCAGCTAGGAAACAAACAATACTATCTCCTATATAAATTCAATCCTCCAAAAAAAAATGCCCAGAAGTGAAGCCTTCCTCTAGCAGGAAAATCAACAATTTCTAAACTTTTCTTGAAGCTTGGTGAGGCCATCAAATTGGGATCTTCACAAAACAAGTAACATCACACTTAGAAAAGTTTCAGGAGATCCTGCTTTGTCAGTTCTGCCAGGAGTTCCATTCATGCTATTCTGGAGTACTTTGTGGTTCTCTGAGTACAAGAGGTGAGATGCCCTATTTTTCCATAATCTTCTTTGAGATGGAATCTTCCAAAGTTTATGTGAAAGAGCCTAGAAACATTATGTGATTTATAAATATTAGTGTCTTAGACCACCGTTTTTCAAGCACTGTGCCGCAGCAACTAGATCCTAATGATTGGTCTATTTGTGATTGGAAGTGCATGTTACAGACTATAAATGGCCCCAGTGTCACTGTTACACTGACAGGAGGAGACATCACAGTAGATCACCAATGAGCAGAAGAACGTTGATGGATCTGGACTCTGGAGGATTATTGCAGACACAGCACAGAAGAGCGCTGAATGATGGATCTGGAGGAGACATGAGCAGAAGAGCACTGACTGGTGGATCTGGATGGAGACATGTGCAGAATAGTGCTGAGTGTGACAGACAGTGGCAATCTGGAGGAGACAAGTGCAGTAAGTACTGAGTGACAGTGAGACAGGAGCAAATACTGCAGTGATGAACAAGTTTTTGAAAAGGAAAGAACTGGACTCTGAACAAAATTCGGAGCCAGATGAGAGCCCAAGTATAAGTGGGGATCAAAAGAAAGCAAAGATGGTTCAAGCAAATTCTATGAACAAGGCAATATAGCAAAAGCTACATTTAATTTGGATTTACTTTCACAAGAGATACAAAGAAACCAACTCCACTGTGCGTTGTATGTGGTGAAAGCTATCTAACATAGCTATGCTATGCTGTCTCCAAATGAAATACCCTTCACTTCAAAACAAGAATGTGGACTTCTTGTTTGTCTGCGTGAAAACATGGAGAAACAGGCAACTTTCATGAGAAAAACCACAACGGTCAATGAAAGAGTTCTTAAAGCTAGCTAAAGTTGCTGAACTTATAGCCGATTCAAAAAAAGTTGCACGCTGCGGCAGAGACATTAATACTTCCCACCTGCAAAGCTATTGTAGAGGATATTCTCTGACTTGAAGCAGCTAAGGAAATAGTCAAAGTCCCTCTCTCAGACAACACAATTTCCAGATGTATTAATGGCATGTCTGCAGACATTGAAAGTGTGGTTTTGGAAAAGATCCGTATCAGTGAGAAATTTGCATTGCAACTTGACAAGTCTACTGATATCAGTGGACATGCTCAACTCTTGGCCAATGTGCATTTTGTGGATGGTGATGCAATTAGAGAAAACTTCTTTTTCTTTTGCAAGGCACTGCAAGAAAAAAACAACAGAAGAAATTTTTTGGGTCACATCAGAATACCTTAACAAGGAGGACTTAATTGGGAAAACTGCACAAGTGTAGGCACCAATAGAGCTACAACCATGGTCTGGCGCACCAAAGGCTTTGTAAGCAGAGTGAAGGAAAGAAATTCAGATGTGATTGTTATGCATTGTTTTTTACACCATGAAGCACTTGTAGCCAAGACTTTACCAGCAGTAGTTCCTGTGTTGGATGATGTTGTGTGCATGGTAAACTTTGTAAAGTCACGACCCCTAAAAAGTTGCATGTTTGCAGCTTTGTGTGAGGAGATGGAAGCAAAGCATAAAACCTTGCTGTTTCATATGGAGATCCAGTGTTCGTTGTATGGCAAGATCTTGGTTTGTGTGTGTAAACTGCGGGAGGAACTTGAAGAGTTTTTGATGAATGAGAGGTCAGATTATGCAAAGCTGTTTGCAAGTGATGAGTGGTGTTCGAAGCTGGCATACCCGACATATTTTTCATCATCTGAATGAACTGAACACACAAATGCAAGGCAGAAATGAAAATTGCTTACAAGTACAGATAAAATAAATGGATTCCATTCAAAGGTACAACTCTGGCATCAACATGTGGAAAGTGGCAATCTTGAAATGTTCACAATCACCAAGCAATGGCAAGGTGTTCAGACTGCTGCACTGTGTGAGATAATAGTTAAACATTTAAAAACTCTTGAGGAGAAGTTGTCATTTTATTTTTCTTCAGTCTTCATTGAATGCCTTGACTGGGTTAGGGACCCTTATAACTCAGCATCAGTTGGTGGAAAGGACATACTTTACAGGAGCTGGAGGAACTAACTGAACTGAGACAAAATCATGGTTTCAAGCTAAGATTTTATTTGGTCTTTCAAGCTAAGATCTACTTTTGAACAGTTTTTGGTTGGATATTGCCCAGGAATTTCCCTTTCTGACAAAACAGAGCTATTTTGAGATTACTCCCATTTTCCACTGCATGTCTATGTGAGATGAGCTTTTCAAGCCTGATTGCTATAAAAACTAAAGACTAGGCTTTGGCCTACGATCTGTACAACAACCAAGATCTCTAATTCCAGAGGTCTGACTAAGACAACTACAACTGAGCAGACCTTCTGGAAACATAATCAAAGACTTTATCCTAGGATCGATGCAAAAACCAAGACCACCAACTACAAAAGACTGATTAAAACAATAGTCTTGGAACAGAACTTCTGGAACTGTAAAGAAAGACTCCATCCTAGGCTCCATCCTATGACATGTATACTAAGATCACTAATACTCAGATCACTAGCTACAGAGGCCTGATTTTATCATCCACGACAGAGCAGAAAACTTCCAGACATCACAAAAGAACCTAGGGGAGAGTAAAAGAGCATTTATAGAGCCTTTAGTTATTATACCCATGACAGTATACCCCAAGGGTGGAGAAACCTTGTATTTCTTAATCCAGGGGAATTTCCTTTCTAATCTCCCCAATTTTTACTGTGCCTACACAAAAAATAGCACAAATTAAAAAAAAAAAAAAACTAAAGACAGAGACTGAGAGCTGTTGGCAAAGAGTTACATGTGTGTCTTTCTTTGATTCCTGCCAGAATATGAGCTTTGTGTTCAGCCAAACAGGCTTAGGTTTCGTACTGAGTAAGTGAACAAAAATATGAGCAATTATAAAATACTTTATTTCATAATAAAGTAATTATAAAATAATTTATTTGTGTTTATTTTCTTCCTATTTAAGAGAATTACTTTATATATAGTCAATATAGGCACAGAATAAATTTTTTTAGCATTTTCTAATGATGGTGTGCCTCATGATTCTTTCTTATTAAAAAAAAAGTGTTCCTTTGCACAACAAAGGTTGAAAAACACTGTCTTATACCTCATTATAATAGATCCATAAAGGTCTATGTGATTAAACCCAAGTAACTGACTTTCTTTTTCTTCCCTTGATTGAGAGCCCTGGAAAGACATTCTGTATAAGAACCTACTGGAAACCATCTGGGATGGACCTGAGGGTGGGCAGAGAAATTAGACCATACATGGAGTCTTTTTGTGTTTTATGGTTTTGGGCCATACCCAGTGGTACTCAGGGTTTACTCCTGGAACTGTACTGAGGAATCACTCCTTGGCAGTGCTCAGGAGACTATATAAGATTGAACCTAAATTGGCTGCATACAAAGCAAGCACCTTACTTTTGCTCTAGCCCTACAAGGAGTCTTATGACTTGCTCAATCCACTGTCAAGTAATCCTCACTGAAGTGAGGGGGTTAGAAATACAATCTCTGGCTCTTTTTTGCCGAGCCAGCCTAGACACACCAAGGACTACAATCTCTCCGGGACCCACACCCAGTAAGATGTCCCCACCCAACGAATGTGGGGCCAATTTCTGCCCTGTGATTGGGTACCCAGAAACTTATAAAAAATGGTGGCCATACTCTCTGCCTCTTTTCTGCTGAGCCAGCCTAGACACACCAAGGACTATAATCTCACTCTGCAGCCGTGCTTATCTTGTAACCCCTGAATATCATTTCTGCTCATTGTAGGAAGCAATCTATAGCCTTATCAATGGAGTAATTTTGCAGTACACCCCCATATTTACAGAAATCAAGATGGCCCCTCTAATAATCTAAAAAGTAGGAAACAGCTAGGTATCCTCTCAAATAAGAAGTTTAGAGTAGAATTATGGAAAATGTTCAGAGAGCTCAAAAAAAGCATCGATAGAATTGACTGGAGCACAATTAAGCATCAAGAGGATTTGTCAACTGAAGTTAGAAATTTTCACACTGAACTAATAGTTCAGAAAAACAGCTTATGCAACTGTTGCCAAGCATGGGGTTTGGGGAGACCCCATGCCGGAGGCTTTCTCCCTAGGCTGGGGAGTGCTGGGAGGCTTGGCAGGCCCCATAGCCTACCCTCTCTTTTCCCCTGACTCCAGGCCTTCCCTGGGTGCCAGCTCAGATGGCCAGAAGTGGGTTCAGATGGACTCTTAGTGGGTCCTCAGGCTTCCCCCCTCCCTCCATACTCTAGGGGGGAGGTGCATGGGGAGGAGGGTGGGCAGACATCTGACTTCCGGTTTCCTCCTTGATTCTGGAGACCAGCTCTTGCCAGGTATGGGGTTTGGGGAGGCCCCATAATGGAGCCCTTCTCCCTAGCCTGGGGAGTCCTGGGAGGCTTGGCAGACCCCCAACCATCCTTGTCTTTTTCTCCTGACTCCAGGCCTTCCCTGGGTGCCAGATCAGATGGCCAGAAGTGGGTTCAGGTGGACTCAGTGGTCCTCAGGCTTCCCCCTCCCTCCGTACTTCAGTGGGGAGGTGCATGGGGAGGAGGGTAGGCAGACATCTGGTGTCCGGTTTCCTCTTTGATTCTGGAGACCAGCTCTTGCCAGGTATGGGGTTTGGGGAGGCCCCATAATGGAGCCCTTCTCCCTAGCCTGGGGAGTGCTGGGAAGCTTTGCAGGCCCCCAGCCATCCCCCTTTTTCTCCCTTGGACTTTGGGCCTTCCCTGGACGCTGGTCTAGGTGGACTCTATAGGGTCAACAGGTTTTCTCTCTACCTCTCCCTACAGTGGTCCTCAAACTATGGCCCGCGGGCCACATTGTATTTGTATCTGTTTTGTTTCTTCATTGCAAAATAAGATATATGCAGTGTGCATAAGAATTCGTTCATAAGTTTTGTTTTTACTATAGTCAGACCCTCCAATGGTCTGAGGGACAGTGAACTGGCCCCCTGTTTAAAAAGTTTGAGGACCCCTGCCCTACACTAATGGTAATGAGCTTTGGGAGGAGGGCGGGCTGTTCTAGTACTGGTTTATGTTGGAACAGTCACTGGAATTTTTTTTCTCTTTGTTTTCCTATTAATAGTATTGTATGCATATATTTTATATTTTTATAACATTCATCTTGTATTGTGACCTTGATACTGCCCTACAAATCTCATTTCTAATATTTTACTGCCTCAGTCCCAACCTTTATTTCCCCCCATCTTCCCATGTAGGTGCAGCTCATGACATAAAGCTCAACACATAGAGTAATGAGTGCAGTTAGAGAAATAACTACACTGAAAACTATCATAACAGTGTGAATGAATGAGGGAAAAAGAAAGCCTGTCTCGAGTACAAGTGTGGGGGGGATGGGTAGGAGGGAGATCTTGGAAATTGGTGGTGAAAATCCTGCACTGGTGAAGGGGGGTGTTCTTTACATGACCGTAATCATACAACTACAATTATATTTGTAATCACAGTGTTTAAATAAAGATAATTTATTAAAAAAAAAGAAATACAATCTCTGGGGACTAAGGAAAAGATTAGAAAAAATTAGACACAAAGAAAGAGTTGAAGGGAATGAAAGAAGAGGTCATATGGGGAGATTGACCTTCCTCCATGGGAGCCCAGACTGACCCATCATCTGCCCCGGAAGTAATTCTCATAGGACCTTTCTCCCAATGCAGTGGCTCAGACACATTCTACATCTAGAAATTATATCCAATTATCTATGATGCAAAAACTGGACACAAGTTGGTTAAGTATAAAATTAAACAACTTCCTTAATAAAAATGTGCTGGGGAAATTCTGTACCATATAAAGACTGAATAAGACTTTTCTTCAGTCCCTAACCCTCAAAAAGAGGTCTCTTCATCAACATGGGATCATTTCTTTACATTCTCTCATGCAAGCCACTCAGAGTACTTTTTAAAGTCTTTATCAGCCCAGCTTTGAGTTTTCCTACTTTCCTTCTACAGAAAAGTCAAATTTCTAAAGCTTATGTATATATCAGACTGTATCATGGGAAGCAGAGGGATGAAGTGTGAACACTGGCTTAAGGACATGACTTGATGAACACCTTGTCTTTCTTTCGTACTATCATAACTGAAGGCTTATCAGTAAAATGTGCCTCACATATTGATACCATTGGCCCATTTCTCTACTGTGCGCATGGCAAGAAATTAGTTTCAGTCAAATACCATTGTCAATGATGGTCCCAAGTCCAGGAAAGAGATCTTCCGGTGGTGCTGTGAGGACTGAGAGTGAATTAGGAGAGAAATAAAAGTCAGTGCTTTTTAACAATGCAAATAACAGTTCCTGAAAGAACAACAGGGGTGATTGTATTGAGCTGTGTAGTTGTATTCTATGTGAACTTGGGGATGATCATAGCTTACTCTTTGTCAATGCAGTGTCAGTGCAATGAGAAGGGAGGAAGTGGACTTGGGTGTGAAAGGCTTGTCCTTATCCTGTACTTTGGTTGATGGGAAATTGTCTAAGTAGTCTCCAAGCTGCAAGATTCTCATCAGTCCTTCCTTGAGTTCTGGGGTGATCTAAACAGCTCAACATACATAAAACACACAGCAGGGCTGGGTACAGTAAACACTCCATAAACATCCTCTGACTATTATTAGTGCTGATCTGAACTACAGATAAAGTCTGATGAGGGGGAACCACAGGCGCCAGGGGTGTGCTGGCTTGAGTTTTGGGAACTGTCTTCATATATTTGAAATTTATCCCAAGATCCAATGTGCTGAAGTCTCCTGATTGAAAAAAAGAGAAAAAGAGAGACAGAGACAGAAAGAAAAAAAAAGAAGTTAGAAGCATATTGTGGTCTGAGCCTTAAAGATGAATGACTCGGTGATGGAAACAGGCTGTTGAAGAAACAGGCTTTCCTAACCCTGTCAGTCACAGGCCTTTTCCAAATGTGAGCATTATGTGTGATATTAATATTCTCTTAATGATTTGTGCAACTGGCAAAACTACAAACACACCTTACACAGAATGAGGGACAGTCTGAGCTATGCTAACACCCCTGTGATTTAGAAACAACCACTCAGAACTAATTCTAAATACAAGGGTTTCTAGAGATTTTATGATAATTACTCATTATCTAAAGAGATGACCACATTTTAATTTTTTTGAATTATTTTCTAAATGAGGGAGACTGGGGGCTACATTTTCTCATTCAGAGTCTTTGTATAGTTCTCTTGTATTTTAACTTCGTTATCAAGACTTTATGCCTCTTGGTTTCAAATATTTGAGATTCCCATGGAGAATAAAGTTCTCCATCACTCTAGTCTTTTCTTTACTGTTATTTTAATTTTCCCACCCAAACTGAATGGAGGAGTTAATCAGGCAGAGAAGCACATTTGAAGTGAAGAGAAACTCTGTTATCTTGGCAGAATAAGAAATAAAATCAGAAATTAAATAAAAAATATTCCCTAATGCATTATGAATACCAAAGTCTGGCCCAAGGTGATATGAATTTCTGCTGTTGACAATGAAAAGCAGACGCCAGGAGCCTTCTGAGGCCTCAGAACCCAAACTCTTGAGTTGCCACATGGCAACGTGGGGAGGCCTGTGGGCCCAGTGGTTGGGGGTGCAGAGATGGCAGGGCGCTGGCTCCTTTATTTTCTTTGGCACAGCTCACGGAAAAGTCAAAGTAAATGAATTTCAAATGATGGGTCCGAACTCTAGATTCGAAACACATTTCTTCCATCCTGTAGGTCCCAAACATCCATGGAAATAATTTTGATAAGTTTAACTCCACTTGGAGCGGCAGGTATGTTGTTCATACAGTTCTACTCAGAAAAAAAAAAGTTCCCATTTTAATTATTTATCATGCAACGCATCTTTTTTAAGTCCTGTAGTCTCTGGAAAAAAATTAAAATTGACTGTAAATGATTACACTAATTTCCTATCCCTCCTCCCCAGTCTCTTTTTTGCCTTTTAAAATTGTCCTTTTTTGCCTGCAGCAGAATTTACATTTAAAAGTATGTGGGACAAAAGATCCATATTAAGGGGGCAGCTGGGATAAGGGGGATCACTCCAGAGATTTTCACCCCATCCTCATATTTTGTGATTTTCATCTATGTAGTAAAGATATTTCCAATGTTCTCCCAAATGTTTATATGCTAAATCAAAGTATGGGGTAATAAATTTTCAGAAATCAGATGCCCTGATGCAGAAGAAGGGCAACTAAAATAAAAAATTTTGCCCAACCCTTAGAAAAGGCAACAGGAAGATGCCCCAGGACATACCTTGGACACTCACTTAAGGTGGCTCCTCCAGGCTACCTTGGTAGAAGGGTCCCATGTCTAGTATTTGGCATCAAAACCAATTTGGGGAGTATGTGGATTCCTTGGATCTTCCCCTCCTCTGCATTTGAACTCTGGGAGGACTCTTGGATCCCATACCATCTCTGAGTCACCGATTCATGTGGAGAAAAGCAGTTCACCTGCAAAGTCTTTCAGTGATTACTTCCCACTTCCCAGTACCCCCTTCTATTGTTCCATAGCCCTTCCCTGTAGACCAGAACTTTCTGTTTTCTTCTGGATACAGTTTCAACATGCTTAGAGAAGTCCAGAAATTGCCTAGAAAGGACCCCACAGCAGGGCCCTAAGCAGAACAGTACTGGTGCCTGGAGCACAGTGCAAGTCTGTGTTTAATGTGGGCTCCACTCAAGAATTTAAATTTGCCCAAAGAGGTCTGGCCTTTGACCTTTGTTTCTGGGAGGTCATTGCTAAATTTTTAGAATGTCTGATAGGAGGCTTTGCTGCCCCAGGGTTTCAGACCAGCCAAATAATAATAGGGAATTGAGGGTGGGACTTTGGGCTACACCCAATTTGCTTTAGGGTAGAAACTGTGGGTAAAGGCTCTCTTTGGTCTTTTGAAGGGTTGGTTGTAAACTTAGCTTGACCACTCAAGTCTGTGTCTGCTAGGCAACCTCAGTAAAGACTGTGGACCCACAAATGACTGTGATTATTGTATGTCCATGGTAGGAAGCTTGCCACAAAAAGTGGGGAGTGCAGGGAAGGTAGAGAAGGACCACTAGGAAAATGCAATGAAAGCTGGGAATGATCACTCTGGAGGAGAACAGGAAGCTGAAAGGAGAGAAAATGATAGGCAGGTTACTGCTTCAGAAACATTACTGCAAACCAGAGGGCCTAAAAGAAAAGAAAGGAGAAAGAGAGAAATGGGTGCTTGACATTATGTGACTAAAATTCAATCATGAACAACTTTGCAATTGTGGAAAAATGAAACGCCCAATTGTATCATGAACAACCCTGTAACCACAATGTTTAAATAAAGTAATTAACTTTTTAAAAAGAATCTAAATCCATGATAGGGGTGAGCTTTCCTTTCTAGTAATGCCATATAGTCACCCATCCATACTGGGAGAATGCAGCTTTATCCCAACTGCAGGGGATCTAGGAGACTAGAAGGTCCAGGTTCCTTCCTGGACTGTTGTTCAGTTTCCTTTTCCAGAACTTCCCTCTTGATTCATTCCCTTTGATAAACCACAACTGTGAGTATATATACTTTCAACTACTTCTGTGTATCTTGCCAGGGAACTATTGAAACAAGGTGTTTTCAGAACCCCAGAGGTAGCCATTGGTGTTGGAAGCAAAGAATGTCTTAGAGATACTGTCAAACTCACCCTGCAAAGTGAATACTAACTCCCAAAGTGAATCCTAACTCACTGTCTCCAGAGTACTTATTCTGCATTTGTATCAAGGTTGTTTTCTTTTTTTAATATGTTTTGTATTTAAGTAACATGATCATATTTGGGTTATAGTCATAACCAGAACACCCCCTTCACCAGTGCAACATTACCCCCTTCCCCCTTCCCATCCCCTGCCTGTATTCGAGATAGGCATTCTACTACAGTAATTTGTTTTTAAGTTCAGTAAGTTGTATTTTTTTTCCTTAAAGGATAAGAGTAAAAAAATATAGTAAAGATGTGATAGTGGCAACCGCCAATGTTTGCATAGGTCCAGAAAAATGGAGAAAATGGAAAAAAAATCCTTGACCTGATTACAAAAAGGCCTCACCCCAGAAGTTTATTGGCATAAGACAGACTCTGGGTTCCAGGCATACCAGTCTATTCAACTCCAGTCATTTTTAAGGTCCCGGTAAAACTTTTTCACACTTTAGTATTGTTGGTAACAGACTCTTATATTTAAAGACTCTGAAGTCTGTGCATTTCTCTCATCAATGTCAGGCTGATGTTTCAGCATATCATTAAATGCACACATACCAGGAAAACTGTCCCTTAAGGTTGTTTTCTAATCTCACTTTATCACTTCCCAGGAGAGAAAGGAGCAGCTGATAAAGTTTTAAGTCTTTCTTAAAATACATAAAAAACTAATCTATCCAGGTGAGATTTTATTTTTGTTTTGGGGACACATCTTTTGATGCTAAGGGATCATTCCTGGCTCTATACTCCAAAATTATTCTTGGTGGTGCTTGGGAAACCATATGAAACCATGTGGATGTGAGATAGAACTTGGGTCAGCTGCACGCAAGGCAAACACCCTCCTCACTGTACTAACACTTCAGTTCCAGATCTCCACTTTTTGGTGAACTAAAACTTAATTTCTTCACTTCTGGCCACAGTGAATGACCATGTATATGACACAATAGTCAGGTTCTTGCTAGCTCTTGAAATTTCCAAGTGGAAACACCTCTTAAGTGTTTTGAAAGGGTTCATGGATCAGATCAGAAAGGAGTGAGTGAGAGAGAGAGAGAGAGAGAGAGAGAGAGAGAGAGAGAGAGAGAGAGAGAGAGAGGAGAGAGAGAGAGAACAGAGAAAGAAAGAAGAAAGAAAGAAAGAAATAAAGAAAGAAAGAAAGGAAAGAAAGAAAGAAAGAAAGAAAGAAAGAAAGAAAGAAAGAAAGAAAGAAAGAAAGAAAGAAAGAAAGAAAGAAAGAAAGAAAGAAAGAAAGAAAGAAAGAAAGAAAGAAAGAAAGAAAGAGAGAGGGGGCTTTGGCCTTGCACTTGGCTGACTCAGGTTCAATCCCTGAAACCCCATATGACTAAACCCTGCCAAGAATGATCCCTGAACACAGAGCCAGGAATAAGCCCTGAGCACTGCTTGGTGTGACTCCCAAATAAAACAAAATGAGGAAATGTCTGCTGAAAGCTATCAAGAACAAAAGATTTTATTTTTTGGTTTTGGGGCCACACCTGGTGACCCTCAGGGGTTACAGCTGGCTATGTGCTTAAAAATCGCCCTGGCTTGGAGGACCATATGGGATGCCAAGGGATCAAACCATGGTCAGTCCTAGACTAGCACGGGCAAGGCAGATGCCTTACTGCTTGCGCCACTGCTCTGGCCCAAGAACAAAAAACTTTTAAGGGGATTTTAAGGACACAGTTGTTTTTTTTTTTTTTTTTAAGGACACAGTTTTTAAGTCAGGACATAGCTATTGGTAAAGTAAAATATCTAAAGTAAAACTTCCATCCCACTACAGAGATCCCAGTATCCCTGAAGGATGAGCTTAGGATAACATTTGGAAACCAAAGCTTAGAGTAGATCAGGTACAAAGTTTGTGTAGGGGTCTCACAATGAAGCAATCTACTTTGCACTATTTTTCTTTTAACAATCAATATTTCTCCCATCAATATGTTTTCTAGAGCTGCATAGTCTCCTGAATAGCTGAAGCTAACCCCCCAAATGCATTGTCTAGAAAAATAATAAGGACTAACAAATGGCCAAGGATAGCAAAACCTGAGAACGTGTCTACAGAATTGAGCTTACCATGGTGGGGAATTTTTGGGGTGTAGGGGATGGTGTTGAGTGATGGGTGCGGTGTTGGAACATTGTATGTACCAAACCCTATCTTGCACAGTCTTGTAAATCACAGTGCCTCAAACTAAAGATAATTTTTACATGCCGTCATTTTTTTAATCCATTCATCTGCCATTGCTCATTTGGTTTTTTTCCATATATTTGCTATCATACTAAGTGCTACAATTGCATAGTATACATAGATATTTTTGAAGTGATGGATTTCTGTTTTGGGGAGGAATGCCAAGAAGTAGTATCTTTATGTCACAGGGGAGTTTTATTCCTATTTTCCTGAGAGATCTCCGCAATGCTTTTTATAAAGGCTGAATCAGGCAACATCTCTACCAACTTCTCAAAGATTCCTTCCTTACCACAAATTCACCAACACTAACTGCTTCCAGACTTCTTGATATGTGCCATTCTCATCAGTGTGATGTTGTACACAGTCTATAGACACAATGGAATACTAAGAAAGAACATAGTTATAAAATTTGTTGCAATATGAATAAAATTAGAAAATAATCAGCTGAACAAAGTCAAGCATAAGGAAAAGAATAGAGACAGAATGATCTCTCATATGTATGGTGCTTAAAATACACAGTAAGATAGCAATAAAAAGCCAACAGGTCAAAGAATGAGTGAATGGATCCATACAACTGAGTTGGGAGAATTTGAAAGGGAGGGATGTTGGGGTCCTTGGGGGAAAGCAAAGTGGGCACACTGGTGATGAAGTGAATGCATGGAAAGCCATCATTAAAAGTAGTACCAATCACAGAAACTTAATAATTTTATTTAAAAAAAGCATTGGGTTGCTATATTTCTTAAAATGTACTATCTTGGGGTTCTGGAATCCACAAATTTGAGGTCTTGGAGGGTCACTCACATCCCCTCAGGAGCCCCTAGGGGGATCTCTCCGCATCTTTTCTGCTTCTGATGGTGTGCTGGTTTTCTCTAGAATTCATGGGCTGTATCTACTCAATCTTTTCTTCTGAGTTGTGTTGACAAGGACTCAGCTCTATGGAGTTAAGGAACAGGTTAACCCACTACAATTCCTTTTGATCCATCTGTCATGACCCTGTATCCTTGTGGTGGTGTCTTGTTTGACGTCCCAGGGAAGAAAACTTGAACATTTTCCTCTGAAAATAATCTATCCAAGTCACCAGACTCCCGATGATCTACAATAAAGTATAGAGTGTGGTTATCCAAGGTTCAGTGTCTTCATCTGTGAAATGGATCCTTTGCCATCACTCCCTAGCCAGGGATCTAAAGAAAGATGCGAGTACAAGGCAATGAGTAAAAAAAAAAAAAAAAAAGACATTCTCTGGTCTCAACAGTGCCAGGGCGAATCTTTGTTCAAGTATTTGCATTCATTAAAACCGAAATTGGGTTGTGTCTTTTCTCACCTGTCCTTTCTCGTCCTGCTGCCACCAGGTGCTGGGGGAGCCAGGAGCACAAACCAAGGGTGCATTGTTTCTTAGGAAAGGCTCATTCATCAACAGGGCTTGAGCAGCCAGCAAGCTGAGACAGCCTTTGCTACACCTTGCCTTTCTCTGGGTCCTGACTTAGTTGCTGATCTGAGAACCTTTTGTTCAAGCTCATAATTATTCAGTGACTCAGTAGCCCACAAGCATTACCCGTGGAGCCAGACAAGACCAGCAAGCTCTGCGGGCCACCTGTTCCAAGTCATTTCCTGTGTGGGCGGCCACTTCAGAGCTGCAAGGATGAGTTACGGTAACAACGGTTGCAGCCCTGGCACCCCAAGTGTTGAAAAGCCAAGCGATGGGATCTTGCCTGATTACATTCTAGCCAAGTATATCTCATTATCGTGCTTTGCATATAGATTAAAAAGTCTGGTCCCTTTCTAAACAAATGTTCTCAAGGAGGTGGAGGTTTGGGGGAGAGGGGACAACCTATCCTTGCCTATCCCAAAGATGTGGTTATCATCAAGGAAATGCACCAATATTTTATCTATTGGCTCACCTCCAGAAGCCCAAAATGCTCTCAGAGAGGACAATAATGAAGGAAAGGGATTCCGTGTGTTCTCGTGGGTTCTGTTACACATGGGGAAAGCAGCTTTCACAAAGGTTCAGAGGAAATTTAAAGCTGCATGCTACACTGAATAAAGTTTTGCAAGCAGCCTGAGTTAATCATATAGTCTGTTTACTGTAGACTTAAATTGGTCAAGGGAGTTGAAACCAAATAAGAATGTAAACAGTTATTTATGTCACAGAGAACATGGCTTAGCTGACTGGTTATTTCCACTATATGAGGAGTCAGTGTTGGTACCCCCTCATGAGTGTAACTGTCGTTTTTTTTTCCCCATGAATTATAACCACTACTCATTTTCAACTGTCTTACCTTATCGTCACATATTGTCAGATTCGTGTATTCTGATAAAAATTTCATTTCTGTGTGTGTGTGTGTGTGTGTGTGTGTGTGTGTGTGTGTGTGTGTGTAGGAGCTGAGGGTGTTGGGTTTCACTTAGTAGCCCCTCAGGGTTTACTCCTGATTCTGTGCTCAGAATTCATGCCTAGAAAGGTTCAAAGGACCACAAGTGGTGCCAGATACTGAATCAGAGTCAACTACATGCAAGGCAAAAGCTTTATCCCCGTCCTGTCTCTCTTACCCCATAATTTCCCTTTTTTATGCTTATACAAGTTGTAGAATCACTCAAGAAAACTTTAAAAGGTAGGTTTAGGTGAATAAAATACAAATGACTTACAGGTCCACAATCTCCCAAAATAAAACACTCTGAAATTAAACATCAACAATAACAATGTAGGTGAGCAGTTGAATTGTTTCAATATGTACTTAAAATGACATCATGAACATAGCATTTTGAATACTGTGTTTGCAGTTGATAGAAGCAGTACTCTGATGATCGTAGTTGGGATTAGTTCTGACATGTATTATAATAAGGCTGCTGCTTTATCTTAATTATTTTCCAAACTGTCATGGCTTTGCCCTTCAGCTAAGAGGGCAGCTTCAACAAAGGATGCAAATGAATCCACCATAAAAATACAACCACCACAGACTGCATAGAAATCCATGGTATGCAAGTCCAGGTGTCAATGAGAGGTGAGATTCTTGCCCCAACCACAATGCTCAAAATCAGTTAAATCCTCCTCAAGGTCTAAGGCAGTGCTTCTCAATTAGTTTCTGCCATGCCCCCCTAGGAAGAAGAAAACATTTTTCGTAACCCCTCACTTGACTGTAAATAGTATCTTTATTAAAAAAAAACTTTAACCTGCAAAACAAAAATATATAAAATAATTTGAGCTGATTTTTTAATCAGAGGTGATGTCTGGATTAATGGCTACAATGAGCACATTTTGCAATACACAGTATTTTGAAGTGGGGTTTGAAGTAGGACACGTCAACTCTCAGCTCCAGAGACATACAGAGACATAAACACGGGGCTTAGCTTGTTATGATAGTGTTTGCGGAGGTCAAATGCGCACCCCCTTTACGGAAGCTTGCGCTCCTCCAGGGGTTGCGCCCCACTATTTGAGAAGCACTGGTCTAAGGCAACACATGCCCTGTGAAATGACCCATGCTTTCATTGGAGATTAGCCCCCAACTCTCCGAGGTTGAGCAAAGGGCTTCTAGCTTTCCTTCAACATTTTTTTCCTTCAATTTAAGCACATAGGTCCCAGGGATTGTATATTCTAAAATTATTATGGATTGTTTTTCTGAAATTTAAAGTTGCTTTGAGGTCCTGCATTTTATGTGAAACCCTGTGGGAATCACCATTGGTTTTGACAAGCAGTGTTTGTGTCTACTGGATGGCCTGTGCTCCATCAACTATTTAATATTTTGACCATCACACTTCCTCCAAATACTAGACCACTGTCTTCCAAGAAGTCTTTTTAGTTATGAACAAGAGCAATTGTTTGAAAAGAAACAGACTTAATCATAGGAGCATAAAGACAATGCAAGATGGCGGCCACAAGAGAGATTTACAAATAACATGATGGAAATCTTGACTGAATGGTCTGGTCATACTCATTGCTTAAGCTCCCTAAGCCTTCATTTGTTGATCTTCCAAATAGAATTATCTTATCTCTTATCAGAATTTTTGTGAAGATGATTGAGAGACTACTTGTGTTCTATAATAGAACCTTGCCAAAAAAGAGGGGCAAAAAATTAATCTGTTTATAATGTATTCATTTTAACCAAAAGCAATAAAAGCACTATATACTCAGCTGCTACCCCTTATCTCTGTCTAGCCCATAAATCTGGTGTCACACCCATATTTTGTGCAGTGGAGGGACATTGAACACTGAAGACACAAAGTTCCTAGATTGTGAAGTACATGGAACTTAAATTCAGATCATTCCCTTTGCAAGAGAATAATCCTGCTGCCTCTATCGCTCATGGACCTTGCATCTTGATTGGAAGTATTCACAGATTCCTGTGTTCATTTACTCAAAGGATCTCCATCCTAGGTACAGGCACCACTCTAAGCTGTAGGGCCAATCCGGGTCCTGACCTGTACATGTGTGACTTAGCGTCTAGCCAGGCAAATAGCCTTATGTCAAGGCTAGTGCAGAGAAGGTTTTGGTGTAAATTGAGTTAATGTTCTAAAAGCTGATCTGGGGTCTTGGGGACCTGAGAAGCACCTAGGAGAGAGCTTTGTATTTGAACTTCAATCTGCCCCTGACCAAAGCCTGTTGTGGCAACATGGAAGGGTGATTAGGTAAAAGTCACCTAGAAATATGAAAAGCGGGATGAAGAGAGGGGCACAGTTCCTTTACTCTCGTTTCCAAATGTTTATAGAAAAAGGCCCTTTCAACCTTTACAGAGCTTTCAAGTGGAAGAGGAAAATTTGCACCTTGTACTTAACACTGTTTCTTTCATCTAAGCTTCTCAGAAGCCCCACAGATGTTACCTCACCGGCTTCTAAACCCTCCTCAAAGGGAGGTCAGAGAGATTCTTACCCTTATTTCAGAGATGGAGAAACTGAGGTCAGAGGAGGTAAGAATGGTGTTGGGCTTGAGGGTCAAGTTTTCTTTTCTTTTTCCTTTCTTTCTTTTTTTTCTTTTTCTTTTTCTTTTTTCTTTTTTCTTTTTTTTTTTTTTTTTTTTTTTTTTTTTTTGGTTTTGGGCCACACTCGGAAATGCTCAGGGTTTACTCCTGGCTATGCGCTCAGAAGTCGCTCCTGGCTTGGGGAACCATATGGGACACCAGGGGATCAAACTGTGGTTTGTCCTAGGCTAGCACTGGCAAGGCAGACACCTTATGTCTAGTGCCAACACGCCAGCCCCAGGGTGGGTCAAGTTTTCTGATTCTTATATCTAGTTTCACCACTAAGTTAATTGGGTGATTTTGGTGCACTTCTATTGAGTAATTTTAGGGGTTGGTGATGGAGGCCCCACAATTTCCCATTAATTTTTAATATTCTGTGGTGATGATGATGTCAAAGATACCAGGCAAATGTCAGAGTACTAGTTTCTAGGATTTCATCAATATCTTTATGAATAACTTAAGCTTCAAAGGAATGCTTCTTCAAGTAAGCCATCTAGAAAGACAATCTTAGACTCAGAGTACCCACTCTCTTCATTATCTGTGAGTACCAAATGGCCTAAAAAAATGGGCAAAATTATTGGTAAGGAGATTGGGACTCAACCTCAATACTTATTTCCATAGGCCTGAGAAATAATTCAAATAAACCACAGTTCAGTGAACATAACAATCCATTTAGATAAATGCTTTCTAGCTTAGCTTCTCTGGAGAATCAGATTCAGAAATGAAGGAATGCCTGGATCCTATCCTGGAATTTTTGTTGTTGTTGTTGTTTTGGGCCACACCCATTGACGCTCAGGGGCTACTCCTGGCTATGTGCTCAGAAATCGCTCCTGCATTTGGGGGACCATATGGGACACCAGGGATCTAACCACATCCTGGGTCAGCTGTGTACAAGGCAAACTCCCTACCACTGAGCTATGGCTCTGGCCCTCCCATCCTAAAATTTTTATTTAAACAGTTTGGGATATGTCCTGTGTATCCTTCTCTTTACATGGTAACAGTGAGTAGCCATAGCCAAAAAGCGAGCATAGTTTTGAGCAAGTCATGTGATCTCAGTCAACTGAACAGGGTAG
Organism: Suncus etruscus; assembly: GCF_024139225.1. Classification (NCBI taxonomy): domain Eukaryota; kingdom Metazoa; phylum Chordata; class Mammalia; order Eulipotyphla; family Soricidae; genus Suncus; species Suncus etruscus. The sequence continues at coordinate 41,313,524 of NC_064860.1, read as the reverse complement.
GAAATATCACAGGTCTAAGTGCCTTGTCCAATGCTGTCTGGTTACTGGGGCAAAGCAGGCCTGGGTTCCCAAGGTTTCTGACCTCACCTTCAGACTTATGTTCTGCTTATATCAGTGTTCATAAGGTGTAGGACTACAAATTTTCTTTTTAAATGAGCAGGAAAAGACTTGGATAAAATTAATTCCAGAAATAGATGTCATTATACATTTTAATATTAATGTGATTTAAGGATGTGTAACTAGAGAGATAATAAAGGTGTTAAGGCAAATTGCCTTGCATGCTTCTGGCCTTAGTTCAATCCTACACATATTCTATGAATCCTAAATATACCCAGTGGAGATAACTGAACACAGGGCCAGGAATGAGCTCTGAGCTTTGCTGGGTATGACCCAAACCCCCCAATTCCTCCCTAAATTGATGAGTTTAATAATCTAATAAAAGAATTATCCAGATTTATACAGAGCTGGCACAAAATTTAAATGATGAGTATCCACTTAAAGTATACTTGATATCCTTAATAAAATACATAAATTTAATTATTAGTATATTATTAATATACTCATCAAATAATACATGATAAAATATATTCACTTGAGGGAAAATGTTAAATTGGTGAGAAGCAAATTGATATAATTTTTTGAAAAGCAACCAAATATATACACATAAATATCCAGTATCTTAAAAAATTGCATTTTTCCAACTTGGAAATTTTATCTTAAACAAATGGTTCCAAGATACCCGAGATATAGGTAGATTAAGCTATTCGAAAGACTTTTGTATCAAGAAACTTTTTTCAGTAACATCTTAATTGGTCTAAAAATCTATTGATAAAATATCAGGGGAATAAATTTTGGTAGACTCACACAATAGAATCATGTAAAATTATTAAAGCTTGTGTTACAAAATTACATTTATTGACATATAAATACACTATGCATAAAATGAGTAACTTTACAAGCTTGTATATCCCATATGATCTTATGTGGGACTGAGCATGTTCTGATAACAATCAGATTTGGGATCTAATTTTGGTTTAGCTTTAGGTAAAAATTTCTGCCCACTTCTCAGGGGCTGAGGAGTTTGTTAGGATATGAAACTTGCAGTTTCAAACCTGAAATGATACTAACCAAATGGAAATGATAGAGTGGCTTCCCTGATCTTGTCACTAATTATCTGTGTGACTTTGGATAGTATTTTTTGTGGCATTTCTTAAAACAATAGATTTGTAAAAGCTCTGCCTAGAAAATATGTATCCTCTCTAATGTTAATATTTCTGTTAGGGTGGTGATATTTTAAAATATCTTCTTCAATAAGTTTTTCAACTATGTATCTAAAATTTTTATAAAATAAAAAGCCATTTTTGTCAACACTTATACAAAGCATTGATCAAAATCAATGTTCAACACCAAAGGAATGACAAGCACTTGTCAAGAAGTGTTTCTATAGACTGTCAATTAATACACTTACGTACCGTAAATCAAGAGTTGAAGTTCCAGAGCAGGGACAACTTCTTTCTCTGCAACCATACTATCTTAGATTCGAAAGTCTGAATAAATATGAAAAGATTTCCTCATTTACGGACATAGAAAGAACTCTAAGTTTTTACATAGTATATATTTGATGGACTAGATTTGAGTGTTTGAACTACTTAATCCCAATATGAAAGAGGCAGTTTATGAAATAATTTTATAGCAATAATACTGTTTGGAAATGACTTAGCATTGTTTGAAATATTGATTATTTTGAGGCATTGGTTTGCTATCATTAAATATTGGTGCTGTTCAAGAATCTTGAGTTGATGGTTTTACTTAGCCAAGAGCAGTATCTAACTGTTAAGTCACCAGTCAGTGTTGAGGAACCTGACTTAGGAGGAAAACCTTGGAGTCAAACCCAATATTACTTAGTTTATTTAGAGTTGGTGATGGCTGAGAAGTTTCTTCCTTTCCTATGCTGAGGCCTACTGGGAGGTAGATAGAAATGTGTCTTACTCTTCTTAATCATGCCAGAAGTATAAATGTGGACATGCACATCTAAAATGGAGTGTGAATATTGGTGTGTTTAGCACATTCAAAGTCATGGCTTCCCAGAAGTTGAGAAGTTGTTGTTCTTGCCAAGTTCACAACTGATCTACAATGGCTGCAGAAGTTGAAGAAGCCTGGGATCTGTAAGAGAAATTTAAAGGCTAACTCCTTACTTTACAAAGACAGGCCATATCCCCAAACACATCTTGGAGAGTTCTGAATTTTTAAGTGTCATCACTTTGGAAATATCCTCCCAGACTTAATACACTGTGTTTCTTCTTCTCCAATTCAGAGAAAAGCAGACGGTACCGAAATCACTGATAGCGCTGCCTTTGAAAGCATTTTGACTTCCTTCTGTGCCTGAAAATGACACCTGCTCTCCACCACTGCCTTCTTTGCCTTTGATGAGAAATTCTGATGAGAACATGCCACTTGTCTCACATGCCCCAATTCCTGACAGATTTCCGCATGCGTACTCCTAAATTGCAGTGTTACAATTCATTTGGTAGGAAGGATGCTAAAGTTAGCAGTGCTCTTACAAAGTCTATTTCTCCTTCTCTGTTATTTCCCAAATTTATATTAATGAAGGACAAATGAATTAAAAAGGCTTGCAAAATTTCCCTGTCCATGTTTGTAATCCCTTCCTTGCTGGCAAGGTGCCCAGACTGCTGCTAAACCAGATCCCAGGCTAGGCCACCGGAAACACGACTGATCCCTGGCTAATGTGCTGCTCCAGACTCTTCCTGTCGAAAATGCACTTTTAACCCAGAAAGATGAAAACACAAATTGCATTTCCGAATAAGGGCAATTAAAGGCACTGTGTATTTTTTCGGGATGCTCTGGAAAATGACATACTAAACCAAATATCACCCTTCTTAAACACTACTATGGGATTAAAATAATTTAAGGATATAATAGAGAATAGTATACATGTAACTATACATATGATAAGCTTTGAACTAATTTGACTGTACTGTGAACTTCATTTGTCAGAGTATATCAAGAAAATTATAGACATGAAGCCATATTTTACTTTCTTCCCATTCAAGTCTCAAACATCAAAACTGATTAAATCCTGACCATATCATTAAAAGTATTGTAAACCACACAGTGCCTACCATTAAATTTTAAAACATTGAAAATAAGTCCGGACCAATTTATGAGTAATCTGATTTTTTTAAAAAAAATTTTCCCAAGGAATATTCCTAATTTTATTTTTTTATAGACAACTCAATGAGGATCTCTTGCTGCTAGAACATGGGAGACTTAAACACTTATATTCCACAGTTCTGGAGTTGGGAACTTCAAGACCAAAGCACTAGCTGGTTTGATTCCTCTATTCCTAGATTGAAGATAGTTTCCTTTTTAGTGTGATTTTCCAAGTAAGAGGAGAAAGAGACAGAGAAAGACAGAGACAGAGACAGACAGAGACAAACAGAGAGACAGAGACAAGGTCTGAGAGACAGGGTCAGAGAGACAAAGCCAGAGTGACAGAGGAGGGAGAGAGAGAGAGAAACCTGTGTCTCTTATAAGGACACTAATTCTATTGACTGGGTAATTCCCTTATGACATCACCTAATAAATACATTCTTATAGGCCCTCGCCTCAGAATCCATCACATAGAATTTTGACTTCAGCATAGGATTCTTGATGATGAGATGGAAGGGAAGACCAATATATTTTAAAAAGCTTCTTACTAAAATCGTTTAATAAGTAAAAATCATCTATTTGATTTAAAAATATCAGTGTCAAAGGTCATGTGACTTTAGGATGGAAAGTCATCATCATCATGAGACACTCATAAAGTGTTACACATACGAAAGGTAATCACAGAGAGGGTGAAGGAGCCTTTATCAGTTTAGAGAATTATTTTTTAATTTTCTTAATTTTTAATTTTATTTTTATTTATTTTTTTCATGGTGCTTAAATAAATATTTATTAAAAAATAAAAAAAAGAAATCACCCCTGGCAGATACAGGGGACCATATGGGATGCCAGGATTTAAATAAATACATTTACTTAATTTATTTTATTTATTTTTAATTTTATTTATTTTTTGTTTGTTTTTGTGTTTAGGTCTATACCAGGCAGTGTTCAGAATTTATTCCTGGTCCTGTGCTCAGGTTTCACTCCTGGTGGGTCTCAAAGGACCATATCTGATGAGAATTCAAACTGGGTTGATTGAATACAAAGTACATTGTCTCCACTGTCTCCTCTGCATTCTCACTCTAGCCTACTAACTCACAAAATTATACTTCTCAGGCCATGGACACACCAGATATGATTTTGCAAACTGTTTCTCAAGATCGTTTTTTTACTTACCATATATACTCAAGTATATGCTGAGCCAAGTATAAGTCAACCCCCAATTTTACCCTAAAAATTGGGAAAATTTAGTGACACAAGTATAAGCTGAGGTGGAAAATGCAGCAGCCACTGGTAAATTTCAAAAATAAAAATATATACCCCAAATAATTACAATAATCAAGGAATCGGTAAATAAATAAATGCATGATTTACATTTACAATACAGGATTGTTTGATATACTGTATGCCATTAACATGCCACACTAACTCATAGTATTCAATGGCAACTTTAATAAAGTGAATAAACCATTTAAGACAGTAAAGCATTGTAAAAATGGTTAAAAATCCTGAATCCTTTATACTCCCAAACCCTGATTATAAGGATTCAGGATTTATAAACATTTATTTACACGACTTTACTGCCTTAAATGGGGTTTTCACTTAATTAAATGTGCCATTGAATATTGTGGGTTAAATAGTTCAGTAGCATACAGTTCAGTTCAGCCCCCTACCTCTTCGGCTCAGCCGCAACTTGTGGACTGAGCTGAAGCACCGACCCCTCTAGCAAACGGCAGAAGATGACTGAAGACTATGTGCATTTGATTCGGTGCATCAACCAGTGTAACTTATACGAGTATAAACTGAGTTCAGGGTTTTCGGCACTAATTACTTGCCCAAAAACTCGGCTCATACTCGAGTATATGGGTACTTGTTTTTAGTTTGGGATTTAGTTTTAGTTTGGGATTAGACCAGGGATGCTGAGTGGTATTTTTGGCTCTGCAATCAGGTTCTCTGGGACCATATGAAATGCCCGGGATAGAACTCAGGTTGACCACATGCAATGCAAGGAAGAATCTTTCCAGCTGTGCTATCTCTTTAAAATTAACTTTTGATGCAATAGTTAACAGGCTTAACTCGGAATCGCTGAACTGGATTCTAATAATGCTTTGAAAGGACTCTAGGTCAGAACAAGTCCGCACATTCAGCCATTATTAATAACATCATGGTTAACGTCATCAATCGTATCATCATCATCATTGACGATATGATTCCTATTTAATGGAAGAGTTTAAAGCATTTCACTCACAAAGACAAAGAGTCCTATTATTGCTCAAATTGATAAACAAAACACATAATCCAGAATTTTAAAACAGTAATTTGCTCAAAGACATTTATAAGGATGTCTACTAAGTGGTTGTTACATTTTTTCCCCCGGAGAAAAGGGACCCCAACTTCCAACTGTCAAATTAAACCCTGTGAAGACCCAGGTCTGTTGAGCATGACATGCCTTTTAAGATCTTGATTGCTTTGCAATCCAGAGATTTTTCAGTTGTCTGTAGGAAGCCAATGCCAGGACCAACCCAGACGGTTCTCTAAAATAAACTAAAATCCTTTACTCATAGAGGAATCAATTCCACTTGTATGCATTTTTGGTTGAATACAATTTGGCTTTCTCAAAATAATTGACATCTGTATTGCCTAAAAACTTTCTCCAAAACAACTTGCAATATGAGACTCATAATATTTCATGATTAATCTTAGAAAGAAAATGCAACCACAACTATGTCACACCTCCTCACCCAAATTTCTGGTCTTGCTTCCAGGTCTGTAGGGATAGGATGGGGGAAAGTAAGATGGTATGGAGTAGAGATAGAGTGTCTGTAATTGCTGAGTTTTTACCAAAGAAGCAATTTCTTTCACACACCATGTCTTACCTTGAGTTACTATCCACAAGGGACATATTTGATCAATGATGTAATCCTATAGTCATTTAAGGATAGGGATTCTTTTATTCTCACAAAGGGTTTGCTGAAAATTAAAAGAAGCCTGAAGCCATTTATTGTAATCTCTCAAGATTGTTTATTGTTCCTACAAGTCAGGGCAATCCAATCTTTGGAAGGCCAATTCGAAGGGAAAAGTTGATAAAATGATCACATTGTTAGGTGGGTGGAGTTTTTACAAAACAGACTTATTGTTGATAGTCTTTTCAGGTAGAAAAATTTTAAGTTATTTTTGATTTTTATTAAATACATGGACAGTCATTTGGTATAAATATCAGGATTAATGTTTTAAGACTGTCATTATTGGAAAATTGATAAATCTCTAAAATTTATAAACATAAAATATAACGTTGTAGAGACTGAAGTTCTTAAGTTACAATTGCTTCTCAATAGTACATATGCTAAGAATAAGGTCAGGATGTATGGAACAAGTCTATTGAGATGTTTGGTTGAGGAAGTCTATCATATAAGGTTCTGTTCAATGATACCTTTTACCTTATGATTCCTTATTTTCTACTACCTGTGTCTCTTCACTCACCACACAGCAAATCAGCACTCATAGGGAACTTATAAGGGCCAACTGTTTCTTGGATGGTGTCCTGCATTTTGTGCAAGGAAGATCAGCAGCAGATGAAGACAGGTAAATGCCTCCCTTCATCTACTCTGTAATGTCCTGCAAAGTCCCCTGAGAAAACACAGTAAAAAACAAAGATTAGATATCTTTGTACTCAGTAGCTGATTCCAAAAGATCTTCAAGAATACTTATGGGAACATTCAAATCTTGGATTTGTTTTTCTGTTCTTGTGTTTCCTGAAATAGTCTTGGTCCTTCCAGAGAAATTCTCTGCCACTGCATTAAAGTAGTGAATAGTCATTAGGTTCAGTCAAAAATTGGTGACCTTTATACAAACCTCCAAGATGAGAAAAACTAAAGAAAATTATAAAATGTCAGTTATAGACATAGTCAATGTATTCATTGCTCTTTTAAAAAGTATTCATTCTTGAACTAAGTGTTTAATAATTCTATTGAGATTTAGCTATTCTTTCAACAGTATGTGAATGAGTTCCAAGTTACCTACTCTGTAGTTCTTACTAAGTAGAATAATGCAATAGTTGCTTCAGGCAAAATTCACAATTGACTTTTATATAACAAACTTTTGATTAAATATTCGGTGGATTGTGTTTATCAGCTATAACCTTCAATTGACCTTTTGCTCAACTGAAGTCAGAAAGAAATAGTGGTCTTAGAGAAACAAAATTTGTGGTAAATAGCATTGTACTCAAGTACCAAGGATTTTTCATTAATTTTAGGTATGGTTTTAGTGAATTTCTTTTCTTGTATGTCTTAGTTTCTCAAAAAGGAGTAGAGGGACCAGAGAATAGTGCAAAAACTACATATGATTCCCCCAAGCACCACCAAGTGTGTCTATGGAGATGAGAGTCATAGTAACTTTAAGCAAAGCTGGGTGTGGACCAATATTATCCCCCCAAAGAAGTAGAATAAATGTATTACCCATTATTATACTATACTGGTGGTATGTTTTAGAAAAGATGTGAGCTTGAGTGAATATGCTATTATTGTATAACCTCCTTGAGGCAGTACACTTAGTGAAAAGAGGACTTCTTGAGACTTATATGCTATTTAATTTCATACCTACAACAATCTTGAAATGATATAATTTTTGAGACCAAAAAGATTTATGTGGTGTTAGAGCAAGAGGGGAGGGCATTTACCTTGTACATGGATAACCTGTGTTCTATTCCAGGCATTCCATATGGTCTCTAAAGCATCATCAAGAGTAATTCTTAAATGCAGAGCCAGGAGTTACCCTTGAGCATTGCAGCATGTAGCCCCAAAATAAACAGAGAAGTATAGCAGGAAAAAGTTCCTTGGAGAGGATTCAACAGGACTGTATTTGGGCTGTCTCAGTGGTTATGAATACCCATAATCTATATACTAGATAAAGATCACTGTTTTTAAATTGTGAGATAACACTCTGAGGGGTCACTGGAAACTTCTGGAGGCAGAGAGAGACTCAGTTTTTTATTGGTGGGAGCTTTCTGTTTGTTCACTGATAGAAGGTAGGTTTCCAGGGGATGCTGATTGATTTTTGTTTTTCTGAAAGGGAATGGTAGTTCAAATTATTTTGGGGGATCTCTGCTTATAGAATTAAGTACTTACATAATACAATATAATATTGTATTATATTATTTAAGTATATAATATAATTATTATATTAATATATGCATAATTAAATACTTATATAATAAATGCATGTAAATGATAAAAATGAAATGCATTTTAGTCCTATAATATTTATAATATTTACCAATATCAATGCTTGAGTTATAATACTGTATTTTTGTTAATAAAATGTCATCTTTGGGGAGATATAAAGGGTACACCTGAATTCTGTGTTATATCATAAAGTCCTCTGAATCTATAGTTGTTTCAAAGCAAAATATCTTAAAGTTGACATTCTTTACTTTTCTCAAGGTGTCTTTTTTATCCATCCTATGTTTCCTATGTATAGATTCCAATGAAAATAAAAGGAGAAATAATTTTAAGAAGAAAGAAAGTGGTGGGAGAATGACAATTGCTACAAGAGTGGGATGAGTCACAGCACAACCCTCAGAGTTCTCTCTTGAAACTTCACTTTGCATAAACGTGAATACAATGGTTCCTTGTTTATCACCACTTTGAACTTAAAAGGTAAATTCTTAGGATAGTCTTTTGAAATCTAAGCCTTTTTGTAAGTTGAGATACCATAGAATGTTAGTTCCATGGACTGTTTCATAAAAACAAAGGCATCTGTAGCAAAAAATAAGTTTGGAAATACTGACATTAAACATTTTTCCCTCAATCCCTTTCATAATAATCATTTAAAGAACATATCTTATACCTCTGAGTAAACAAACTTCAGATTTCTACTTCCTGAAGCAGTAGACCAGGTAATCAATTTTCTGCTAAAGACAAATAGACATTGAGTAAACAAAAACTACACACACACACACACACACACATACACACATTCACACACACTCCACATACAACACATATCACATATTCACATCCACACATTATACAATTGCAGACATAGGTCTCCTGCCAACAAAGTGAAGAGGGGTTAGAGCAATAATACAGCAGATAGGATGCTTGACATGCATGATGCATGATGCTGGTCCAAATTCAATCCCTAGCACTCCAAATAGTCCCCTGAGCTCTTTCAGGAATGATTCCTGAGTGTAGTCAGGTGTGGCTCAAAAGTATAGCAAAAAATAAAAATAAACAGACAAAACCCCCACAAATCCAAACAACAAAAAAAGTGAAGAGTTAAGGAGCTAAGATCCTGGGACACTCAGAGAGTTATAGTATATGGGGTCATTCTTTACCCTAAAAGTGAATTGAATTTTGGAACAGATATATAAGAACATGAAAAGTTATGTAAAGGTTATGTCTATTTGTTTGATGTTGTTGCTGTTGTTTTGGTTTTGGGCCACATCCAGTAGTAATCAGGGCTTTTTGCTTAGAACTCGCCCCTAGCAGTCTAGGGGGAACCATATGAGATGCCAGGCTCTGCTTTGTTCCCTGTAAATCACATGGCCCTTTGAGCTCTGCCAGGTTCAGTGTAGGAGATTCCAGAACATCACTGGAGAGACCAGGGTAAGAACTGCTTGGGACCTCACATTAACCTGCCTGTTCATTTGCTCCATAAACAACTACAACTGACCCCTGTTCCCCCACAGTTGCCCTGAACACCCCTCAGAAAGACCCTTCTCCTTGCCCCCAGGAAAGGACACAAAGTACAGAAGAATGAAAGATATATAATATATATGTATATATGTGTGTGTAAATATATATGTATATATATAAAATTAGAAGAAGTTCTCTCAGACATATCATGAGGCTTTTTCCAGATAATAAAAGCAGTGGAATGGTTGAGTAGATAAAGAGGTATTGATTAAAGTTTTCTAGCAAAGAAAAATAAATATCAGTTAGCCAACAATATGAAGCCAGAGATTCTGACTTGCCAAGATACATATCAAACTCATCACATCAAACAACAACAACAGCAGCAACAACAACAACAACAACAAACGACTGAAGATCAAACAAGATGAGAAAATATTAAAAGTGACCAGGTGAGGGTCAGGAGATGGCAAGCATGACTGATATTTGGAGGGGCATGACTGACATGGCCAGGAAATATCCTTGGCATTGCATATTCCCCAGAGCACTACCACCTCAAAATAAAATAAAATGACAGGAAGAAGAAAGACACATTAATTTTCTTCTTCTTTTTTTTTTTTTTTTTTTTGGTTTTTGGGTCACACCCGGCAGCACTCGGGGTTACTGCTGGCTCTATGCTCAGAAGTTGCTCTTGGCAGGCTCGGGGGACCATATGGAATGCCGGGATTCAAACCACTATCCATCTGAGTGCAAGGCAAATGCCCTAAAGCGACACATTAATTTTCAAAATCAGTACTGTATATAGGCAGTTACTGCCTCAAAATCATCATAGTTAAATATACAATTAACTTAATAAACTAGAATAATAAAATTAAGCATAAAATAAGAGAAATGCATGCCAATAATAAGATGACTTAAAATAAGTAAAAATAACATAAAAGAAAATAATAAGATAATAAATTGAAATAAAAGAAAATAATAAATTGAAAGGTAATAAGAGAAAAATGTAAACTGTTGAGAAAGGTAACTTATAATAGTTACAACTGTAGCTTATTATTTTGTAGGTTTGTTTCTGCCCTGAAGTTAGTCATTTGATGAGCTGAAAATGAAGCACGCTTTTTACTTGTAATGCCTTTAAAAAAAAATCTATTTTGATTGCTATCTGGATGTAAATTAGGATTCTTTAGATAACAGAGCAAACAGAATGTAGATATTATATATGTATATATTCCTTATATATTATATATTATGTACTTATAATTATTTTACATATAATGTGTATTTTGTATACATACATGTTATTTTTGCATATTATATATTTAAGTATCAATATAGAGCCAAGTGGGGCTGGAGAGATAGAACAGCTAGTAGGGGGTTTGGCTTGCGTGCAACTGACCCACGTTCCATCCCCAGCATCATAGATGGTCTCCAGAGCCAGCCAGGAGTGATTCCTAAATGCAAAACTATGAGAAATCCTTGATGTTTGCTGGCCCCCAAATTAGTGTGTGTGTGTGTGTGTGTGTGTGTGTGTGTGTGTGTGTGTGTGTGTGTGTGTGTAAGATAACCAAGCAGATGACTTTCTCTCTTCTTTCTGTCAGCTCATTCTTTTCTTGGTTCTCTTCAATATAGGCTTAGTTCTGTTCAATTGGAATAAATAGATAAAAATAGCCCACATCGGGGAAGGCATTCTGCATTACTCAATATGTTCACTTAACTGTTAAACATGCAAAAGCACCCTGACACATACATAGAGAGCAATCTCTGATCATATGTTCATATGTTCAAGGTAATATATGTTCCGTTCCATTTTATACCTAAAAATCAGCCATCACAGTTCATCCCACATGATATGGCACCCAAAATCCAAGTTCACCACTCTTAGACCACATTGATCATTAAATGTCAACAATAGCAAGGTCACCATTTCACTAATATGACAACCCTATCCTACACATAATCAAAAATTAACAAAAAGGATTCATCTCTTCAGCAGAAGGGGAGGTAAAGTTCTTTAGTGATGAAAAAACTAAGACATCCTAAGATATCACCAGTAGTTCAATGTACTATACTTTACCTCCATGGGGCATGTTTACCCAATTTCCCATTGGCAGCCAGGATCAATCATTCTCCACTGGCAAAGCAACTCTCTACTTTTTGTTTCCCTATTCAGAAAATTGAGGCATCCAAAGTGGTCTCTTGGCAACCAACTTCTAATTCCATGGGATCATTGTTGCCACCTCTGGTAGAAGCATTCTACCCTTTTCACCTAAGACTGCTAGGCCAATAGTGCATAGGAAATAAGAACAGTAAGCAAGAGTTTTGCTAGAGGTTTCCCAGGGCAATTAGGTGTTACTCCCATTTGCAAATATACATGTTCTAGGAGAATCACTGAGTGCAAGGATGGCAAATCCAACTCCAGAATCAATTTCCATTAGAACAAAACCACTATCATTTCCTTAACAAAAACTGTTCATTGAAATCAACCTACCATACTAAGAATTTAGAGTTCATTTTTCACTGCTGGTGGACTGAGTACTCAACAGTAATGATAACAAGATTCCTGGGAATAATAATTGTTTCTGTGTCAATATATAACCTCTACCATGCCAATACAGCCATTTATTCAGAATATTCATGAGCACATTAGGTGATAGGAAATAGCTGAATGACTGGTGTTCACAGATAGTCTATTTCTACCCATTTGGTAATTAAAATCTGGCTCTGTTGAAGTCACCTTCAGTGGAGTGGTCATTCTGGTGGAATAAAATCATCTTCATTTTTTTTTGCTAATTCAGGAGTGCTCTAGACACATAACTTTTCTCTAAACATTGCATCCATATTAAATATCCACATATTTGATGATAAAGTATTGCTATTCATGCCCAATTTTATACCTTGCTGAGTCAAGGAAGCTAATTTATGATGAGCAGTTTGGTCACAGGTCATTTATTTTGACCATGGTTAATTGTTCTGTCTCATGAATGCCCAGTGACTGGCTGTAGTTATCCACAGAGGATCCTAGGATTTTGCTTTCCAATTCCTAGGACTCATTTATTTATTTATTTTTATTAATAATTTTTATTTTGACCAAAGTGGATTAAAAATCATTCACAACAGTATTTTAGGTTCATAGCGACATTGAATCAGAAACATTCCCACCACCAATGTTGTCCTCCCTCCACTCCTGTTCCCAGCATGCATCCCATATCATCCTGCCTTTGCCACCCAGGCTCCTCGTATAAGTGGTCCCTTCTGTGTCTAGCTTGTTGTAGATTGGGTATCGATTCTGTTGTAGTTGGCTTTGGATTTGGTGTTTAAGTCTGATCATTTTTTATTTCTACTCAATGTTCATACGATTGTTTGGTCCTGGTGCCCTCCATTATTTCTCCCTCAATATGTGAGGCAGAACAAGATGGTTCAAGTTATGTGGTTCTGTTTGAAGGTAAGCAAAAGAAAAAGAAAAGAAACAAAGGGGGGGGGCAAAAATTCAAACAAGCAAACCCCCTGAGGAGTCCTTCTAGATCTATAAAAAAAATTAGTTTAAGAAAAGAAAGGGAAAAAGAAAGGAATACATAATGCATGCTGGGTACGGGGGTGGAAGGAGGACAACATTGGTGGGAGTGCCCCTAATTCAATATCACTATGTACCTAAAAATTACTGTGAAAGATTTGTAATCCACTTTGGCCAAAATAAAAAAAAATGTTGTCTGAAAAAATACAAAAAAAATCAACCCCCCAAGAAAACAAAAAACAAAAACAAACCAATCATATATTTATTTTTAATTACTCTATTTAAACACCATGGTTAAAAGGTTGTTCAAAATACCGTTGGTTTTTTTACACAGATCAATAGTTATACATGATCTAATTTCAGTAATACAATGTACAACACCCTTTACCAGTGAGGACTTACATTTTAATAGACTTACAGGAGACTTAACCAAGCTCCAAAAGTCCCTGATAACCTCAAAGGAGGCCTAGTAGTCTTCTTTGAATCTTGGGAATAGCTTCTTTATTGTATATGTTACTTCAGCCAATTTAATATAAATATATATTAATATATATTCATTAGCTATGAAGATGCACATTTCCTGTATATGATTCTGTGCACAGCCATGTAAATCAAGAAGACTGGAGTTAAAGCCATGTCCAAAAAAGCAAACTCCTTGTGGGCTTCATATATGGTTTCCCAGCCCTACTTAAAGTGAGCTTTGAGCTTAGAGCCAGAAGAAAGTCCTGAGCATATCTAGGTGTGGCCCCCAAACAAAAATCAAGTAGCAGTATCCAAAGATTTTAAGGAAAATACTTTTGAAAGGAAGAATTAATATTTCTGATTTCTTTAAAGCCAGAAGACCTAAGGATATTATGAAGTTCTTGTTCATAAAATGAATCTTGAAATGTCAGACAGGATGGGATGTTGTAGACTTTGTGCATCATTCTAGGTATTCTAGGGACAAGTTAAATGACATTTTGATGCAGTTTTAATTTTGTTTTCACAGCTGAAGTAGGTTTATTTGTGCTGTTTTCAAAGTACCCTTTTTACCTCTATGAGCTGAAGTGGTTTTCTTTCGTCATAAATCTAAAATAATACTGTTTAAAAATAGCATTCATTTTTTTTCCAAGGCTTTATAAATTTGCTAACAAATATCACTTGCAGATTTGGGCTAACTGCCTAAAATCCACAAGACTTCAAAGATCCCTGCATTAAAGCAATACTTAACTAGTACTTTGCAAACAGTCTAACATTGCTTTTGAAGTTCTTCTCCCAGAATCCTGAATCAGAAGATTCTATGATTACTCAGTCTACTCTATCCCTTCTAGGTAGAAAAATGCTTCTCTTTAAATATTCTGTTTGTAGTGTTAACATTTTCAAATTCATGTTTCAGAGACAGTGTCATCAGCATCTTCATAGAATTTACTCTTCTTCCCTGAAAAACATTTAATGCCTTCAGTAAAATGTTTTAGTAGTAGACTGTAAGAACTGGGAAATCCTTTTAAGATAAAGAATAGAAAATTCCAGGATTAAAAAAAAATTTTTTTACAATAAGTGAAATGTTTTAAAATGCAGTCCAATGGTCTGAGTTTATGAATGATGCCAGATCAAAGCAGTAAATATCTTCAGGTTAAATTCAACTGAAGTTATTCTGATGATTACCAGTGCCAGAAAAGGGAGATATTATAAAAGAGTGTAAACATATACTTTTTCTTTTTTATTGCTACTTTTTAACCCTTTAAAACTATTCCCCATGATCATGAATCTCTTTAATTACTTAGCAATGAAATTTTCTTGAAAATCACCCAGAAAAGCAACTCATATAGTGCTTACCAAATCAGTTGAAATTTTATTTTTCCTCTAAACGCATCAACTATTAGCAGTTTTTTTCTGAAGAAAAAGGTTTGCTCTGTGAAAAAAAAATTGGCCACTGCAGAATCCCATATTTTTGTGTTACTTTGCACAATTGAATGTAAATTTCTCTCATGCCAGCAAGTATCTTACAGATTGTTGAATTTAAATTTTTTATAATAAAAAATGTATCTCTATAGGAAATATATGGAGATCTACCCCAAACTAGGAATAGAACTATAATACAATGGACTATAGAGATAGAATAATAGATAGGACAATTGCCTTGCATATAAGTGACCTAGACTTGTGTAACCTGCCCCCCCCCATTCCTTTTGTGTAACCTTACCTACAAGAAAGACCTGCCCATGTCTGGGTGGGGTCTTTGGTAGGTAAAAGGTTTGGCCTCAGGGGCAAAAGGGGGATTTGCATGGATGGATGGAGAAGTAGCAGGAGGAGAGATGGCTGAAAGACAAGTTAGAATACAGGGTTAAATAAGGATCCAGCATAAATGGTTATGGTAGGCCACACATATTGGCAAGGGCCTGAATAAAGCTAATATTTCTTGGAACCTGTCTGTGGATGATTTCCTCGCCTCTACCTGAAACTGCAGACCGGCCAGCTGGAGGGGGTTGCAGACACAAGTGGCCTGGGTTGGAAGAGAAAGGCTCCATCTCCATCCATCACCATCCACCACCATACAAGCCCATCCAAAGGGCTGTAATGCAACAGACTTGTTTTCCAGGAACATTTAAGGTCTCCCGAACCATGCCAGGACCAGGATCGATCCCTGAATTTAGAGTTAGTTGTAAGTACTGAGCACTGATGGATATGTTCAAACACTCTCGGTGCAGCACCCCACCCAAAAAAAAAACAAAACAAAAAACAAAAAGGAACTACCATATGACCTAGTGATACCACTTCCTGGCATCTTTCTCCCAAGCATAAACACCTATGTTTATACAGTAGCCAAGATATGCAAACAAACTAAAATTTCCAACAACAGAATGAAATACACAATGAAATACTATGCAGCTCTAAAAAGAAAACAAAATAATACAACTTACAAAATGGATGAAACTAGAGAATGTTGTGCTGAGTGAAGTTAGTCAGTAGGAAAGAAACAAATACAAAATGATCCTCCTCAGGTGTAGGACTTAAAGATACATAGCAAGGAGGCAACAAAGGTCTTAATACAACATAATGGGAGAAAGGACCTACATTGTTGAGTGGGTGGGGTGGGAATTGAAGAAAATGGATGTTAGGGCCCAGGCAGGGAAGGAGGGACACACTGGTGATGGTAGTGATATTGGAATTATGTGTATGAGAAATCATTATTAGTATCATAGACTATAGAATCTTAGTTAATATAAATTTTTAAATACACTAGAAGCATTGTGTTTTTGATGCCAAGTTGAGAGAGAAATGTAATTGTATAATGATTAACATTCTTATTTAATTTATTTTTTGTCCACTAATAATTGGAATAATTTATTCAGCTTAAAACAATTAACAATATTTTTTTATGACCTAAAGCTTTATAAGGGTTTCTTCAAGGTGTGGCTCATGGAGCATCAGGGTCATGTAGTTTTGAAGCAAATGAGGTTCTGAGGTCAAAATCATGTGATTAGAACCTTTGAGTGGAACTTCAGAACCTCAGTTTTCATGACTTTCCTGATATATCAGGGGAAGGCTAAAAATGGGGAGTGAAAAAAACTATTTTGGCTAATGTTGGTTTGAAGTTGAACTGAAAGCTGAACTTGTGACATCATTAAATTTGCATTGTTTGTTTACACTTAACATTTCCTTAATGTACTTTTAATTAAACTCTTTCTTTTAAGCTACTACAAACTAAAATATTCAGATTATTGGCTATCTAGTTCCTGGATGATGAATTTTAAACTCATAATAATATGATCAGCCATGAAAATGTACAGTTTTTACTTTGACTGCACACCTGTTTATTTTCTTGGCTGCAATTTTTGTGACTTTTACCCAGACATTCAAACATTTTTAGAATTCAAGGAAAACAAATAATTGGAAAAAGGTATTTGATTATCTAACCCACTCATTATAGAAAGTCTCATAAAGTATGTAAATGCCAGCTGTGGATAGATGTAATGTTTATTTCCTGTTAATATGCTTATCGTAGGGGCCCTAGAGGAAATGATTATATTTGGATCTAAGGTAAACCTACCACCCACAACTTTGCAAATCTATAGATTGCCTGTATATATATATATATATATATATATATATATATATATATATATATATATATATATATATATATATATATTTAAATAGCCTATCCACTGTGAATTTCCATTGGACAACATTTTGTCAAATGCTATTTTTCTGACTGTTGTGTGATGCTATATGGAATTAAAATATAATATTACCTTATTCTCATAAAGAAATGCTTTAGTAACTTTAAATTTAAAAAATAACTAAAAGACTGCTCATTTCTACTCTCCTAATTGTTTGATATCTTCTGCAAAAGACAACTTTTCGGGTCAGGGTTGAAATGTATACTTTGGTATATAAAAGTCCAGTACTTCATATTACCAACAACTTCCCTCCTGCTGGAAGTGGCTCTCCTCTAAACAAATACAAAGAAGAATACCTGCTGCTTCTGCACTTCAGTTACGAACCTCATCTCAATCTCTAGGGTTGGGAACAATGAACTGAGGAAGGTTTTTCCCATAGCAGGAAAGACTTGTTCATTAACCTTTTATTCAAATCATGTTTATCACAGTCCATTTTGCATGTCAAGAATACTACCAGGTAATTGAGGCTACCAAGGATGAATGGGACATGATAATAGAGGAGTTGACTTCAGCAGAAGAGAAATAGTATGTAACAGCATCTCCTAGAGACACAGAACTTGGATCAGGAGATTCTATGGTTGAGCTGGTTTGGGGGTCATCCATTTAATTCTGCAAAATGGAAGAGTTTAGAAACAGAGAAAAGACAAAGGAGAAGGAAGCAAAGGAAGCAAAAAGGATAAAGAAACATGTGTTTGAGGCATCATCATTGGTGTCAGAGGGACTGAAAAGGTGCAGATAGAATGCTCTGGAGATGGGACTCAAAATTCTCAAACAGGAAATTGAAAGTCATGATTGGAATTCAGACAACTTTTAAACCAAAGGGGTAATAGCCTGAGTAGATGTAAATGCTCCAAGATGACTCAGGAGAGGGTAACACTGAAGGGAGACAATGGAGTCTTGAATAGCCTATGATCCACTGGATTTTGTTGAAAAAATAAAGGTCAGACTCACCGGTGCCATTCAAATTCCTGCTTAGATGAGAGGTTTGATGGTGACTTCCTTGATAGAAGGTCAAGTTAGAGGCAGAAAGTAAAGGTCTGGAGCTCAAGAAAGATAGTGAGTCTGGGAAAATGAATGTATGAGTCATCACTATGGAAGTGGTAGTTACGGCTATGGGAATAAAGCAGCTTTCCTAGGAGTGTCTAGACTTGAGATGTGAAGAGCTTTGAGGACAAAACCCTGGGGAGAGCTAACGTGTAAGATAAGTGCCAAGAAAGATGAGTCAGTGAAGGGAACAACATTCTTTGGAGAATCAAGACACATCAGATGAGGCAACTTAGGGCAGACTTGGTGGGAGAGGGTTAAAGGGGGAGAATTTCAATGAAAATTTCCAAAGTCCTGCAATGACTGAGATCAGAGATGACTACACTGGATGGAGGTGAAGTGTCATTGTCCACATATGAAGGACATCTG
Source organism: Suncus etruscus (assembly GCF_024139225.1). Classification (NCBI taxonomy): domain Eukaryota; kingdom Metazoa; phylum Chordata; class Mammalia; order Eulipotyphla; family Soricidae; genus Suncus; species Suncus etruscus. The sequence goes on along the minus strand of NC_064860.1, from coordinate 41,294,637 downwards.
GGGTGAGGGGTGTGGGGGCAGGAAGTGGGTGTGGAGGTCTGCAGGGACTCAGCAGAGGACCAGAGACTTGGAAATGTGAACTTCAGCAATTGATTTTCTCAAAGGTGAGAAGGCTAGAAAAGTGTTAGCTTGTCTACTGAGGTCTCATGTCTTGGCTTGTAGTTGGCTGCCTTCTTTCTTTTTCCTCACATGGCCTTTTCTCTGTGACACTGTCTCTTTTCCTGTTGGTATGGAGAAATCCTATTGAATTTCCTATTGGATGACCTTCTTCATGACCTCATTGCATGCAAGTACTGTTTTAGGAGATCTAGCCTCTTACAGTGTGTGTGTGTGTGTGTGTGTGTGTGTGTGTGTGTGTGTGTGTGTGTGTGTGTCTTTAACACATGAATTTAAAATGAAAAAAATGTCCTTCATCCCCAAACATGGCAGTTAAAGTGAAAATATCTAATATTCCAAGTTGGATTGTCACTCAGTTCCTCGGAAAAGATTCTTTTTATGTTTATTTGTTTGTTTTGGGGCCACATACAGAGGTGCTCATAAATTCCTCCTGACTCTACACTCAAGAATCACTCTTGGCAGGCTTGGGGGATCATATGGGATATTAGGGATCAAACTCAGATAGACCTCATGCAAGGTACATACCCTACCCACTATGGCTCTAGTCCCTCTGAGAAGACCCTTAATCATGCAATGCTACATGCAAGGACCCATCACTGACTTCCAGAGGCTTTCAAAAGACCACTTCTGAGAGTGAATTTACCCACCATAGCACAAATAGGAAGAATATGATTTTTCAGTGTAATTATTAGTTTTCTTCTGTTTGTATATTTTGTTTTAAAGTATTATTTAATTGCTTGTTGGATTTAAGATATGGGTTAGTTGAGGCTAGAGAGGGTTTGTGTTTACATGATATAGTTTGTACAAATCTACTCAATGATCTAAGGGCCAATCCAACCTCACATCTCATACTCCTGAGCCCTCAGCCACCCAAGAAGCTATCATTTTCTAGATGGACTTTTCCATAAGTAGCCATCTTGAACATTCCTCTCCTCCTAGGTGGCTCAGCATTTGGAGTTAGTGTTGGATAGTAGAGAAGTATCATTTTTATACCCTCATGTAATGATCATCAGAGACATATGTGAAGATGGGGGCTCATTTTCATCTTATTCCTGAGCTACTTGAGGTCTCAGATATCATTCAAGTTCTCACCAGCCAATTTTCCTTTAACATGTAAATGAGATTGCAGCATTCTCCTGCTTCAAACCCTCCATTAGATTCCTATACTCATACAAGGAGAATTCAGGGTCATAACAGGACTTATTCTCACCATGCCCTAAAGTTGTTTTTTTGTTTTGCTTTGTTTTGTTTTTTAACTTGGAGCAATATTACACCCCCTACCCAATCCAGAAGCTCTCTGCAATATTCAGCTACATTTTGGTTGTCAGACTTATGAGACTGCTGCTTTGTCTGGTGGGTCAAAGCCAGGTTGGTATTCAGCTTCCTAAAGTGCAAAGATTTGTGAGCTGCCTTCCTTGGCCACCCAAGTGTCTTACCCCAAATGTCTTTATGATGAGTTTAAGAGCCCATGGCACACAGCCCTCGAGTTACATGCTTTCCTTTACCTTCCTTATTACCTTCCTCCCAACTCTTTGTAATAGGGCGATCTTGATTTTCAAAGGTACATCATTGCTATTTTAAGACATGGATCTTTGCTCCTACCTTTGATTTCTCCCTGAAGTGTTTGTCAAAATTGTTCCTTCCAAAGACTTTCTGTAATGCTTCTATCTGGGAATAACTTTCTTCCTTAGACTTTACAACCCCCACCCCCATTCCTTAATCACACTGGTGATTGTCTCTCTTTGCAATACTTCACGGCCTCTTCTTATATGCATCTTTGCAAATAGTGACATCTCTGATGGATGAAGTTGGTCCCAGTTACTGCTGTGTAGTCCACTTCCAAATCAGGCCACACCCACAATCAGTACCCATTAAATCATCTCTGATGACCTGGGGTGGAAGACATGAAGACAGGTCATGAGAGGTAGGGAGGCTTTCTGGTACACTATGTTAGGTTCTCTTACTCACTCTATGCAAACTCTTCAGTTAGATTTTAAAGCGTCCTGGCTCCATGTGCTTGAGGTCTCACCAGCATCACAAGGGAACACTCCCTCCCAGGGTTAGAGGGTTATATCCACAAGGTTAAAGTCATGAGGGTATTTTTGCTTAGCACAAATAAACAAGCAGACTTATAGCAAATGAAGAAGCTTCTGCACTGCAAAAATAATAAATAGAATAAAAAGATACCCTGGAGACTCAGGAAAATATATTTTCTCAGCATCTGCCTTGACAAAGAGTTAATAGCAAAAATATACCAGGTACTCCCAAAATGTAACAAAAAACTAAGACAGTCCCACTAAAAATAAAATAAAATAAATGCTAACAAGAAGTGAATAAACACTTCTTCAAAGAAGACATACAGGATGCCAATAGATATGTGAAAAGATGCTCTTCATCACTTATTATAAGGAAATGCAGTTCAAAGCAATAAGATATCAGTGAGACTGGCACTCATCTGAAAGAACAGGAACACACAGTGAAGGTAAATGTAGTAGAATAGAAACCATAATTTATACTGAGTGGCTCAACCTCTGTGAAAAATAGTAGAGACTTTTAAAAAAATAAAATCAAATGAAGAACAATTTTTATATGACCCAGCAATGTCACTTCTTAGCACATACACCTAGGGCCCTTAAACAGCATTTAAAAAAAAGACTTTTACATTCCTAAGTCGACTTTAGAACTATTCCCCATAACCAAGATATGGGAACAACCCAGGTATCCAAGAACAGCTGAGTGGATCAAGGAGTTGATGTGTCTACTTCAGGGAATACTACTGTGCTATCAGAAAAGATTAAATCATGAAATGTTCTGCCACAGGCAAGGAACAAGTGGGTATCCTGCTGAGTGAAGTCAGTCAGAAGGAATGATACATAAAAGATCGACTTCTTTCATATGTGGAATAAAATAAGAAAGCATGGGGAGGGAATAATAAATAATCTATCAGAATTCTTCAACAGAACTGAATCTACCAAGGATGGATGTTGGGCTGGGATTGGAGTAGAGAACTTTGGGACACTGGTGGGGGAATGAAGTCAGGGGGAGTGGAGTGGTGTTAGAACACCAGTTAACAGTGTTAACTAATTGAGTGCATTCACTCTATTCTCAATCACCAGGTCGAAATAAAACTTGAAGGAAAAACCCCATCAGAGGTAAGTGGTATCTTATATGCATTTGTTTTGATGAAAATTGCTTTTATTTATTTGGAAGGGAGGGCTCTTGTTAATGGAAGATAGAAAGTGATGCTTCTTGGATGAGGCAGGACCAGGGTTCAAACTAGGAGCCTTGAGCACTGCAAACCTCAAACACTAACTAAATTCGAGTTCAGCTAGCTTCTGAAACTATCAGCATTGCATTATGCAAAGTGCCTATGAGCCTGTGCCATTGTTCAACGGTTTGTGGTCATCACGTTGAGCAAAGGGTCTCTTCTTACAAGCTAATCAGGCACTAGTCAAATTATTTTCATTCAAATATAAACGCAACTAAAATCAAAGCAAGTCTGCAGAGGGAAAATTTGGGCAAGGAAAGGCAGCAGAAGGTCCTGAAAATGTTCTATAATAACTTAATGTTCCAGCACAAACTAAGGGTTGAATTTAATTCATTGATAGTGGGCCCACTTTATAGCATTTTAGGAACATGTCAATAAAATCATTTCAGATCCCACTCAGCTCCAAGACTTATGATTTCCTGTCAACACCGGTTTTCCTTTGCTTTTTTCTTGCCTTTTTTTTTTTTTTTAGCTGAGAGCTCTCCCTAGGGAAAGAGTAGAAACAGCTTTTCCTGGAAGAGTTCATGCTGCCCTCATTTACCTTTTGCATAACAAAAGCCCAGACTATAATTCTGAATGGCTGTTTTGTGTAATTGAACCAGGTGTCCTGCTTCCAGAGAGACCCAACGTCAGAAGTCAGAGAAACGCCAATTTGCTCTGTTTCAAAACACTTTGTTTCAATCATTGCCAAGGCCTTAGGGCAAAATGCTATAATCTATTTTCAGTTCCAGTTTTTTTTTTTTTTTAGTGAGCTTGGCCTTTTATATCCCCCTCCTCCTTCTAATTTATTAACAGGCCCAAGTGACAGTATCACTTATTAACCTTATTGATTGAGAAAGAATTTTATTAACTACAGAACATTCATTATTTGGAATCAGTACTAGTATCTTCATGACAATAATAACACATCAAAATCCTGAGAGATAAAGATGGACTTATAAATAAATAGGAGGCTGGTTGGTTAAAATATATCAGTGACATATGTGTTTATACATACAATTATGGGATCATAATCAATTAGATTTATAAAGGAATTGTCCCATCTGGGTTCCTGGTCTACCACAGAAGGGAACAGTTTTCACTTTAGTGGCTTAGAGATAGTCTTTCATTGTTGGGGTTGCATTTGGTCCACACCATATTTTTCTGGAAGTGCTACTGTGACAAAGAAAAGCAAAGGAATGAAAACATCTGAATTCTTTACTACCAAAGATATGAAATGCCCTTAGATAAATACTCACAACTCTTCTACGTATACATATTTGCCCACCACATACTACTATGTGTTGCTTTTTGTTAGTTTTGTCAAACAATAGTTGACAATTGATAGTTTTGTCAAATAAACATGTCAATCTGTTTTGACCACATTCAGTATTCACCTGTTACCCTGAGTTGGGTGATTTCTTTTTCCCCATAACTCTTATGAATATCTAGCAACTAGTTTATTACAGCTTGGTGGTTTCTCCAAAAGAGGAGATGAGGAAATAGAGCATTTTGTGCATGAAGGAAATAGGACCTCAGCAAACAAAAAAGTAGAATTAAATTCTGATACAGGAAAATTAAGATGACAACATGATTCAGGTCTGGAACCTTCTATATAAGTGGCCTAAAATACAGTGTATATTGCTGGTGGGAAAGTAAGATGGTACAACTTTTGCAGGAAGCAATTTGGTGGTTCCTCAAAGTTGAAATTATCAAATGACTCAGCAATACCATTCCTATGTGTATATAAAAAGATTGAAATCAATACATGTAAATGCTTGTCCTAGCATCAATATTCACATTAGCTTTAAGGTGGAAACAGCCCAAAGGATCAAATGACAGTTTGTGGATTAAAAAAAAGGGTGGAATATACAAAGGATATTACCCATGTAATCTATAAGATAAAGTTAATTCATACTACAGCAGAGATGTATTTCAAAAACTTGATACTAAATGAATGAAGCAAGTCATAAAGGTACCATACTTTCATTAGACAATCTCTCCAGTAGGAACCAGAGAGAGAGTGGGGAGTAAAGCTCACTGAGTAATCTCCTTTTGGATTGATAGAAATGTCTTTAGGACATTTTGGATGACTTTTGGACTCAGTGGTAGCACAATATAAATGTATAAAATATCCTAGACTGGTTCAAATTTAAAATGGTCAAATCTATTAGTGAATTTCATCTCATTACTTCTATTTGTAAATTTAAATTAATGAACTTAACAAAACAAAACCTATGACACAGTGGGTACATGAAGATTTTTTTCCAGTGACTTATGCAAGATCATTCAGGTGATAAAAAGTTGTATAATTAAAATGATTAATAGACATTGGAGACATTGGGTCTTGTAGTAACTCTTGAGAAAGAAAAAACTTTTCTTTAAATGAATACTCCTTCCTAGCCTCCTTTTATATCTCATTGGTCAGAATCAGATCACGTTGTAAGCCAATCACAGCAAGAGACTTTGGAGTAGAAGAGAAAAATCAAGATTATGGTAATGTCCAAAGTGGAAAGAGTGTCACAGGAGATCTCAGAGTGACAGGGTGATTTAATTGAGTAAGATCTTAAGTGAAAAAGACCTCAATGGGTCTTGGCTAACAATTCCTCTGAGAAGGGATACTCAAAATGTTTTCTGAGTAACAGGGAGTCACCTTAAGCTTCTGTTTTATCATGTGAAAATTAAAGATAATATTATCTTCTTCCTAGAGAAGCTGAAGAATTTGCATTCCAGGGTGGACAAAATGCTTCTTAATTTATGGTAGGTATAAAGAACACTGACTAAATTACTTTGAAATCATGCCAGATTGACATGATTTACACATGGATTCTTACTTCATAATAAATATAGTTGTGTAATGTCTCTGATTACATTGAAGTGTTTTCAGTAGATTATGCATATTAAATGAAAGGGGAAGGATGGAAAGATTGAAATGCTTTGACTTCTTTACAATGAATATCATTAGAAAGATGCAGCTTGGCCAGTGAGCACCTCAAATAGAGCATCCACCATGGTTCCCAGACTCATTTCACCAGCACCCTGCTTTTCTTAGGGAAAAAAATTATCTTGCATCTCCTTCCCTTTATTTTTTCCTTAGATAAGTAATTTATTTATTTATTTTGATTTTTAGGATATATTCAGCAATGCTCAAGGGTTATTCTTGGCTATGCACTCAGAAATTTCTCCTGGCAGGCTCAGGAGACCAGATGGGATGCTGGGGATTGAACCCAGAAAGGACACATGCAAGACAAATTCCCGATCTGCTGTATAATAGCTTTGGCCCCTTCCTTAGAAATTTTTTAACTCAGACAAAAAAGACCTGGTTTAAAGGATGTTTTTAGGATATTCATTTCTTGGTCCCTTTGTTTCAGGTTTCAGGCCTAAATATATAATTTCTAGAGTTCATTGCAAAATTAAGCCACTTTCTGAAGGACAATTAAGAAAAGTTTCAAGATGATTACAGGAGAGACTTAACACAAGTATATAGTCTCTGAAGCATCTGGGTTTTTCTACAACCCAGCTCTCACTGTCACAAAGCCAGCTCTTCTCAGTCCTAGTGGTGTAAAAAGAAATCTCTTAGTATGTCCCTTTGGACATCATCATCTCTTACCATCTTCCCACACTGGACCACATACAAACCGAAACTCTTAGAGAAGCAGAACTCTACTGCTGTTTCTTCACGCAGAAGCTTTAGCTTCTCTCCTCCTGGTTGAAAATGTCTATCCTCTCCATCAGAACATCTTTTACCTCTTACTAATTGTTAATCTAATTATATCTCTAAACATGCACTTTCTATCTATATCAACTTCCTATGGTTGAATGTGGTTCCTAAGATCCCAATGAACAAATATCTCATGTAATTTAAATCCAACTCCTCTTACTTTAGTCTCTTCCTGTAAGAAGGTAATATTAAGTTTAGGGAGTGAATCATAACTCTTCTCTGCTTTTAGCTCTTAGGCCAGTGTGTGGCAGATGGTCAGACCATGTAATCAGGTCATGTAATCATGTTTATGCCCTACATCAGAGGGCATAAGCATGGTCACCTGCATGTATTTCACAATCCTGAATTCTCAGGTGGGGCCATGCTTGAGACCACTTGAGCAATTGTCTGCTCAAGTGGTGGGTCTGACTTTTGATCTTGCTTTATGGAGTTATGTAGTTCAATTTTTCTTGGACTGATCCAAGTGCCTAATTGGTCCTCCTTTCTTTTGTTTTTGTTTTTTTTGTTTTTGTTTTTGTTTTTGTTTTTTTAACCACAGGGTTAATGTTGGCTCAAATATTCCAATTCTAGTCTTCATCTTCCCTTTTATGGATAAAACTCCTATAATGTAGATCCAAGAAAATAATTTAGGTCAGAATTCCCACCATGAGAGAGTGGGAAGTGAAAAAGTTCAAGGGAGATAGATATGAAAGGTCGCCTTAATTAATGGGCTTCACTAGGGTAAGCTTGGCTTGATTAGTTGAAAACCTTCAGAAGAAATCAATTTGACTCCAAGGGCTTATACCAAAAGTTGGCATACTTTTGTTTGTTTTAGGGCAATTCCTGGTGGTGCTCAAGCATTACTCCTGACTCTGCACTCAAGAATTACTTCTGGCAGTGCTCAGTGAACCATATGGGATGCCAGGGATTGAGCCCAGGTCAATCGAATGAAAGGCAAGCCCCTTACAGCTGGGGTAGTTATTTATAATTGATCTTTCTCATTTATTGGGACATCCATGGAGTTTCTAATTAATTTTGTGTATTGTGTGTGTGCATACACATTCACACTGAACACATTTGTGTAGGCATGTTTGTTTCTGATCAAAGAATACTTTTAGCCACAAGTTTAATTTTAGCCAGGATACTTTTAGCCAGAAATTGTTGAAAGCCATCTTCTTGACTGCAGGTAGAACTCTGGGATTGGCAGAGGGTATATGGTTGGACCAATACCATATCTTGGTAAATTATAGTGGCTAGTCTCCCAAGGTGATTGCAAGATCTAGATAGTGCATTAGTTTCTTAAGGCTACTGGGACAAAGAACCACAAATGGAGTGTTGATATGATTACAGATCTAGAGGCCAGAGGTCTACAAAGGCAATGTCTACAGGACAATTTTTGTTCTACATACACCACAAGGAAGAGTCTGTCCATGTGTTTCCCTTTCATTTTGGCTTGCAGAGGGCCACCTTGTCCCTGTATAGTTTCGTATCATCTTTCTTCCATGTGCATTTGTTTGTGCTCAAATCCTAACCCCTTCAATCCCCACCTGTTCCAAAGGACAAAAGATATCTTGGATCAGGGCCCAACTTTAGGATCTCATTTGAACTTGGTAACCTCTGTAAAGACCCTATTTCCAACTTAGCTCACATTTTGAGGACTTGAGAATTTGTACTTCAACATATCATTTTTAGGGGCACATAATGGAGTCTATCACATGAGAGTCAATTAAGACTATCAATTGATAGACTCTATCAAATTGAGAGTCATCACCACTGAAGGGCCCCTAGGGTCTCCTTAAGTGGAGACTTATCAAGTCAAATAAAATAAAATCCTTGGTTTCTGACCTCCAGGAACTATCTCTTGTCTAGGTAAGGCTTTAAGAATAGTCCCCCCCCTCAGCCCTCCCCACACACAAATAACAAACTCTACATTTTTTTTTCTTTCCCTTCACTGACATTAAAGAGAACAAAAAGACAGACTATCAGCAAAGTTTTATGCATATGTGGATAAAAGATGAAAGTCATCCTGGCTTGCAAAAACCAGGGGGTAATTCTGTCTGAGGGGAAGATTAATTGGAAGCCTTTTTAGGTGATGGCCGACTATTGTGGGAGTTATGTGGCAAGCGAGAAAGAAAATCCACAGGAGAATCTTTGTAAAAATGAAAATAATTAAAGGCTTCGGGAACAGGACCTAGAGAAAAAACTAAAAGGAATTTGATAATTTCGCCTACATTAAAGCCGGCTGAGGTGTGGCTTCCCAGATCCCCCGCATTTGAAAGCGAGCCAAGGCACTCCTCTTTCTGTTGAGAAAAGAGTGATAGGAAAAGGTCTTGAAGTGAAGGGGAGGATTTGAGCAGGATCAACGGAAGAATGTTTGAGAATTAACCTACACAGTATCAGCATTCCAGGATTGGCTCCCTGACAGAAGAGTCTATCTGCGCAAATGTAATCATTTGTGCAGACTGATCCCGTGATCCTCTTTGATTTTCCCATGCATCTTCGGGTCGGACAGTGCAACAGTACAGTTGCGTCAACCATCAAGGGCTGGTCTATTAAAAGACATACTTTGTAATAGAGCCGAATTTCTCAGCTTCACTTCTTTTGATGTTCAGATGCAGATATTATTCTTCTTAGGATAGAGTAGTCTCTGGTTCATATGGATGCCAATATCACCTTTGTTCTTCACTTATGAGAAGTCAAAATATCACCCCCAATGGAGCATCAATAATGGAGTCGCATTCTCATAGCTTCAATTAAGCTGTTTCAATATATATGGGTATGTTACATATTAAACATATATATTATTTATATTTCCCTTTATTTATATATTAAAATATAAATAAATTCTGCTGAGGAAATGACAATTATGGCTTTTCAGTTTTTTCTTATTTCATTGTATTTTACTTTTTTATGTTTTAGGAGTAAAAATACACATTGCTTCAAAATATTTCATCACACCACACCCAGAAACTAAGTATCTATCGATATCTTTTGATTACAATCCATCCAACCCCATATATCATTATTCTCATCTACTTGGCTTTAAGATCAGAATACAAGGATTTGTTTTGGTTTGGCTTTCTCTATTTCCTGGCGTTGCATCTCTGTATTCCATATATGCATGGATTCATCTGGAATTTGTCTTTTTCCATCTGATTTAGTCCACTTAGCACAACCCCCACCAGTTCTATCCATGTTGTTGCAAAAGGCAAGATTTCATCTTTCCCTATCACTGTGAAGTATTATTCCCTTAGGGATACAGTCCACAGCTTCTTTATCCCTTCATCTGTTGTTGGGTTTTGGGTTGTATCCAGATCTTGACTGCCATGAATTGCACTGTAATGAACACAGGTGCGCTTTCTCTTTGTGAATTTGTGTTTTCAAATACCTTGTAGATACCAAGGAGTGGAATTGTTGGATTGCATTGCTGATCGAGTTTTCTTATTTGCAGAAATCTCTACTGTTTTTCATAGAGGTGGAACCAGTTTACTTTCCCACCACTAATGAATGAAGGGTTTTTACCACTCTTCTTTCCCACACTTCAACTGCTCCTCATGTGTGATGTGATTTCTCATTGATTTTAAAAATATTAAGAAATATTTGTACTTTTTAAATTAGTCCCAAATTGGGACCAGAGTGATAGTACAGTATGGTACACGGCTGACCTGGGTTCAATCCCTGACATGACATATATGTCTCAAATATATGTGATCCCTGATCACAGAACCAGGAGTAAACCCTGAGCATCACCTGTTGTGACCTCCCCCATAACAAAACAAAGAAAAAATTAACTCCTAATTTCCAGAACTTCCCAGACCACTGAGACATGACACTCACATTCTCCTCCTGATGGGAAGATGTGGTCATATGACCTATTCAAATGATGAGAACAAAAAGATATAATTTTCTTAGTAAGTTTGCGTTTTACTTCTGGTGTTCTCTCTCCAACTCCCCAACATTTAATCATATGTAATTTTGGGGTCAAGATTATTTTTCTCCATTGTGTTTTCAGCACCATTGGGGTGTTTCTTCTATTCTTTGTTTTAATGCTTTGTATCATTGTAGAGATGTTCCTTCATCCATCTAGCCAGCTATGTGACACTAGGATCCTTTCTAGTTTGGGAATACTATGACTAAAGCTACTCTGAACATTATTATAGAGGTCTTTTCTGGGCACACATTTTCATTCCTTTTAATACCTAATAGTGGGGTTGTTGATGAATAAGGTGAAAGTACACTGATCATTGAGAGCAACTGTCCAATGAAGTGACATGGGAACATGTGGAGAGAGTCTGGAGCACATGAGTAATGCTAAGAGAGATGAAAGCATGAACCAAAGTAAAACTGCCAATCAAGGAATGTTGGGGGATGAAGAGGAGAAGGAAGTTTGGGCCAGAGGTGTCCTAGAGATGGGGGTAGGTGATATGGGCACTATAGTGATGGGGCTATGCTATATTTTGTACAACCATATGTAACCCTGTTATATAAATGATAATAAAATTAACAGAGTAAAATAAACTGCAATAATAATAATAATAAATCAAGGTTTCAGTGAAAGACTAACTGCAATAAACTTCAATAGAAGAAGACTAACTTCAAAAAACTCATTCCAAAGTGTTTAGAGATCCTTGGAAGCCACATCAGAAATCCTCTCTTAATCAACTTGGGATGAACTGTGTAGGTGTAGAGAAACCTGGCATGGCCCAAAGGTCTGACATGACCTTCTCTCCATCTCAGCTTATGAAGAAACTAGGTCTACTGTGAAATTGTGCATGTGGACCTCAAGCAAAGTGGACAAGTTGCTTAGGCATGGCTCTTTGTTCTTTCTTTCCTTGAATTCTCAGAAACTTGCTTACCTTTCAAGAAGTGCCTAAGGAGGTCCTTCCATTTCAAGAGTCAAACTCAGGCCCTTCACCTACAAAGCATGTGCTCCAGCCCTTGGAGTATTTTTTCCCTGGCCCTATACTGAGTTCTATAAAATCAACATTTTTTAAGTTTGTTTTCTCAGTCTTCCTTTGTTGGTTCTGATATCTCCAATTTAAAAATAAGAAAGAATAATTGTGGGGACCTTAAAGTGCTTCCATTGAATCATTTAAAACTAACACTGGGAGGACCAGAGAGATCATATAGCATATAGTATATGGTCCCTCGAGCACTGCCAGGTGTGATACCTGAGTGTAGAGCCAGGAATAAGCCCTGAGCACCACTGGGCATGACCCAAAAACCAAAACTAAGATTGGAAAGCAAATTCTTTAAAAAAATTTGTTTTGTCTGAATCTTTTCATTTATTTCATTATGCTTACTTTTTTAATTGATTAAGATTCTGTGGTTTACGATACCATCGACAATGGTTTCACATGCACATAATTCCAACAGCTCCCCTATCACCAGTGTACTCATTTTCCTCTCCCAAGGACCTCAGCACCCTTCCCTCTCAAATACCCAATTCAATTGTTTGGCTTTCAATCTTCCATAATATTGCCATTGACCCTCTGTGGCTACCTTGTTGGGTCTCTTTAAGACTCACATATGAAATCAATTATTCTGTACCGACCTTTTCTTCTGACTAATTTCACTCAGTATGGAAAGCAAATCTTTCTGATTTTTACTGATTCTAGAATCCCTACTCCCAATGAAAGGTGAACTTCCCAGCTAAGGAAACTTTTGATCATAGAGCAAGTATATAAATATTCTAGCTTACCCTAAATTGGTGAGCTCTGCCTATGACTAACTTCAGATTCTGTTTTATCCAATCTTGTTCAGATAGGATATTGGTATGTTCAAGACTAGATCCCCCCCCCCCCAAAGAATAGTCATGTGAAAGCAATCAGTGAAGCAACAAAAAGGAGGAAATGATCCCCCACCACCGTGTGTACAACATGTGGAATGTGTCTGAGCAGTCGAAGAAAGAGGTGTGAAAGCCCCACCGCCTGAGGTCAGAGGCAGCAGCTTTCACCCACATGGGAGAACTTGTCCTCTCTTAAAGTGATGGTATATGTATTGTATAGCCTTGGGCCTTGGGTGGGGTCTATCCTGGGCCTTTGTGAGCAGATGAATGTGGGGAGGGATCCCCCTTCTGGCAGCTCACCCCAGTCACAGCAACCATTCTGCTTTGTGCTTCCACCAGTTGTCAAGACCCCCCAGGGGCTGGGTCCTGAGCCTGTTCTGAGTGAGGTGCCAAGTCACTAATCAGAAAAAGTTTGGAAAGGTGATTCTTTCAGTGCCACCCTGAAGGAGGCAACAGCTATTCCAGGCACACTTTCTGGAATGAGTGTGTATGTGACTGCCTGTTTTGAGGGGAACTGCATCCCTCAAAAGGATGTATTGTAGTCCTAGTCTTACTCCTTGTACCTGAGTGTCATGTCATGTGGAGATAAAGTTGTTATGAACCATGTCCTTAGAAGCTGAAGGTCAAATCCTCATTGGAATTATATCTGTTTGCAAAATCCTTAGGGGGTAATTAAATTGAAATAGGATGATAAGAGTGGGGCCTTGATCCAATATGACCATGAGCTCATAAGAAAACAATGAATTTGCAATATCTCTGTTTCTCTGTCTCTCTATCTCTGTTTCTGTCTCTCTCTCACGCTCTCTCCATATTATGTGAGGATGCAGCAAGGAGGTAGCAGCTGTAGTAGTCAGCATGAGCTACCATTATAACATAGCCTGGGGCTTAAATAACAAACTAATTTCCTTACATTTGTGAGGCTAAATGTCCCTGATTGGAAGATAGAAAGTCAGTAGTAAGAGCTCTTTTTCTGACTTGCAGATGATGGTTAACTTCTTGTTATGTCAGAAAAGGAGAGAGAGAAAGAGAGAGAGAGAAGAAGAAGAAGAAGAAGAAGAAGAAGAAGAAGAAGAAGAAGAAGAAGAAGAAGAAGAAGAAGAAGAAGAAGAGGAGGAAGAAGAAGAGGAAGAAGAGGAGGAAGAAGAAGAAGAAGAGGAAGAAGAGGAAGAAGAAGAAGAAGAAGAAGAAGAAGAAGAAAGAAGAAGAAGAAGAAGAAGAACAACAACAACAACAAGATGATGAAGAAGAAGAATAAGAGAGCTGAAGACTGAGAACAAATAGGGCTTTCAGGCATCCCTTATTACAAGATCTCTAACTAATCCCATCCTGAAGACTCCATTGTTAAGACCATATCTAACCCTCTTGGATCCCTACAAGAGAAAACATCTAATGACGCCATAGCAGTAGAGACAGTTCTGGGGAACAGTAAACCGGAAGTGCTCTCAGAAACTGGAAGTGTTCTCATAAACCAAATCATGGATTTTTGTAACAAGTGGAATTCTCCTAGATCAGATACCTAAACCTGGAGTAGTGACTTTGAAACTGGTGTTAATAGACACTGGAAAAGTTTTGAGCTCAGGCTATAAATATGAGGCTAAGGGTGACTCTGGTAAGATCTGAGGAGGAAAGTCACATGATATTGGGAATACTTGGGAAAGAGATGAATATTAGAGAACAGTAAAGAGACTATCTTTAACTTAGTGATTTGCAATAGCAAACAAAATCAAATTTTTCATTGAGGGGATTTCTAAGTAATGTGTTCTTGCTGCCTGATGGCAATCAAAGTGAAAGAAAATAGATAAATTCAAGAAAAGCAAGTGATTCACAGAGGAACCAAACCTTAAAAAAATATTCTTGGACTCTCCATATCTAAAAAAAATTTGTAATTTTTGTTCTTGAGAGCTCATTATAAGTGGGACTAAGCAATCATTTGATAAAAAGATTAGAGGTATGAATTGGAAATTAATGGGTCATCTTCATGCCAGGCAGACATGGAGATGGGGACGGATATCCTAGCAGATATGCTCAGGGAAGGGAAATCAGGCTCTCTCTACTTTGCTTTTTCAGAACTGGACCATCAAGCTACTCACCTACAAGCTTGGCTATTCTTTAAGGAAAGGGAAGAGTGGCATTAAGCAGGTCATTCAGAAGTCATGATGGGGGCCCCCTCTTTACTAGAGGCCCAGGGGAAAGTTTGTTTCCTCTTCAGTTTTAGAGGATCAGGTAACCACTCTGATTTCAATGAGTCACGATGAGTCTAACCAGTGTCCCAAGAGTTGAGGAGTCCTTGCAGTCACATGGACTAATCTTTAAAGAGAAGACTGGGCAAGCTTTCTGGAAGAAACAGTGGGTGAGGCTGTCAGTCCAAGGCAGACTATCTAGCCAGAGGTTTGGAATCCAGATTACAAAGGGGAAAGATGAGCGGGAGGGGCAGACTAGCTGTGACCCAGAAGGTCTTTTGGACTTTGGTGGTGGGGAAGGTACAGTTATTTTGTTCTTTAAAACCATGTAAGTTAATACTTTCTTTAATCATCTAAGTTTCTGCTGAAGTGGGAGTGCATGTGCCTTCTGTATTTCCTGGACATTATCTTTTAGAAGCAGATAACTTGCATGGTTTTTCAGGTTTGTAGCTGCAGAGCAATTTGGCTAAGACTATATCTGTCATACCTCCTGTTCCATTCCTATCTGATTTAGATAATTTAGATAACTTAGAGGAGATTTTGGCTGCAGAATTTTTTCTGCAATTAGTAAAGTATTGGGGGATTATATTATGAAGTGAATGTATTTTACATGTGAGTAAACATAAATTTAGGCAAGATAAGAATGCGATGCTATGGACTGATTCATGTCTGCCCCAAAGTTTTTGATTTGTTTGTTTTTGGGCCAAATCTGGTGAGTCTGAAGGGCTCTTTACTCAGAAAGCATATCTGGCAGGCTCAAGATACCATATGGGATACCAGGGATCAAACTCAGGTTAACGGTGTGCAAAACAAACACCCTCCTTACTGTACTATAGATTTGACTTGCCCTATTTTATGTTGAAGTTTGAACTCAATGTGTCTGAATCTGAAGATAGTGTCTCTAGGGACTACATATGGTTTAGTAGATCATAAAAATAAAATATTCACCATGAAGAACCATAGCCTTGTGTGAAAGGAAAGGTCACAGATACTTTACCATGTGAAGGTCAAGAAGAGACCATGAGAAATCAGAATAACCAGCCTCAAGTTTTTGGACATGGAATATCCATGACTATGTAAATTTATTTCTGTTGTTTAAGCCCTGATTCTATATCGTTTCCTTATAGAAATACCATCAGATCAAGATAAGACTCCTGATAAATAAAATCAATGTAGTGTGAGGTTATTAGGGTGGTTCCTAGCCTAAGAGGAGAAAAGAAGCAGAGAGAGTCACACACTGAGGAAAGATGAGGTGAACACCCACAGGGAAATGATCATAGGGACAAGTAACAGGGGATACAGTGATGTCATTGACCACCATGTAATCAGAGCCCTCCAGAAGATGGAAGAAGCCATAAAGGATTAGTCCCTATAGTTTGCAAAGAAAATATCTTCTAACTGCACCTTGAACTTAAACATGGAATCTCCAAACTATGAGAAAATAACTTTCTTTGGTTCTAAGCCACCAAGCTTGTGGTCCTTAGTTAATACAGCCCTAGAAACTCACAAACTTACCATTCACTTAAGACTGTTAGAGTACAGATAGATATTTGAAAAAGCTAGTAATACCAGGCTTCTCTTCTGCTCTAAGAAATTTTGTCACTATTTTATGCTCAATGCTTTTTCTTTGACTATTAATTGAGTCAGATTGAGAGAAATGCTTGGCCCTATCAGCTGTGAACTCTTGCCATGGAACACACTAATGAGTCTTTTCTCCCCTTTAAATTGCATTGAGAAATGGACAAATGAGGTGAGGTGAAGGGAGGTGAGGTGAGGTGAGGTGAAGTAAACAGAGATGAGGTAAGGTAGGGTTGAGCTTTGTGGACCAGGGCTTCCTGTAGAATGCTAGTTTGGAATTAGCAGTTGGAACTTTCTAGTATTCTTTGCTTACTGGGTGTTATTTTATGCTGGAACATTCTAGTCTCCCCTGTTTACTGAGTGTTTTTTTTTATGTTGGAATGTTCTAGTCTTCCATGCTTATTGAGAGAGTTATTTCATCTCTGCTTCAGCTGGATGGTAAACTTACTCTGCCATTGGCATGCAGTCCTGGAAACTATGTGGAAATGTAATTAAATGATCATATTCTAGAGGCACATAAGGAATCAACAAGACCTCCAAATTATGTGACATCAACTCCCTTGTACCAGCCATGCACTTTTCTCTGGCATCAAACCAAGACATGAGTGTTCCTCTGGGATGTGACTTCTGTTGACCATGTTATTAGGGTATTCAGCCTCCAAAGATCCCACTGGACTGCCCTACTAGGGGACTCAAATATGCATATGAAATTCTTATCTGATTGTTCAGTTGGAGAATTAATTAAACTGAGAGATAGATACTCAGAAGATCAGAAGGTACAGGGATTCTAAGTGCTGAAACTTGGGGAAATTTTTCACACTCAGAACAAGATTTAATTCTGACAGTAGCAACAGGATCCTTTGAGGCTGGAAAAGGGTAAGCATTGTGGATACTGATGGAAAGTATTCACCTGTGACTTCAAATGCATGTTGTATTAACTTCCTATACACTTGCAACCTCTTTTTTAGCTTTGAAAGTGAAAAATTCAAGATGGGTCTTACAGATATAATATTAAGGCATCAATATACATGATTTCTGTTTTTGTCTTGTTTTGTTTGAGGGACAGCGTTATCTCCTCAAGCATCACTCCTGGCTATTTCCAGAAGACCACATGTGACATCAGGAATAGAAAAGGAGTTGGCTGTGTTCAAATCAAGCACATTAAGCACTCTTATCTTTTATCCCCAGATATGAATTCTCAAACTTGTGGTCTATGAACTATTTTCCCTATAGTAACCAAAACTGCCTCCTGAACAGTCCAAGAGTGAGGGTGAAAAAAAGAGAGAGAGAGAGGAGAGAGAGAGAGAGAGAGAGAGAGAGAGAGAGAAGCCAGAGAGAGAGAAGCCAGAGAGTGCCATGCAAGAGAGGGGGGTACATTTTTATTTCTGCTTACCTTTTTATTTCTGTATACCTCCTAAAGTCAGTCCAGATGGGTTAGGTGGAGAGAGAGATAGAGAAAGAGAGAGAAGGGGAGAGAGGCCAGAAAGAGTAGCAGATGAGAAATGGGAAGGAAGAACACTTATTTCTGCATACCGTTTTATTTCTGTATACCTCCTGAAGTCAGTCCAGGTAGGGTAGGTGAGAAAGAGAGAGAGGAGAATGGCGAGAGAGAGAGAGAGAGAGAGAGAGAGAGAGAGAGAGAGAGAGAAAGAGAGAGAGAACAAGAGAAGAGTGGCCAGAGAGTCTGGGGGTAGAAGCATTTTTATTTCTGTATACCTTTTTATTTATATATACCTCCTGAAGTCAGTCCAGGGGAGTTAGGTTAGAAAAAGAGAGAAAGACAGAAAGTCAGAGAGACAGAGAGCAAGAGGGAAAGCAAACAGCATCTTGCTAATGCTTTATTTCAGGCCCCCTAAAAACTATTTTATTCTCTTTATTATACTTTAGGCAGTTGTTGTTTACAGGGGTCATATACCAGTCCTGCGGGGGCATGTCCCAGTCCAAGCGCCATTGGAGGGGTGTCATCACCACTTAAAGGTACATTGATTAATTCCTTAAGTATATCAATATGTCCCCTTGTCTTTTCTAGCACTAAGGACTTGGCTCATGGGTTCAGTCAACTTCCACCTCTGATTCTTCTGTGTCTTCTCCTTTTACTCAGAAATGTCTACTTTTATTTTATTAACATGTTTGAGCTCACAGATCATCTACTATTCTTCACATGAATACCCCTCACAAAATCATATCTTCATGGTCCTTATTTTCCTGTTAGGTAACAAGCTCACAGGTCTCAGAAATTAGGATGTAAATACCTATGGGGGTGTGGGGGTTTACTATCTAACCACACATGAATATCATGTGCAGACAGGCACTTGCCAACTGATATGTCATTCCTTATAATGCCTTCGTCCAGGTGCTCATAGTCTGAGAGTCCACTTTTGTCTCTCTCTGCTCCACCCACCTTCCTCCCACCATTGACATTGCGCTATCTGCACTGTCATCTAACGCATAGAAAAGCTCATTAATGAGGCTTGAATTGGGCTTTATAATTTATTGCTTTGTAATTCCCTGCAGCATGATTTTTGACAAAAACTGTTTCAGCTTAATCATTTTCATCTGCAAAGTGGGACTAACCACCACCTTGCTCTGAATTTTTTTAAATAAATTAAAGGCTCTAAAATTTAGCCTAGCACAAACTAAGAGCTTATTAGGTATTCACTTCTCTTCTCATATTTCTTTACTGAAATTGTCTCTTTGGATAGTTTTCATTTCTGTGGGCCTTCTCATCTGAAGTAGGATGTTATCTCCATTGCTCTCCTTTTCCTGCTGGCCCACATTGCTGAACTTGTTCTTTTATCAGTGCCACCTCTCTATTCAACATTATCACATTATCTGTTTCAATGACTCCAATTATATCTCTCTTTAAAATATGTGGTTCCTGAACTTAGTCTCATATTTTTCAAAAGAGCTTTGGATCTTAGTTCCAATCAGCTGCAGAACATCTTAAATTCATCACCAATACTGTCAACATCACAGCTTTCAAAAAATGTATTTCTTAATATTGTCCTAATCAGTCATGTGAGTGCTTACTTGCCATACATCTATTCTTCCTGTCCTGCAGGATAAAAAGGCCCAAAGGCACATTTAACTCCTCTCTATTCATCTCTTAAGCACAGAACTAGGAAACTGAAGTTAGATGTTCTTCAGAAATTTCTCTCCAGGTCCACAATTCTGTTTTGATTTCTTAACTATATCCTCTAGCTATGAGCTCTTACCTTTCTCAACATCAGTCTTTCCTTTAGAGTTTGTTGATTTTTATAAAACACACATCTTCACACAATATCCTTTTTTTCAAAACTTTCTGATGACAACCCACTCCTTTTGGAATAATTAAACAGAGTTTAACCAAACAGTGATTAGCTATTTGAAAACAAATTATTAGAGAGGGCAATGTGGGGATGAGTTGGTTCTTCCAATTTGGGTGAGGTGGGCTCTAGAGTTATGGGTCTAGTGAGGCTTTGGACTGCTGCCTCTAGTAAGAACTCTGATATGCTATGGCAACAATAATTGGAAATGCTCTACTGAACAAGAACTGTGTGCTCAAAGAAGGATAAAATGATTTACATGATACCCCTTCAATAACAATATTGCAAACCATAGTATTTAAAATAAAAAAGGAGAGAGAGAGAAGAAAAGTATCTACTCTAGAGGAAGGTATGGAGGAGGGCAGAAGGGAAACTGGGGACATTGGTGATGGGAAATGTGCAATGGTGAAGGATGTGGGTCATTATATAACTTAAATTCAATCACGGAAAAACTTTAACTGTGTATATCATGGTGATTCAATTAAAGAATTGATTTAATAATAATAAAAAAGAACTCTTGTCTACTTCTCACTGGAACCTCCATCCTTGTAGATCAGGAGGTGATCTTAGTAACCTAGAAACAAAAATCTTGGGGAATTAAATTCCACCCAAGGCCACAGCTCTTTGTTCTTCTAGATGTTTTGTGCTAACATAAAGTTTTATAAGGAAGCACTCAGAAGCACAGTCAAGATCTTGGTATTGGCCTCACCATCAACATGGGGGAGATTTCTGTTTAGATGAATTTCTCTAAAGTTCTGAAACCTTTCGGGATGATCTTTGAAAGTATTATTCTCAACCTATCAGATAGCCTGTCTTTAGCTTTGAACTAATGAGATGAAACTCTGAACCATGTCATGGTTATTCTTATGACCATCATCCACTTTATAAGGTACTATCATGTGTCCCTGGGGCTGATGTCTGTGGGGCATGAGCTCACTGACCGAGCTTCCTTCTGTTTTTATTGTTATTTGGATTTAGTTTTGGGGCTATACTATGTGGATCTCAGGGGCTACTCCTGGTAATCAGGGCTCTTGAATTACTTTGGCAGGCACAGAGGACTATAAGGGATATCAGAGATCAATCCACAGTCAGCAACGAACAAGGCAATGCCTCACCCCACTGTGTTAAGTCTTGGGCCTTTCCTAAAGGAGATGGTAGGAATCAGGAGAGAATAGTGAGTCTCTCTTCTTCCCTCCTTGCTTCCTCCTTGGTTTACCAGGCACCAAGAAATATGGCCACAATTTCTATTTCTCTATTTTCTTTTTTTTCTATTTTTTTTAATTTCAAGAGTTTTAATTGAAAGAAAGGAATAACTGTGGCATACTAATTATCTTTATTTTGGTAATACTTTAAATATTCTTATCAAACTCATATAGCACATATGAAACACATAGAGTTTTTGTTAATCATATTTAATCAAGATGGGAAAGAAGAGAAAAATTTAATAAACTAGTATAATGCTATTGCTTACTTAAAACATATTTTGTACTTTTTTAATATAATTTTTATTTTGATCATAGTGGCTTACATATTGTTGACAATATTTTTTTTTTTTTTTGGTTTTTGGGCCACACCTGGTAACGCTCAGGGGTTACTCCTGGCTATGTGCTCAGAAGTTGCTCCTGGCTTGGGGGACCATATGGGACACCGGGGGATCGAACCGTGGTCCGTCCAAGGCTAGCACAGGCAAGGCAGGCACCTTACCTTTAGCGCCACCGCCCGGCCCATGTTGACAATATTTTAGGTACATATCAACATAATATCAGGAGAATTCCCATCATCTAATTATCCTCCCTACTCCTCCGTTCCATCCTACCTCCCATATCTTTCTCACTCAACCCTGAGGCTGCTAGAATACGTGGTCCCCTCTAAGCCTAGTTTACTACTTTGTGGTCCTACACCTGTTTTGGTCTTTGTACCTTCCTTGTTTCCTCCTCTAACTGGGAGGCGGTACTAGATAGTTCCAGTTATGTGGTTTTGTTTGAAGAGAAAAGTGATAAACTGGGGTAAAAATCAAATATGCCGAAAATGGTCGGAGTCCTTCTAGAGGCTCTCATCATCGGTTTGAGAGGCGCAGGGGAAAAAGAAGGTGAAACACCTCAACAGTACAAAAAGAAGTGTCAAAATATCCAGTGAGCACTCCAACAATAGAGATAAGCACCACATAAAAGCCATGGTCTTGAGATAAAAAACATGGCAGAGCACCTAAAGAAAAAGAAAAGAAGAAAATAAGTAAAAAATATAAATCGAGACAACAACTTCAATAACCATACCAAAACAAAGAAATCGACAAAACCTAAATAGATATTAAAAATAAATAAATAAAAAATGTTTTGTGCTTTTTTTCCCCCCTCCTGCACAGGCACAGTAAATATTGGGGTCATTCAAAAAGGAATTCCCTTGGCCTAAGAGGTACAGGGTTTCTCCACCTTTGGAGTATATTGTCATGGGGTTAACTATAGACTCCGTTCAGGTTCATTTACTCTCCCCTTGGTGTTTTAGTGGTGTTTGGAAGACTTCTGCTTCATCCTGGTTGATAAAATCAGATCTGTATCTAGAGATCTCGATATCTGCACAGGTCAAGGGGTGATGAAGCCTTTCTTTGTGGTTCTAGAAGTTCTGTTCTCTCAGTGTCATTTTAACCCGTCTTCTGTGTTTGGTGGTCTTGGTCTTTGCGCTAATCTTAGGATGGAGCCTATGATAGCGGCTTTCGTTGTGTTTCCAGAAGACCCATTCCGTTGCAATTGTCTCAGATGGATCTTTGGAACTGGAGATCATGGTTGTTGTGCAGGTCGTAGCTCAAACCCTAGACTAGGGCTTTTTTATCGGTCTCAGGATACATACAGTCTGGTCATGGTTCTATCAACCAGATATCTGTAAATCACGATCTCGGCTTTTGGACTGACCAAAGGGTGACAAGTCTTCTGATTTTGTCTTATCGTCAGCTGGAGGGGTAGGATAACCTGCTCTTAGGTCAGGTTGTTCCTATTTTCTTCATTGTCAGGATATCATATTAAAGCTGGCACTTGTTGATGTCGAACAGTATTGAGGATGGGATTTGTTTCCTGTAGCTGTCTTGAAGAACTGTGTAGTTTCTATGTCTGGGATCCAATGTTCAAGGCTGGACAGATGGTGTCTAATCACCTGGGTCTAAATTAGGTCCACGTGACATATTTTCAAGGTGGGAGATGTCCCTGTATTGTAAACAAGTATGAGTTCTTATCCTTAGTAGATAAGAGCTAGTTTTTATATGTAAGATTTCCCCTTTTTTTAGTGTGTCTTTGCAGGGGGAAATGTTGCTACATTATATTGCCAGTGCATTGGGGGTGGAAAAAGAAGAAAACAGAAACAGGTCACACACCCAAAAAAGTTAAAAATAGAAATAAAAATATATGAGCTCATATATATATATATGTATATATATGGAACAAAGATTTTTAAAAAATGAAATAACAAAGTAATTAAAGGAACAAAATGATGCAAGAGACTATCTTACATTTGGGGAAAAGCAGGTAAAGGGGTAGTGCAATACAGGTCTTATACTTATGATGGAACTATAGTTTTCCCCATTGAATTTGGAGATTTTCTTGTGGAGTGTGGGTTCCGGGCACCTTTTCATCACACACCTTGACCTTCTTGAGATTGGTAAAAGCTTTGCAGCAGGGAGGTCTTGGGAAGAGTTCTTGCTTTGGGGATACTTTTAGAGCTAAGTCCGGTTTCAAGTAACAGTCCACATTAGGAAGAGTTGGTAAGGAGGGCCACACAGCATGAGTCAGCAGTGGAGTTGGTTGCCTTTTCTTGCCGTGGACAAGGTGTGAGTTTAACTTGGTGTCCCTTCGCTTGGGTGTTGGGTACTGGTTCGTTGGGGTAGGAGGTCAGTCTTGATGCCTAATAGATTAAGAACTGAGGGTGAAGAGTTTTAATACAGTGGGAAATCTGGATGGGATTGAGGGGTGAGGGATAGTCGGATTTCCAAAGGGGGGAAAGGGGAAAGTATATGTAAGGGGCAGGGAAGAAGAGAAGAGAACATACATTAAAAAGAAAAAGAGAAGAAGAAAAAAAGAAGAAAAAGAAAAAAAGTAGTAAGAAGAGAGAAGAAAAGGGCAAGGGAATGCTAGTTTGCTTGAATGTGTTTGATGTGTAGGGCCTGTAGAGTAAGTCTGTAGGTCACAGTTGCTGCTTCGGTATTCTGGCTGGTCACGTGCTTCAAGTCCTAAAAGAAGGTATATTCTAGAGATAAAGTGTATGTTAAAGAGTTTTCTCGGGACATTCTCATAGTGCAAGCTGGGTATGGTATCTCGTGTGACTTGGCCCTGGAGATGCCATCTTAGTTTGTCCACCCTTTGTATCCAAGAACGCCTGTGGACAGAAAAGCTGAGAGGTCATTTTAAATATAGTAAGATTAAGGCATTAAAACATATTGTTATGAGATGTTTCCGTTGGAGTCTGATTTCCCATGGAATTCTTTACCTGTAATCCTGTATAAGATCCCTAAGGGATTATTATGGGCCTTTGTAGTAGAAGGCTGATTACATACCTGTTCTCTCTATGCTGCTGTTTTTGCTGTTGCTGGTTTCTTTGTGGTATAATGTGTAGCCAAGGGTTTGTATTGTTCTTCTTTCATGTGTTTTGGGCACTGCTCCCCAGTATATGTTGACTGTTACAGTGTTTGGAGTTTCTACCCTGTTAAACCCTGTTATTTAATTTTTAAGTATTAGTTGTATATAAGGTGTATGTTCTAGGTGCTTCAGAATAGTGCTCTCATTATAGGTCTTCGAGTGTTCTGCCTATTTTATTCTCTATAGTTTTTATAGATTCGGGTCTAATTTCGAGGTCTTTGATCCATTTTGAGTTGATTTTTGTATAAGGAGTGAGGTATGGGTCAATTTTGAATTTCTTACATGTGGTTTTCCAGTTGTACCAACACCATTGAAAACACCAACTATTGAAAAGACTTTTTTGTTCCATTTCAAGTTCTTGGCTCTTTTGTCAAATATTAGTTGACTGTTTATCTGGGGGTTTATGTATGGAAATTCTGTTCTAACCCACTGGTCTGAGGCTCTGTACCTTGTCCTTGTACCATGCTGTTTTGATCACTATGGCTTTAGAGTATAGCTTCAGGTTAGGTAGTGAGATGCCACCCAGCTTCTTGTTTTTTAGTATGTGTTTGGCTATCCTGGGTATTTTGTGGTTCCAGATAAATTTTATGATTGATTGTTCTAATTCTTTAAAGAATGATGTCTGAATTTGGATTGGGATTGGATTGAATCTATATAGTAGTTTTGGTAGGATAGTCATTTTGACTATGTTGATTCTACCTACCCATGAGCATGGGATGTTCTTCCATTTCCTTAGATCCTCCTCAATTTCTTTCTGGAGTGTTTTGAAGTTTTCCTGGTATAGGTCCTTCACTTCCCTTGTAAGGTTGATTCATAGGTACCTTATATTTTTTGACACTATTTTAAATGGAGTTGTATTTTTGATCTCTCTCTCCTCAACTTCATAATTTGTGTAGAGAAATGCTACTGTCTTTTGTGTATTGACTTTGTAGCCAGCCACTTTGCTGTATTGGTTAATTGTTTCGAGGAGTTTTACTGTGGACTTTTTAGGGTTTTTGATGTATATCATCATATCATCTGCAAAAAGAGATAGTTTGAGTTCCTCTTTCCCAATTTGGATTCCTTTGATTCCCGTCTCTTGTCGGATTGCTATTGCTAGGACTTTTAAGATTATATTGAATAAGAGTGGAGAGAGTGGACAGCCTTGCCTAGTTCCTGAGTTTAGTGGAAATGCTTCTAGTTTTTCACCATTAAGGATAATGTTGGCTGTGGGCTTTTCATAGATAGTTGTAACTATCTTGAGGAAGGTTCCCTCTAACTGTATTTTGCTGAGTGTTTTCAACATGAAAGCATGTTGGATTTTGTCAAACGCCTTCTCTGCATCGACTATTTCTCTATTTTCAAAAATCAATAATAATAATAATAACAATCAAAAACAATTAAAGCCTACCTCAATTCATTACACCCTCCCTTTCTCCCAACCTTTACATACTTCCCTGAGCTAATCTTAATTATACTATCAAGGTATACTAGTTAATTATCATTTTTTCCTGTCTACCCATAAGTTATATTTTTCTTACATCCACACATGGTTGAAATAATCCAGCACTGATATTTCTTGTCCCAATTTATTTTTCCTTGCTAAATTTCCTCAAGTGCCTTTCATTTTATGGCAAATGGCAGATTTTCACCTTTCTATTTGTAATAGCTAAGCAGTATTCAGTTATGAATTTCAGTTCTTTGTTGTATGTTCTGTCTTCTGCAACTTTAAACCTCAGCAGACTTGAGGCCCCAACTCCTTTCACCAGTCCTAAATATAGAAACTTTGGGAGGGGGGGTGCTTAACTGTTTTTGTGTCTACCTGTCTTCCTCAAGAGTACACATCTGTAACTAGTTATCTCAATGAAATCTTTCCAGTATCCAAAATTTCTCAAGTGTTTCTTACTCCAAGTCTCAGGTGTGTTGTAAAAATGGAGAAATATTTGCCATTACTTGTGCCTTTATGATGACTATGATGTTATCTCTGATTCAGACTCAGATTATCCCATGAAAACATAGTCATTCACTTATCATGCTCTACACAAACATTACAGGATAAGTCTTTTGAGTTTATGCTTCACCAACATGGAAAAAATACTTTCTAAATAGATTGAGAACACATTGCTTTGCTCCATGCCTCATATTCCATAGAGTTCCTATCTTCTTATAAGAATACTTGCAACTTCTTTTGAGGTATGTCATAGAAATGTTATGAGCCTTCTTATATTTTTGCCTAAGGATACATCTCAATGACAAGTCTACAACTTGGATTTCTGTATACTTTCTCTCAATTCTGTCTCCAGGAAGATGGGAATTTTCCATGACACTATTATTTCTCCGATTTTTTTTTCTTTGGCAGATTTCTGATTTGATTTTATAATCTGGGCAGTAAGAAGTGACTCTGTTTCAAATTCCATTTCAATGATGCTATAAACCCTTTATACATGTGAATTTAAAATCTAAAGAGATCCATAAAATAACTTATAAGGTAAAATGACATTTTTATATCAAAATTTCTTTTGCTTCTTTGGTTTTGGTTTTGGTTTGGGGGCCACACCTGGTGGTACTCAGGGTTTACTCCTGACACTGAGCTAAAGGATAAATTCTAGCAGGAGGAACATACCAGGAACCTAACCCATTACCTACCTTCTATACCAGGAGTCGTGAACAAATTCGACACAAAGAACCAAAATTTTAAACTGTGAGAGTCAGAGAGCCACACCACGCAGTGACCTGCCAAAACAGACAACAAAAAAATCACTGATGACAAAGGAATGTACCAGCTCATGCTGTAAAAGGTCACTTCACTGCATGGCATCCTGTGACACATGCAATATCGGCTTAGTCAGTAGCATGTGCCATATGACTAATTAGTGGGTCTGAATTGGGCATTGTGCAGGATGGCTTCAGCAGGTGCCCCGATCACTCTCCAGGGCCCCGTGTCCAATGAGCAATGCCCAGCGGTGCCAAAAAATCCTCATGAGTGAATACAGAAGACTCTCCAGTGTCAGCCTGCACCAGTGATCTTGCTCATAGCACACATTTAGTGTCTGATAATGAGACCATGTCCAGAGCCAGATGGGATTTCAATTGCAAAATGGAAGCTATAGCCAAACAGGAAGCACAACGTGCCAGGCTTAACTTCTTGAAATTTGTTCAAGCATCTTCAGAAATCTTATATGAAGAAGCCAATGGTCAATAGTGGAAAACAAACACACACGCACACACACACACACACACACATACAGAGCACATGGAGTTAGCTGTGATAAATGAAAATATGAAGTTTTTCTTTATTTGATTTTATACTCTGGGCAATAAGAAGTGACTCTGTTTCAAATTCCATTTCAATGATGCTATAAACCCTTTATACATGTGAATTTAAAATCTAAAGAGATCCATAAAATAACTTATAAGGTAAAATGACATTTTTATATCAAAATTTCTTTTACTTCTTTGGTTTTGGTTTTGGTTTGGGGGCCATAAAGGCTAAATTCTAGCAGGAGGAACATACCAGGAACCTAACCCATTACCTACCTTCTATACTAGGAGTGGCGAACAAGTTGAACACAAAGAACCAAAATTTTAAACTGTGAGAGTCAGAGAGCCACACCACGCAGTGACCTGCCAAAACAGACAAACACTCACACAAAAGCATATAATTTTAACAATAATATATTAAACACATATTGCATTTTGCCATTTTGAGTGAGGGTCAAAATCCTGTTCACCACCCCTGTTCTATACTATCATTCTAGCCTGAACTAAAGTTTTTTTTTAAAAAGTCATTTTTTAATGGATCAGACTGATCTAAGATCAGACTTACCCCAGACTAAGAATAAATACTTAATATCTGTTCTTTAAACTACATTTTATCCTTATGTATGCGGTACTTGAATTACAAGCCTTTTTCAGAGGTTTTAGAAAGGAACACATGAGAATCATGTATTATATTACAGGCTTTTTTTCCCTTAAAGTATTTTATAAATATACTTGAGCACCGTGAAACATATGTATCTGGAAATGCTTATATAAGAAGTTACTGATTTCATCATTTTGCTTCAAAATGCATCAAAATAATATGAATTGGTGAATGGATATGATGATTAGGTAAAAAGAGATATAATAAAGTAAGTACAACAAACCACTCTGACTAGTCTGGGTGATGGACATGAGTAGTCGCAGGATGACTTTAAAAATATAGCATGCCTTATAAACTAATGCACAGGCCATCCTAATTCCCCCCAAACCCAAACTGACCATAAAACGTATTTCTAGAAAGATGAGTTTACATTTATGTTAGATAATGCACAAGAGGTACAAGATTGTGAGAAGTAGATGATTTCAAAGAGGTTATTTCTGAGAAAGCTCTTTAGGGCTAAAAATTACTTCGGTTCCTATTCCTACCCCTGAAGATTCATCTTTTATTTCCCCATCCCAACCACTATATTGAAGCTGTCACATAGGGTCCAGGGTATGGCTTACTCATTAAGGACAAACTCTGGATATTCTGTAAGGTAGGATGGAGAAAATTACTCTGTTATTTTGGAATATAGACAAATCGGAATCTTCCATGTCATTATCTTTGGTATAAAGAACATTTGTAGATTGGCTAGTTGATAGTTTAACATTTTGATTATTTTCAGACTGACAAGTCAACTGACAAGTCTGTGTGTGTCAACCCCTAAATTGGAAGCAGAGAACTAGATGGTATCTTGTGCAAAGTGATACCTAACCAATGTTGTTCCTGAATTTTAAGGAGTCACAATAAAACTGAAGAAAATGCTCCTTCAGGAAAAGTACCAATGGGGACTGTAGGTTGGGAATTTTCAGAGACTTTGAAAGAGGGAAAAGAGGTGATTCAATGAAACAGACAGGGAGTCTGATAGAGATCAAAGTGAGGTCAAGGAAGTCATTAACATGGATAAAATGATTAACCTAGGAAAGATCTGGAGGAAGAAGCAACAGTTCTGTAATGTCTTTGGAATCCTACAGCTGCTCTCTAAACTATTGGTTGCCTGACCATTAGACAAATGCTTAAACTCTGAGCACTGGGTTGTTTATGCATTCAAAACCAGAGAGCACTTACCCTTTGGAGTTAGTGTGATAATTACATATATATATTTCTTAACAGACAAATTGCTGGCAGTGGGTAATATGAGGCCCCAAAAGCCAAAGGTGTGTGAATAAGCAAAAACAATGATTTGCTGTCCTACCCTGCTGGGGTGACTTATAACTGAAAAGGGGGGGGGATCACCATTCTTGTAAGAGGTCCCAAAGTGGAACTATAAAAAAACTGGTTATGAGATCTAGAAATTTCTTGGGGATAATCCTGTTGTGGGAAGAGGATAGTTATGTCCTCAGAAATGTAGAAATAAGTAATAGTTACCATAATCTCCATAAGGCAGACAAAGAACCTGGGAAACCAAAATTTACATGAAGAACTTCTTATTTCCAACTAAGCCACAGTTAAATAAGCTTTACCTGCACAAATAATTTAAGATATATATCATATTTTAATCATGTTTAATTGGTTCTCAATTGGCAATTTTGGCCAGCAGGTAAAAGAGAATATATGAAGATGGTAAATATAGGTTACATCTGGGAACAGAAAAACCATTTCCAGAAAAACAACAACAGATCTAACACATGAGTTGAATCATGATTATGGAGATCAGTTGATCAAGCTGGAATTCCTGAGGAAATTAGAGTTTACAAGAAGAGTACTTTCCATGTTGAGGATGGAGGCTTTTTTCTAGCGGGACAATATGAACCTATTTCATGAATTAAGTTCATATACAAAGATGAATAAAAACTCTTTTATTGGCAGCCATAGGACAGAGTTGCAAGCTGAAGTAACTTCCTTAAGAAGTAGAAAGTAAGCATTTATCAGATCTGTAGCACAAACAAATGAACCCATAAAGCCCAGCTCAAACTCTCTTCTCATCCATAAAGTGAAATTCTGTGGGAAACTTTGCTACGAAATAAAAAGGAGAGAAAAATCTTATGAAGTCATTATTGGGATCAAAGACTCGGCTAAGCTTTCGAAGGTGATAATCTGAGTGATTCAAATCAATTAATAAAATACTAGTTCTTATTAAATAAGAAAAATGTTAAGCCATTTCCCACTAGGACTTTACATATTAACTAAACTTGCACGGTGAATTTTATGGGGTGCATTTATTTTGTCTCTGCTGTACCAAGTAGAAGGGCATGTGGCTTGATCTTACCCCCAAAACAAACCCTTTGATGTGTACTTTGGGATGAGTGAAGCTCAAAGAGTTTATTCCAATATTTCTCTACATCGTGGGTTGCATTTTTTTCAATAGTGCAGGGACATTTTTACCATTGTTCAAATTTTATTGAGCCTTCAAATTTTGTAAAAAAGAATTACTTTCCTTACTCATCTCTGGGAAGCCTACTTTCAATATGGGGTGGAAATATATTCTTATCAACCTTTAGGATCTATGGAAATTTTTTAATTTTTTTAATTAAAGTATTAAAAGAAATTATTTGTTCGTTAAATGGAAAGGACACAGTTTTTCTTTTGAACACTTAAAAAAGCCTGTTTGTCAACTTGGCAGAGCATTCAACCATAAAACACAAATCCCACTTTGTCATTGAAGAAAGGCTCATAATTTTACCTTTTATTAGTTGAATCACCTTCAAATGAATGGAGCAAGGGATGAACCTTACTTGAAGAATATAAGTGTATCATAAAACTCCTCAGAAATAGATTTTTTCCTAGGTCATGGAGTCAAACAAACTTTGTGAAATTATGCTATAGTAATATGGGGAGAAAGCACTCCCTGTGTGTGCAGTGGGGATGGGCAGGAAGAGAAAGGGAACAGGGATAGTCAGCAGATCCAGATCCCAGAACAACTGAAGAGCAACATTTTAATTTTTATCTTAATTAAAAAGAACATTAGCTGTGGAGAATCTGGGTTTGACTCTTGATTTCCCCAGTAACCTTGGACATTTCTTATCTGAGACATTTCTAAACACAAAGGCTCAAAGTTTTATTTCTATGTGTTCAGGCTGTACCCAGTGGAGGTTCTTTCTGTTTCCACTCTTACTCTATTTAACAAGTTTCTTGTATCCTAGAATCTGAATTAAAAGAGCATCCTTATGCTGATATTCCTAGTCTAGTCTAGTCTAGTCTGAGCAAATCAGAACCTAAACCTTCCATCAACCTTTTCTCTGTCTCTACAAATAACTATATTACTATTTTTTCACTTTATGACATTATTTATATATCATCAAAACCTCTATGACGCATCTTTGTAATGGTGCATAATATTTTACAACTTTATTTTATTTTATTTTATTTTGGGGGGGGGTCACACCCGGCAGTGCTCAGGGGTTACTCCTGGCTCTATGCTCAGAAATCACTCCTGGCAGGCTCGGGGGGACCATATGGGATGCTGGAATTTGAACCACCATATTTCTGCATGCAAGACAAAAGCCTTTACTCCATGCTATCTCTCCGGCCCCCATACACTTTATTTTAAATTAAAAATGTTGTATCACATTAATAGGTAATTAACTTTACTGAATTATATTTGAAAGTGATCATAGTATATATTATGACCTACAGTCTGTGTATAATCTTCTATTTTGCTATACCTAATTTCTTAGGAAAGAATAATCACTCTCAAGACAATGCATTAGAGCAGAACAAGTGCTTTCAAGTCACCCAGGGCTTTACTGATTATAGAAGGTGCAGATATTTATGCATTCCCAGCTACCTGTATTAGGACGCATATGTGGTAAGGGCTGTAAACATGAGGGAGTTTTTTTTTCCTTCCTATCTTCCCACTCTCCAGTTATGAGAGACAAGTCACATACAATACATCTAACCTTGATTTATCACAAAGAAAGAGTCAGAAATAAGAATTGAAAAATTAAGTAGATCTTCCTGGTCAGGATGAAAGTATGACCAGCTTCTAATCATACATACAATATGAATATAACAAAAGGATTCCATGAAACAGATGCTTTTTTGCTGGAGGAAGACAAGCAAGGAATAAAATTTTATAAACTCTTGTACCAAGTGGTTTGTGGCCACCACCTCCTTTAAACCTCACCTCAGGGGGACAAAATAACTACAAATGTGATCAGTTTATTATCAAGAAAGCCAAGACCTAGGAAGAGTATGAAAAAGATTAAAAGATTCTATACTTATTGTAGAATCTAAAATTCATTCAATGGTTTTGGAATTCAATATTTCACCAATTTATCCTCCAATTCCAACTGAAGTTCATCTTTTGTACTTGGAATATTGCAAGAGTTCACATGCCTTCTGAATCCTACAATGTTAAATTGTTTTCTCTAAGGTGTTTTTTTTTTTTTTTTTGGCTTTTGTGTCACATCCGGCAGCGTTCAGGGGTTCCTCCTGGCTCTACACTCAAAAATCGCTTCTGGCAGGCCCAGGGGACTATATGGGATGCCAGGATTTGAATCACTGTCCTTCTGCATGCAAGGCAAATGTCTTACCTCCATGCTATCTCTCCGGCCCCCTTCTCTGAGATTTTTTAATGTTACATTTATTTGGTTATCTCCTAAATCAGTGTTTGACACATTTTTTAATACAAAGGGCTAACTAGCACATATTTTAGGCTTTGGGAGCCATGGATAATATTTTGCATATTTTTGCTATTTATACATATTTAAAAATCTAAAGAATGTTATTAGCTGGAAACAAAGATTTGGCCCAAAGGCCATAGTTCAGCAAACAACTCTCTGAGCTCTGGTAATGTCAAATTTTGGTTATAGCTCCTTTGTGGCAATGAGAATCTGTTAAAACTAAGATGAGTGATTGGATGAAGACTATGTTCACCCTGTGATGAATTTTCTGTGTAAGCTGGGTCTGGAATCAGGCTTACAGGAGAATCCAGATGTTGCTATTTGTGTCTCACCATTCCCATTAAGGACCTGAAAATAACACCAGATGATACTTTATACATGCCATTGTTCTTGGCAGCTTGATATGACAAGAGTAGAACTTTCAATGAAATTGAAAGACTATTTCCAACCCTTGTCTTTGTCTAGGAAATCAACAGTCACAAGGGAATGACATAAAGCCAAGATTATTTTTTAAATATATTTTTTATTTAAACACCTTGATTACATACATGATTGTGTTGTTTGGGTTTCAGTCATGTAAAGAACGCCACCCATTACCAGTGCAACATTCCCATCATCAATGTCCCAAGTCTCCCTGCTCCCCACCTGTACTCTAGACAGGCTTTCTATTTCCTTCATACATTCTCATTATTAGGATAGTTCGAAATGTAGTTATTTCTCTAACAAAACTCATCCCTGTTTGTGGTGAGCTTCATGAGGAGAGCTGTAACTTCCAGCCCTTCTTCTCTCTTTTGTGTCTGAAAATTATTATTGCAAGAATGTCTTTCATTTTTCTTAAAATCCATAGATGAGTGAGACTATTCTGCGTTTTTCTCTCTCTCTGACTTATTTCACTCAGCATAATAGAAGCTTCTGCTCCTCAAAGGAAATAGCGCCCAGGAAACAAGAGCCACCCATTGAGTGGGAGAAACTATTCACCCAATACCCATCAGATAAGGGGCTAATCTCCAAAATATACAAGGCACTGACAGAACTTTACAAGAAAAAAACATCTAATCCCATAAAAAAATGGGGAGAAGAAATGAACACTTTGACAAAGAAGAAATACAAATAGCCAAAAGGCACATGAAAAAATGCTCCACATCACTAATCATTAGGGAGATGCAAATCAAAACAACTATGAAGTACCACCTCACACCACAGAGATTGGCACACATCACAAAGAATGAGAACAAGCCAAGATTATTTACAAAGAATCACATGAGCATGGAGGATGCCTTGGATCTTGGGAGTCATCATTTTGGAAATCAGATCAGGAAGGATTAATGACCATATAAGTAAATATAGGCAACAAGTCTATAGAATTTACTATGTCCCATACATAATAGCTTTTTTAATCTTCACAATAATCCTGTGAGAGAGGCAATAGTTTTTCCCTTACTTTCTACATGGGAAAGACCAAGACACAGAGCACTCGGCAGATAATTCATCTGAGTTTACTCAGCAAGTAAGTGGCAGTTGCAAGAGTTAATGCCAGAAAAACCAGCTTAAGAGTCCCTGATCCTGGCCACTTTATTGAATCTTCTTTCCAGCTGCCAGAAAACGGCTCAATTTCTGGGTCTGCTCCATGAAGAACAGTGTTTAACTGGTGGATAGATTCTATTCAATGCCATGGTTTCAGTTATTCCAGACAACAGGGGAGTATTCTCCTTTCTAATTCTAATTCTCCTTTCCCCAGTTGATTGATCACTATGGCATTAAGAAACATGCCTGCGATTTTTCACACATAAAAGAGGATTTTTTTGTTCTTAGCAGGAACTTTTACATCCTTACTTGAAGTGCTTCCTTAATTGCTTAAAGTCCCCCTTCCTTTGTGGGAGTCCAATGGTTGCATCTGGCATTCCCCACACCAGTCCCTGTGACCTCAGCAAAGTTCTATCTGGGACATCTGCTTCATTCACTTATTCTGCAAATGGTAGCACAGCCCATCTATACCTTCCCAGAGACATAATAAAAGGGCCAGCCTGCATGACTTGAAAGGCATCTTCCATGTCTCATACTTTATTATTTTTAGGATTACTGCTATGTCTACTTGTTAGAAAACATCTTTCCTTTTCAATGAAATGTCTGAATGCTTGAAGAGAAAATCTATTGTTTTGATATTTTTGGCTCTGCTCTCAGGCATCACTATTGAGGGGCTCAAAGAACCATATGGGATGCTGGGGATTGAACTCAAGTCTGCCATGTACAAGGCAAAAAATACCCTTCCTCCTGTACTATCTCTTTAACTTTTAGAAGTCTTCAATTATATGACACAATTATATGTGTCTCTTTTGGATAATGGTGGCTTGCAACATTAACTTTTTATTTTTTTCATTACCTATAGTATTTTAACAAGTTCTTAGAATTAGAGCAGCATTCAAAACAAACTAGAATAACAATGACCATGCAATTTCACCCTACAAGTGACTCAGTCCCGCCCCGAAAATCACACCAAAAACCCAAAACAGATGGACTGTCCTCATTCTTCCAGGAGCTAGATAAAAATCTAAAGGTATCCTGAAATCTGCTTTGAACTTTGGCTCAAGCTATTTCCATGAACATCCTTGGTTTCCACTGAGGTAGATACTCTCTAAGCTGCAAAATCACTTTGTTTAAAGTTCCCAAAGGTGGGGGTGGGGTGGCAGGATAAAGAACAGCTCAGTGTCTGCTGTTAATTAAAACCAGTTCACGATGTACAGTGATTTGTCTGGGGCACTTCTGACAGCTGGATATTCTTTCTGTCCTGCATTGTTTGAACTAAGTCCAATGTCACAATCATTAAATCTTTGATAACTGTTGTTTAGGACAAAGGGGGAACTTTGGGTTTTAAGCAATGAAAGGAGAGTCTTATGTTACATTAGAAATGTTAGGGCTCATTAGGTCATTTTCACTGGGTTTGGGTGAAATAACTCTGGTCATATTTGAATTATCTATCGACACTTTTCCACTATACCCACATAAAAGTGTCACTTCCTCCTTTCTTCCCTAAGAGGTTCTTTCTGAGGGTTTTAGGAAGGAAAAACATGAAGCACCTGGTCTTACTCAAACAAGATCTGGGAGAGGTTCATTTCATAGTTGAAAGCTCCAGAGAGTAGAATATAGTTAGCTGTTTTTTAATAAAGACGGACCTCCAAATTTAGATGGTTTCCAGACAATTGCTCATCAAAAAAGTTTTTGCTTCATTTTGATTTGAGTAAATACTGTCGGGCTAACCAGAGTTAACCATATTATTTAGCTATCTTGATATAAATAGCTAAAAGGCATAATTATCTTCATGCTCCAAAAGACAAATTATCATTATAAACATATTTAAAAAACTTATTTATGTGTTATGCATTCCCTAAATTTATGAGTGCTATATTATAAATACAATTCCCTCCTAGTAACTATCTATATCTATTTATCAGAAGATAAATAAATAAATATATTTAAATAAATAAAGATATAAATTTATAAGTTATATATCTATATTTATAAGGAAAATAAATAAAGAGAAATATTTTTCTTAAACCTAGGTGAAGACTTAGATACACAAATTCTAATAGAAAGACACATAGATATGCTTAGGATTTTCATCTTTTATGTCAAATTTCATTTTTTAAACTTAATTTAAAGTTAGTTTAATCTATTACCAGGACTGTGTTTTAGAGCTCAGATGAAAATTTTCCCAGCAATAGCAACTGTACTGTTCTGGCACAACACTGTAATTTTCTTCTTTCCAGGCAATC
Source organism: Suncus etruscus (assembly GCF_024139225.1). Classification (NCBI taxonomy): domain Eukaryota; kingdom Metazoa; phylum Chordata; class Mammalia; order Eulipotyphla; family Soricidae; genus Suncus; species Suncus etruscus. The sequence goes on along the minus strand of NC_064860.1, from coordinate 41,257,768 downwards.
AATGTCCCATGGTCTTTAAGTGTGACCCCATTTCTTTGGAAAGACTATTATAAACAAATGGATTTCTTTTGTGCTGAAATTCCAGGATCCTGGGGCAATATTTTTTAAGCACAAGTATGAAAATTACCTCTGCTTATTCAGAAATGAGTCATTGTCTCATTCTAAGGACTGTTGCTTATCTCAACCTAGTAAAGATCAAATGAAATTTGGGTTCATGTAAAGATGTTCATTCTGTATTTCCAATATTCTCATGGATTTCTTTCTATTACATTCAACTTGTGAGCTAACATTGTTCAAATATACATCTCTGGAGATAAAAGTTTCACCAACAGAGTCATATAATGAGGGATCAGGCACATTGGTGTAGGGTGTGATAATGAATCATTGTATACATACAACCCTATCATTACATTATTTTTTAAAACTGTTTTACCAAACAATCCAGAGTCTGGCTCATCAGTAGATAAGATTGCCATCTTCCTACAATTATTCTTGGAGTCTATGCACAATAGCTACAGACAGTCATAAAATAAGTGACTTGAATAAAAGAAATGTCTTCATGCCAATTGGTTATTCCAAGTATGAGAAATATTTGACTTTGCTTTATCGGTAGTTAGTTTTTATTCATCCAATTAATTTCCCAATAAAATTTTTTTGAGACTGCCCATTTAAAGTTGTAGAACCAAATTTGTATGGGACTAATCCATTCAAACACAAACTCAGTGTTTGCTTTGTTTACCTTAGAAACTGTGGTTCATGAAATTTAAGTTACCTATAAAGTTCTTATTTATGTTAACTGGACTGTGTGAGCTTTTAGCAGCTATGATGTGAACATGGAAAGCCTAGTAGAGCAACATGCTAATTTGACTTTCTACATTCAACTATCTTCTCTTTCCAAACTTATCTTTCTCACAGGACTCACTCCCTCAACCCTCCTCTAGAGAGTCTGGCAAGCACTCTAGATATTAGATATACTAGTTCTCTTACAAATGAATCATGAGTATTGACTGTTAAATGGAGCCTGAAGAGAAGTTATCCCTGGGAATTTGTGGAAAATATTTATTAAATTGTTTATTTAAAGAACACTATTCAGGATAGTAGTTTCTGCTCAAATATTTTCATTCTACAAGTGGTCTCTGGAACAGTTACATCATTTTTTTACTAGAGTATACTGAAAGAGAAGAGTACAAAGGTCTTTGAAAGAACCAATGGCCATCTGTCTTACTCAGGGCCCAATTACTTCCAGTCATGTGAGTTTAGGATGTATCTGAAACCATCTTAGCTGAAGCAGATGAGATCGAATAAAATGTTTGCTTCCTGGGACCAGTGAGGTGGTACTGAGTTAAAGTGTCTGCCTTGCAAGCGCTAGCCAAGGAAGGACTGCAGTTTGATCCCCTGGCATCCCATATGGTCCCCGCAAGCCAGGGGCGATTTCTGAGTGCTTAGCCAGGAGTAATCCCTGAGCATCAAACGGGTGTGGCCCCCCAAAAAACAAAAACAAAAACAAAAACGTTTGCTTCCTAACATAATGTCCTTATGACCACACACAGACAACAATGATCTCCATGTTCATTAAACACAACAGCTCTAAGAAATAGAAATATGAAGACCTGCCTATATGGTATAGGCAGTTTAAAGTGAAGGACAAAAATTTGGATGTAATCAAGTAGTTATAACACTAAGACACAAAAAACCAGCACACTATAGTATATATACTATATATATAATAGTATATATAGTAGTATAGTGTAATATATATACTATACTACTACTAGAGTAGTAGGTTATGAACTACTCATAACTCATGAATTGGTTAATCATGTCATGAACTAGTTATGTGAACTAATTAGTCATGAACGCAAAGTCATGATTTAAAAATTGAAGAGAACCCAGAGAATGAATAATAAATTCCTGCACTAAATATGTATTTGTCTATGAGAATTTCAGTTCTTTCAAGTATCTTCTGATACTTAGAATTATACATAAATCATTAAAGCAATGACAAGAAAAATAAATGAACAAATAAAAATGGCCCATTAACCAATTTAAAATATCATGCTCTCTGACTTCTGAGGAAGCTTGAGTTTATAGATAAAGGAGTTAAGATTTAGGAAGGGTCAGAAAGTTTATCAGTTCTCCTTATAAGAGGGTGTCTCAGAGCAATTAAACTCTGAGATTGTTGAAATGCACAGAAACAGTATATATTCATTCTCACATTCAAATCCTAGTCTGACCTTTTTCATTTTCCTAACTGGATGACTCACTCCCGCAACTTCAATTTCTTTACTTAAAAAGAATGAAAAGAATAATAGTATTTTTTATTATGGGTATTTCCATGATGCATAAATGGAAGAATTCAAATAAGGCCATTTAACATAACAGGCAAATAAAAATGTAAAAAACTTTCATCTACTTGGTTTTTCATTAATTCTTACTCTGATATACTATGGTTCTGGAGATAATAATTCCTCAATGGCTCCAGATGTTCGATATGTATAACAATGCTAGTATAAAAAAACTCCTGCTAATAAGTATATTTCTTACACTGATCATTGCTTTTACTAGAGTGATATTTTTAAGAAGTAGTTGAGGGTGTAATTCTGAGCCAGACACCTGTGTAGCATATGAGATACTTTAGTTCCCTTAAATTAATCTGCCAAATTGATGATTTCTGCATAAAACATGAGAATTCTGAGTGTTGAATAATAGTTTTCAACTGATGGACAGATTAAATAGTTCCATGTTTTAACTGCTTATGGATATATCTGATGTTTTCTTATCATCATTTTAATGGATTACTTTATGGCCAAATAGTTTTAATATGTGTTCAATCATAAGTATTTACTCATTTTTATGTGACAACTAGGTTTTCATATTTATTAGCATGATTATTTAAAAATAGATATTTTATATTTACCTGGCAGGGGAGATACCATGATCATGAAGGTGGTTTCCCCAGGGTGAGGCTTATCCATTGCACTCCGAATGTACTGACCCCTGCGATTTCCCCAAATGTGGGAAACTCGACTGCATAATTTGTGGTAGTGGGGGACTGCTTTCTCGCTCTCCCCGGGGGAAAAAAAAAGATCTTTTACCATTATTAGTGTCTGATTTTTTTTTCTAGAATAAAAGAATCTACTAAATTGCTTGTATCAAAACTGACAAGTAGATTCAGTCAATTTTGGCAGGGTGGTTGGCCACGCCCAGCAGCACTCAGGGGTAGTTCTGGCTCTGCCCTCAGAAATGCCTCCTGGCAGGCTCGGGGGACCAATTGGGATGTCTGGAATCGAACTCGGGTTGGTTCTGGGTCTGTCGCATGCAGGGCAAACTCCTTACCCACTATGCCATCACTTCAGTCCTCAATCTGTTCTTGAAAGAAATGTAACTCATACTGACAACTCATGAATATACCATCCATGTGCTTGAAGGCGACAATCTTGAAGTAGAGATTGCCAGACTCTGTCTGCCCTGCTGAAGCCACATTAGCTGCACGTGCCATCACCCACATCCAGCACTTCTCAGTGGCCCTGCTTCACCACTCGTCTGCAAAGATATCAATCTGATCAAAACTCCAGGTATGTCAGTATTTGGGCTGATCTCACCACACTATTTTGGAGTGAGTACGGGCACCCTCTGCCTCACCTTCTTGTACTTCTTCCGGAAGCCCTGGCAGTAGAAAACATGCCCCACAAAAGCTGCAATATTAGCAATGCTGCAGAGGACATCTCCAATTTTTTTTGGGGGGGGGGGCACACCTGGCAGCGCTCCTGGCTTTGCACTCAGAAATTGCTCCTGGCAGACTCGGGGAATCATATGGGATGCCGGAAATTGAGCCCTGGTCGGTACCAGGTCTGCTGCGTGCAAAGCAAATACCCAACCGCTGTGCTGTCTCTCCAGCCTCCAAATTTTTAAATATTGTCATCCCGATAGGAACACACCAGTTTGGATGCCAATGTATACCTGAAGCCACTTAATGTTCAGAAGTGAATGAAGTGACAGAATGATCAATTAGCAACAGTGATCAATTGCCAAACCTGCTAACAATGACTTAATGACCTCATTGATACAATAATGTTCAACTTTTTGTTACTGTGCTCTTTGTTCTACCCTCTTCTTTTTTTTTATTTTTCCTTTTTATTAATTTCACCCCCCACTTACCTGTAAAAAAGTATATTATGATCAACTCTGTCAACTATGTGATGCACAAAGTAAGTTATATAAAAAACAACTGCTACAAGTTGATGCATCCTTTGGGGATAAATTTTTGGGCTATAGAGTTTTACAAAAATAAGTTTATTTTTACTAAAATAAAAATATTTATTTTAGATTGAGTTAGGTAAAGAAATACTGAATTTCTGTACCTAAAAAGGAATAGATTTTGTAAGTAGAGCTAGTTTATACTGTGTTGGCTTAAATGCAAATACACTGTTTGTTGTTGAAAGTTAGTGATATAATCATTAAACCTGCTAGATAAAAGACAAGGGGTCTTAATAAAGCTCATTCATAAAATAATGCAGATGATAGTACTTGAAGAATAAAATAGGACTTCAGTTTGGCAGAGTGGTTTATTTTCTCTTTGATCTTAACTTGTCTTTTTGCATCCCCTAGAAAGTTCATTTCTCAGATACAGGTCAGAGGTGGAATGATACCCTCTCTTTATTTCTAATTAAGCCTTTTCATGATGACTTCATACTCTTGATTACTTGATTACTGCAAAAACTCTAAAACAGTGTTTCTCAATAGAGGACTGTATGTCTCCTCCACTGTGGGACCACATGCCATTCTAAGGGACCATAGGTGAAAATTGAATAAATGAGAAGCGGTGGCTTGACTAGGAGCCAGTACAATACAGGGGCCATAGGAACTAAACAAGGGAAGATGGGGGGAGTGTCACATTAAAAAAAAAGCTTAAGAAATGTTATGTTGATCTAAAGCACTCTTCACACAATCGGTATCATCTCTCCTGCAGACTTTCTCTAGAATCATGGTATTCAGCTAATTCCACATCATAAACATGCTGGAGGCTCTATGAATTGAATCAGTCAGTGACTACAATCACGTGAGAAGTCAAGGTCAAGTTTTCTAACCAGACTTTTTGTTTTCCCACCTAGGAAAGTTTCATTCTTCCTGATTCACATATTAATATGTAGTACCTGAAATTTCTGATTACTCTTTATGGAAAAAAAGCTCATTGATTCAGCTCAGGGACTATCTGCTTCTGAGATCCTTTAATGCTATCCTAGGGCTGTAATATAAACCCTCTCTCTTCAGTTGACTAAAAACTTTGATCATCTCTAATGTTTCATTTACCTTATACATATATGTATAACATATATGTATATACATCTTTATTTATGTAGTGTATAATTTCCTAATCTAATTTTGAAATTTATAATGAGTTATAAAAATTTTTAGATTTAAATTAGGGCACTGTGACTTATAAAGTTATCCATAGTTGAGTTTTAGGTATAATATGTATACCACTTCCCTATGTTAACTTTCCTTCACTAGTGTCCCCAAGGTGCTTCCCTGACTCCTTCCCCACTCACTTATCTTCATCTGTGACATGCACATTTTAACATATGGTTATTGTGGTTTGGATCTTCTGATGTAAGTGCTATTGACCCTGCAGTTTGCATATTTGGCTATATATTTTATCTATACTGCCACTGTTCCCAAAAACCTCTAACCTATCATTTTCTTCTTGCTAGCCCCTTTACTTTCACTCCCTTCTATGTCTTTCTCCTTCTGATATTTTGGGGTCAAGAATTAATCGAGTTATATTTCCTTTAATACCTAAAATTTCCTAGTTCTTTTACATACCACAGATACATGAGATCATCCTGGATCTTTGTTCAGAAATTACTCCATCACTTCTCTGCCCTTTGGTTAAGACCTAGTGTAGAATTTCTTCTTGCACTACACTGAAGACAGTATGGGATACTAGGAATTGAACATGGGTCAGCCATGTGCAAAGCAGTCCAATTCTTACTTGAAGATCTTAATACTGCTTTCATAGGGTATATCTGGACAACTTTCTCACCAGTAGTAGAAGAGAGTTTCTTTTTTACCACATCCACACCAACACCTAATGTTTTTAGCATTTTTAATTTATGACATTCTCAACTGTGTGAGATATGAAGAACCCACCAAAAACCTCCTAGAAACAACAAACCAATTCAGAAAAGTGGTAAGCTTACAAGATCAATACATAACTATTGGTTGTATTCTTATATACAGATAATGAATTGGAGGATAAAGTAAAGAGTCCATCACATTCAAAATAGTATCCAAAACTCGTCAAGTATCTGGAAATCAACTTAACAGAAGACATGGGAAATCTATACCATGAAAACTTTAAAGCACTTAAGAAAAAGATGATCTTAAGAAACAAAAAATTTCTATACTCATAGATTGGAAGAATCAATATTTTTTAAATGGACATCCTCCCTAAATTATAACATATATTTAAAACAATCCACATACAAATTCAAATAAAAATTTTAGTATTAATTCAGTCAGTAATAAAATTTGTAGAAAATCAGAAGAAACACTGAGTAGACAATACCATACTAAAAATAATAAATTTAGAAATATCTTATTACCTTAACTGAAACTATACTTTAAAGCATTCATTTCTTGTTACTTTCTTGTTAATTTCTTGTTACTCGAATAAGTATATAGAATTGAATACCCAAAGAAAAAAATTTCTATCTCATATGTAATGGAGCAAAGGTAACCTCTTCAACAAATGATGCTGAGTAAACTATAAAAAATTGTTTGTTTGTTTGTTTGGGGGCCACACCTGGGGGTGCTAAGGGAATTCTCTTGTCTCTGCTCTCAGAAATTACTTCAAGCAGGCTGGGAGGACCATATGGGATGCCAGAGGTCAAACCTGTGTCAGCTGCATGCAAAGCAAACATTCTACCCAAACTATATCTTTATCTCTCTGGCCCCAAAACTGTAAAAATCTAAAGCTAACTTCATATCTCACATCTTATCCAAAAGTCAATTCCAAGTATATTAAAGACCTTAAGATCACATTGGAATCTATAGGTACATTGAGAAAAATATAGGTAGAAAGATCTAAAATTTGGAGCTCAGAGTGTCTACAATGGTATAATGTCATTAACAAAGGCAACATGTAAAATTTTAAAAAATGGTAGGAGCCAACAGCATGCAAGGCATTTGATTTGTATGCAATTGACCCAGCTTCAATCCCTGGCACTACATATAATCTGAACGCTGCCAGAAATGATTCCTGTATACAGAGCCAGGAGTAACCCCTAAGCACACCTGAGTATGGAACCAACACACACACACACACACACACACACACAAACAAAAAACAAAACTGGGAGTACATTAAACTAAAGAGTTTCTGCATGGAAAAAAAGTACTAAAACTAAAACACATTTAACTGAATGGCAGAATACTTTTTTAACTTAGCACATGACAATTAATATCAAAGTACTTAAGACAATGATAATAAGTATGCTTAATATCCTTTAAGATAATTTGTTTATGAATCTATCTAATCCTCTTCCTGGTAAGATATTAAATTTGGTCACAAACTCTTTGGAGAACTATGGGCCTCCTTAGTGAGTATTGTGGGACATATACTATATGTAAAATTATATATTCTGCCAATATTTATTGAAGTAAATAAATCCATTAAAAAAGAGTTCTGGGGCCAAAGAGATAGCCTGGAGGTAAGGCATTTGCTTTGCATGCAGAAGGATGGTGGTTCGAATCCCAGCATCCCTTATGGTCCCCCATGCCTGCCAGGGGTGATTTCTGAGCATAGTGACAGGAGTAAACCCTGAGTACTGCCGGTTGTGACCCAAAAATCAGAAACCAAAAAGAGAGAGAGAGAGAGAGAGAGAGAGAGAGAAAGAGAGAGAGAGAGAAAGAGAGAGAGAGAGAGAAAAAGAGAGAGAGAGAGAGAGAGAGAGAGAGTTCCATGCTGATCAAAATGTGTAGAATAGTAATTTATGCTTTGGGAAAACACAGAGAATGAATGCACGTAATGATATTTACATGTTTATTTCAACTCCAGAAATATTCATGGCACTCTTGCTATGTACTGAGTGCTAAGCATAAAGTAATAAGCAAGATAGAAGTAGTTTCTGGTCTAGCAGAATTTGCATTCCAGGATTCAAAGTATTCACTGGTAATAGAAATTTCAACGAAGAAGCAAAGAAGAGAACTTCAAATAGTCCAATCTCCTAAAATTTTATATTCTTAAATTAAGGTCTAGGTGTTCTCACTCTGTTAGGTTGGTCCTGGACATAGAGTGGTAAAATAAACAAATAAAATAAAAACAGACAGAGAAAGAGTTCCCTGCTAACATAAAATATAAAGTTTCATTCAGGGAAAATATTTTTTTAGTTCAGCACAGAGTAACACAAGGGTAAGAATTACTTCCGTTAAGATAATCAGAGAAGTACTGTATTAAAATATGTTATGAAAATTAACATTTGAATAATAAAGACTCTATTGGGAGAGAAAAAATTTGGGAAAATAGTATGTCCCAAAATAGAAGATAGCTAAAAGATAGCAAAAGAAGTAGCAGAAACCTCTCTACAATGGCCTTGTAAACCTGGCCCTTGGCTTATGTCTGGAATCCTGAATTTCAAATTTGGTTTTCTGACCATTTTCTAACTCAGCATGGTCCATTGTGCCTGCATTGTTTGTATACACAATGTGATTTATGCTAAAATTTTCTTTTCTTTTGGGGAATCTGGAAATCTGGTATGTGTGAGGGAGATAGAACATCTCTATGTTGTCAGTTCTAAGGAAAGCCCTGTATGCGAGGTCTCTAAGCCTTTACATCTCAACTGTTCATACATCTTTTCTTTGCTTGATACTGAAAAAGTATCCACCTTGTAAGGGAGAACTCCCAGAAGCACACACTTGGTTTCCTCTGCACTTCTGTCTCTTTTTCCTTTGCTGATTTTTTTTTTTTTTTGCTATTCTTTCACTGTAGTCCAGGATAGTCATGAGTATGACCCTACTTTGAGTCCCATGAACCATTCTAGTGAAACCTTGATTCTGTAGATGGACTTGAGCACTCTTGAGATGCTAAATCTGTGTATTTCATGGAAATAATGGAATATATTTGAAAAATTGTTAGATTAAATAAGAGTCAAATAAGAGTCAGGCTGACCACTAATGTCAGAAAAAAATTAGGGAGGAAAATTGGAGTCAGAATGATTCTCAATCAACCTGCATGGTGATTAAAACTTTGCAGAGTTCATGCAACTGCTTTAACTTTTTTTTTTTTAATTTTCTCGCTATACCCATTCTACATAAGGCAACCCAAGAACTTGGTGGACACTTCAACACCCTTCTAGATATTAGTATAAATATTAATCTACACCAAATTTCCCCTAAGTTTATAACTATAACTCACACAGTTAGATTTAAGATTCCTCATGTTTACATGAGTTCATCATTCAATAACTATTTATGAGCACAGATGTTATTTTATGTTCCAGGTGTTATGGTTATGATAGTCACTGGTGATTCAAAGAGGAGAAAGAGAAATTTCTCTGTGTCCTCAAAAAGAATTACAAAAATGAAAAGCAAAGCTGGCAAAAAAGATTTGATTAAGGACAGCTTTTCAATTGCCTCTAAGTGTCAGGAGCTTTCTTGCCAGCCAAAATCCAACGTGTCAGGCCACAGTAATGCATCCAACAGGTGAGCACAGAAAACTGTTAGGTGAGTCAGCAAATGGAAAATGCTGGGGATTCCTGAATTAGCACTGAGTCATTAATCACAGATACCCTGGCTCAGTCCAGGAAACAACTGGACATGAATAAGCAAAGAAAGTGAACTAATGGTTAGAGGATGGAAATACCCGGGGGACATTTGTTGAGTCAATATAAGAATGTGGAAAACTTCACCAGTCATAGATTCAAATAAAATGAAACAAGAGCTGAAAAATGTTTTCCAACAGCTTGATCGCCAATAGGAGATTTCTGGCAAGTGTCTTCTGGATTCTTTGCTTTGGAAATTTAAAGAGAGAATAAAATGTTCTGACCTGCTGCAGTAGTTTTTAGATTTACATGACTTGACAATTTATAGAACATAGCCAGTGTTTGATGCCTGATTCTGAGTGGATCTATAAAGGAAAATCAAAATTAAAAGGGAAAGAGGAACTGGAGCAATGTTACAATGGGCTGGATATTTGCCTTGCACACAGTTAATTTAGGTTCAATCTCTGGAGACCATATGGTCCCCTAAGAATTTTCAGGACTGATCTCTGAGTATAGAGTCAGGTGTAAGTCTTGATTATTGTAGATTGTGCCTCTCAAATTACATAGATAGAATGACAGAAAAGAGAGAACATGTGGAAGAAAACAGGCTGAGAAACTAATGATAGAAACATAAATATTAAGAGTACATCAAACAGAACATGTTTTAAAACTATAAAAAAGGAAGCATTTCTGTGAGTTATTTAAAATATTTAATCAAACTTGAGTGAAAAATCAAAGTAACATTATATACTGACAAGTCTTAGACTTCTCATTAAACGTGGGGTTTCCTCAATTATGCCAGTAAAGTAGGTTTCTGAAAAGTATAACCAGACTTTTCATTGATTATTACCACAAAACAGAAGATGTATTTTGTTTAAGAAATTAAAAATGTTATGCATATAAAAATGTTTTTAAAAATCAATGAGCTTCTAGAAACACAACATCTTGCATGCACCTAACTAGTTTAAGTCCAGCATCATATGACCTCACCAGCATTACTGGGTATAAGTATTGAGGCACTCAGTATTACAGGTGTGACTCTATAAGACCCGACGCACATTCAGGGTGACCCAGATGGGTCATGATACTGCCAAGACAGGATCCAAGAAGCATACATCCTTGAACCACAGAACTATTGGCCTTGCTACCTGAATATTGTCAGAAGTGGTTCCTAGCCTGCAGAGCACTATTTGGGAATTTCCCTCCAAATATTAACAATAAAAATATATAATAAGAAAAGGACTTTCTGAGGGGGCTGGAGTGGTGGCACAAGGGGTAAGGCATCTGCCTTGCCCGAGCTAACCTAGGAGGAATTGTGGTTCAATCCCCTGTCATCCCATATAGTTTCCAAAGCCAGGAATGATTCCTAGTGCATAGCCAGGAGAAACCCCTGAACATCACTGGGTGTGGCCAAAAACCAAAAAGAAAAAAAAAAGACTCTGAAATTTTGTAAATAAGTAAAAATTGTTTATATATCTCAGTTAAAAGACTTCAGTTCTAGAAACTGGTCCAGAAATGTAGTTCAGAGTTCCTAAATTTAATCTCTGGCACTACAAAAGAAGAATAAAAGATTGATATTATTCAGGAAACATAAATATTTTTCAACTTTGTCACAGTGACATTTCATTCATTTCTATTTTCTTCACTGACACATCTATTGCCACAGAGCACCCATTAATATCTTCTAAGGTAAAGTGACAGGTTTGACTACCAGCAAGACTAAAACAAATGTAACAACCATTGAATTTTATGTCTTAAAACGTATGACCATGATCTGAACACTAGATGGTCTTCTTCTACTTTAATCTCCCAACACAATGCACAATGTGTATATTAATCCTCTTTTTTGGGGTAAGGGAAGTAAAGATTGAAATGTCTAGTTTGATTACCAATGTAGTGGTTGTCATATCCTAAATTGAGTTTCTCTGTGTCCCTGTGATTGGGGTCATCCATCAGGATTGATCAGAACATCTAAGGTTGGACCACTGCTCAGGCTGCTCACCTAAATCTAGTATTTAGAAGACCATTGACACCTCCTCCAACCACCACCAAGCACATGACTTCCTGTAAGCCCAGTTCTCTTCAGAAAGTGGAAGTAGTTCAACAATCTGGTCAAAATTTACTACCAGCTGAAACAGGTAGCTTAAAATGCTTCAATAGATTTGCATATGCAAGTGGTATAGTAGATGTATATTTCACCTCAAGGTCTTTGTGGAGGGTTGGTGACACTACATGTCATATGTAGCTCTATATCTACTCCCAGAGTATTGGGAGAAAAAAAAGGTGATAACAAACTGTTAATTTTTTTTTCTGGATTTTACTGGTTTTTCAGCTTCTCAAGTGGATATCAATCAATGGAGGTTAAGTTCAGTGCTCATAACTAGAGAAATTTGTGCAGGCAAAGTAGAACATAAAGTAAAAATATAGTCTTTCAGGAAGTTATTTTCTCTTGGCAAATTTATTTATGCCAAATTCTTCCCATTTCTGTGTAGTAAGATGTTTTCTCAAGTCTCATCACCTTTTTCAGACTACAAGTCATTTAGGAAATATTGGTTCAATAATTAAAAAGATTTAAGCAGCTCATTTATTATCTTATGTTTTTAATCAACCAGTCATGAAAAACAGCATCTGTGATGTTCTTGATCTTCTAAGAGTAAAAACATCAGATAATTTTCTTTACTTCATTGACTCCTTTCTTGTGTTTCATGGTGAATGTGCCGGTTAATCAGACCAGACACCTGAGAAATCTTAACTGTCCACATTGTCCCTTTGACTACTCTTATCTGTCATCCAATTCAGCCTATTGTGCCTTGCAAGGCTAATTCCCCATTCCCAATCTCTTACCATTCCTTGATCTCACTCTTAGATTATTAAAGTTACTCCTCTATCTGCAGCAAGGCTTCCAGAAGGGTTTTAAACAAGAAAATCAGATTACATTTTACATTATTTAGATTCTTTAAAAATTTGGTTATGCAGAAATTTAAATTTGTTCTTTTTGCCTATCAGAGAAGGCAATGCAATCACTGAGTTGAGTTGAGTTTAATTCAGCAGATTCTATACAAGCAACACCAATCTAGAGCCTAGTAGGAGAAAAGGTTTCTTCTAAGCACAGCTTCTTTAAATCTTACAAGTAAATAAAATTAATATTAATCTTAGCCCCATTTTGCAGATGAAAAAATAGAGCCTTTTATGTTTCAAGTCACTTTCTGAATATTTCTCAGCAATTAAGGTCTACAGTGGAGATTTGTAGTCTGGTGGCCTGGTTTGGAGATACTCTGCTCGGTACTGCTTCCCCCTCCTCAAAGCCCCAAAGATGTTCTATTTTTGCTTTTTTGTTTGTTTTTTGGGCCACATCTGGTAATGCTCAGGGATTACTCCTGGCGATGCACTCAGAAATTGCCCCTGACTTTGGGGGACCATATAAGATGCAGGGGATTCAATGGAAGTCTGTCCTAGCTCAATGGAATGCAATGCAAACACCCTACTGCTATGCTATCACTCCAGCCCCATAAAGCCCCAAAGATGTTTTAGGAACAATCGAATTGTCCATTTTCCACACCTTGAATTAGATTTTACCATAAACATTGACTTTGTACTAAGTAGGAGGAGAGTAAGTTCTTATAGCCAGATTTTTACAGTAACTAAGAAAGGTACAGTAGAAAGCTGGCAGCTCCAATCTATGGAAAATAATATAAAGTTTTCTTAAAAAACTAAAAATGAAAACTCAGTTTGATCCAGTAATCCATCACCTAAACTTTTAACCAAAAGACAAGAAAATACAAAATCAACAGGATGTCTTCAATCATGTGTTTATAGTAGCATTATTCAAAGTCCAAAAAACAAAAAATCAACTGAAACATCCATTGGTAGATGACTGGATAAAGCATCTGATGTCTCTATTCTCACAGGAATACACTGCCTTTATGTGGAACAGGAATTTAGGCAAAGTTGCATAGCACAACACAACAAATGTCTAAATTCAGCAAAGATTCTGGTGGTTGCAGGAGGGAAAGGGTGATGGTAGAAGGAATGGGCAGAGGAATGGCAGTAAAACTATGATAGTAGATGAGGTAAATCTTATAGACTATAAAGGATGGAAAACCTGAAATTCTATAATGTAAATAAATACGTTTTTAATTAATATATTTATTTAAACACCATGATTATAAACATGTTCTAGTTGTGTTTCAGTTATAAACAAAGAACAACCCCCTTCAACAGTGCAACATTCCCACCCCCAATGGCCCCATGTCCCTTCTCCCTCACTCCCTTGTCTATCTTCAAGGCATGCATTATATTTCTCTCACTCACAGTTATCCCAGCACCACTTGTTGAATTTCCTTGCTCCAAATTGCGTTTCCTGTTCCTTTATCAAAAATTAATTGATTGTATGTATGGGGAACATTCTCTGAATACTCAAGTCTATTCCTATGATCTAAAGGTCTGCCTTTATTCCAATACCATGCTGTTTTAATGACTATTGCTTTTAGTACAATTTAAAGTTGGGCAAACTGATGTCTCCCATCTTCTTTTTCCTATTGCTTTAGCTATTCATGGGTGTTTATTGTTCCAAATGAATTTCAGGAGTTTGAAATTCAGGATTTCAAGGAATTTGAAAGAATTTGAAATTTCAGGAGTTTGTTCCACTTCTTTGAAGAATGTCATGGGTATCCTTATAGAAATTGCATTAACTCTGTATAATGCTTTGGGAGTATTGATATTTTAATTATGATAATCCTCCCAATCCATGAATAGGGTATATGTCTCCATTTCCTTGTGTCCTCTTTTATTTCTTTAAGCAATGTTTTGGGTTTTCTTTGTATAGGTCTGTCACCTCTGTAGTTAAGTTGACTCCAGGGTATTTGAGTTTGTGTGGTACTAATATGAATGGGATTGTTTTTAAGGTTCATTTATCATTTCTATAATTATTGGTTTATAAGAAGGCCATTGATTTTTGTGTGTTAATTTTGTAGCTTGCCACTTTGCTATATGAATCTATTGTTTCTAGAAGCTTTTTGGTAGTGTTTAGGGTTTTCTAAATATAGTATCAAGTCATCTGCAAACCATGAAAGCTTGAATTCTTCCTTTCCTATCTGGATGCTTTTGATATCTTTTTATTGCCTAATTGCTATGGCAAATACTTCTAGTGTTGAATAGGAGTGGTGAGAGAGGGCAACTTTGTCTTATACCAGATTTCAGAGGAAAGACTTTTAGCTTATCCCCATTGAGAATAATATTTGCCATTGGCTTGTAGTAGATGGCCTTCTATATTGAAAAAAGTTCCTTCCATTCCCATCTTGTTGAGAGTTTTTATCATGATAGGTGTTGGATCGTATTGAATGCTTTTCTCACATCTATTGATATGATCATATGGTTTTTGTTTTTTCTTTTGTTGATATGGTGTTTTATGTTGATTGATTTATGTATGTTAAACCATCCTTACATTCCTGGAATGAAACCTACTTCGTCGTGGTGCATGACCTTCTTGATGAGGCATTAGATCTATTTGCCAGAATTTTGTTGAGGATCTTTGCATCTGTGTTCATCAGGGATTTTGGTCTGCAGTTTCCTTTTTTTTTTTTTTTTTTTTTGTGCAGCATCTATGTTTGGTTTTGGTATCAGGGTGATGTTAGCTTTATAAAAATTAATTGGGAGGGATCCTGTTTCTTCAGTTTCTTGAAAGAGCATTAAAAAGGTTGGTAGTAGTTCCTCTTGAAATATTTGAATCCATTCGGGCTTAGTATTTTGTTTTTGGGAAGATTTTTGATTACCATTTTAATTTCCTCAATTGTGATGGATCTGTTTAAATATGCTAGATCATTCTGATTCAACCATGGACGATGATAAGAGTGCAAGAATTTATCTATTTCTTCCAGATTCTCATGTTAGTGGCATAGAATTTCTCAAACTAGTCTCTGATTACCTTTTGCATCTCTGTATTATCTGTAGTGGTCTCCCCTTTTCATTTCTAATTCGATTTAGTAAGTTTCTCTCTCTACCTTTTTTTGTGAGTTTTGCTAGTGGTTTATCAATCTTATTTATTTTTTCAAAGAACCAACTATTGCTTTGTTGATCTTTCAGATTGTTTTTGGATTTTCACTTCATTGATTTCTGCTCTAACTTTTGTTATTTCCTTCTGTCTACCTATTTTCATTCCTTTTGTTGATCATTTTCCAATTTTATAAGCTGTGCCATTAAGCTATATATAGGCTCTCTTCCTTCCTGATGTGTGCTTGCAAAGCTCTAAATTTTCCTCTTAGTACCACTTTTGCAAATTCTGATAATTTGTGTCTTTATTTGCACTTATTTTCAGGAGTCTTTTGAGTTACTCTTTATTTCATGCCACACCCACTGGTTGTTCAGTTGTGATCTGTTTAATTTCCAGGTGTTAAAATTTTTTTCTTCTGTGTCCCTTTGTAGTTCACTTCTAATATTAGTGCATTGTGATCTGAGAATGTAGTCTGTTTAATGTTTATCCTTATTTTATGGAGGTATATTTAATGGGCCAGCACATGGTCTATCCTGGAGAATGACCCATGTGCATTGGAGAAGAATATGTATCCTATTTTCTGGGGATGGAGTGCCCTGCATAGATCTACTATGCTAATTTCTTCCATTTCTCTTTTTTGTGACCTGTCGAGGGTGACAGAAAAGTGTTGAGGTCTCCCACTATTATTGTCTTGCTTTTATGTCTTCTTTCAGATTTGTCAATAATTGTATTAAATTCTTCCTGTTGTAAATATCCCTTGATTATTATGAAATGTCCTTCTTTATCCCTTATTATTTTTCTAAGTCTAACTTTGTGTCATCTGATATTAATATGGCCACTACAGCTTTTTTAAGGGAGTTGTTTGCTTGAATGATTTTCCTCCATCTTTGATTTTGATCTATGTTTTGACTATTCAGATGTGTTTCTTATAGGCAGAAGAATTTTGGGTTCAACTTTTCATCCATTTTGACATTCTGTGTCTGTTAATTGATGCATTTAGTCCATTGATGTTGAGAGATAATTGTCATGGGATTTACTGTCATTTTTTGTAGGACTTTGGTGTACCTGTTGGTCTATCTTGTCTTGTCTTAAAGTAGACCTTTCAGTTTTTCTTTTAAGGCTGGTTTTGAATCTGTAAAGTGTTTAATCCATGAAGCTATGTATACTTCCTTCAAACCTGAAAGTGAGTCTGGCTGGGTGCAGTATTCTAGGCAAAGCATTCATTTCATTGAGTTTTGTCATTATGTTCCTACATTGCCTTCTACTCTTGAGAGTTTCTTGTGACAGTCTGCTGTAAATCTTATGTATGCTCCTTTGGATGTAATTTTCCTTTTTGTTCTTGCTGCTTTCAGTATTCCATCCCTATCTGTGATATTCATCATTGTGACTAGCTTGTGTTTGGGGTTGCCTTTTTTAAGGTTTATTTTAGCTGCTACCCTCAGGCATGCTTTTTTTGTTTGCATGCACTCTAGCTCTGGGAGTTTCTCTGCAATGATATCTTTGTCTGATGCTTCTTTCTGGAGATTTTCTTTCTGGATCTTTGGGACTCAAATGATTCTTATGTTGTTTCTGTTGAGTTTATAACAAACTTCTATTTTCAATTTTCATATTCTTTGAGGATTTTTTTCTATTGTCTGATCATTTTTTAAGGCTCTTTCCCATTATCTTTTGTTGTATGGAGTTGTTATACATCTCATCTTCCAACTCACTGATTCAGTCCTCAGCTGCTGGTACTCTATTGGAGAGGCTTTCCAGTGAGGTTTTCATATCACCTACCACATTTTTCAGTCCTGTTATTTCAATTTGTTATTTCAATTTTCTAATTTCTATTTTTATATCTTCTTGGTTCTTATTTGTGGTCTGTTCCACCCGATCTATGCTTTCTTTGAGTTCTATGAACATCCTCCATATTTCTTCTCTAAACTCCTCATCTGAGAGGCTAAGTAGGTGATTGGCACTTTTCTGGTCATCAGAGCTGTAGTCTTCATTCATTATTTATTCATGGTGTTGGCCTGAATTGTTTCCCCATTTTTATGCCTGTAATTTGTCGTTTTCTGCATGTTGTGCTAGGGATCATTGACTAGGAAATGTGCTCAGCCGTGGAGTGAAGCAGAGTGGCTAGTCTTCTTTGGTTCCCCACTTCGTGGGTGGTTCTTGCTCACCTTTGAGCACATAACTTTCACAGATGCTTCAGGGCAGGGTTGGTCTCAAAACTGGGGGCTGAGGGTCAGGGAGGCAGCTGTTGCTTGCTAGGCATTCAGCAGCAGTCAGGATCCCCCGTTCTGGGGAGGTTCCAGCTCACCTCTAATTAGTGTGTTGCTTCTGCACACTTCTGGTGGTTTGATCTCAAAACCAGCAGCCAAAGGTCAGGGTAGCACTGTTGCTTGCTAGGCATTTGGCAGCAATTAGGCTACCCCCAGCTTGGGTGGTGCCAGTTCCAAATAAAGATACTGTATACTCAAACTTGGCTTATACTTGGGTCATACAGGTTATTTGATTCAGTGGGTGCACACGAATCAAATGCACGTAGTCTCCAGTCGTCTTCTGCCGTCTGCTGGAGTGGGGCGGTGCTTCAGCTCAGTTGCAGCTGAGCTGAAGAGTTAGGCAGCTGAATTGAACTGTATGTCACTAAACTATTTAATCCACAATATTCTGCACTTTGTCTGAAACTGGCAGCAGTGATGATGATATCTACAAACTCAGTGGTGTTGACAATGTCTATGCTGATACCCTCACATCAGGTACAACTGAAACTCTGGACATACAGATGAAGAGGAGGAGGAATCCAGTTTTGAAGGATTTTAACCTTTGTGATTTAGCTTAATTACCTGTTAAGTTACGATTTTTGCACTTTATTTAAAGTTTTAAAGTTATTGTTGCCAGTTTAAAGTTTTTCTTTAGCAATAAATATTGAAAAACATTTAACCTACTGTTTCCTCTATTACTGTAATTGTTTGGGGTATATATTTTTATTTTTGAAATTTACGAATGTCTGTTGCATTTTCTACCTTGGCTTATACTCAAGTTACTAAATTTTCCCAGTTTTTAGAGTAAAATTAGGGATTGGCTTATACTCAAATATATATGGTATGTTAATCAAAAAAATAATAGCAACAACAAAAAGTTGACAAATGTGAGATAAAAATGAAAGACAAGGGAAATGAAAGATAGGAAAGAAAAAGGATCCACCAAGAAAGTATTTCATTGTGTAATGGAGGAAACCCAGAAATTAATGGTGTGTGTGTGTGTGTGTGTGTGTGTGTGTGTGTGTGTGTGTGTGTGTGTGTGCATGAACCAATGAGTGGGTTAAAGCAAAGATTTATTGGTTCCTGCAATTAAAACAAAATTGATATTTTTATATTTGTACAAAGAGAGAGAATTATAAGTTGATCATATATGGAATTCCCCTAGCTTCAAATCTTAATTCTACAATGGTACCCAATAGAAATCAATAAAATTACATCAGATCTGAGAAACAAATTTTAATGATTGTCATTAAGCTACTTTGAGTCTTCTTTCTTTTTTCTTCTTCTTCTTTTTGGGTCATTGCCATCAGTGCTCAGAAGTTACTCCTGGCTCTGCACACAGGAATCACTCTTGGCAGGCTTAGGGGACCATATAGAATTCTGGGGAACCCTGTTTTGCTGTATGCAAAGCAAGTGCCTTCCTCACTCTATTACTTCTCTGGCCACTTTTTTAAGTCTTGAGTGAAATATGGAAAACCTAAGAGGAAAATAGGTACAGAAAATGGAAATATGCTCTTTTTCTGCTGTACTCCACTCTTCTCTCCCTATCCCCCCAAAGAATAACTTCCCACTACCCCATGCAAATCAGAGTTCTAATCATAGAGAACCACATTTTGACCAGGAGTTTGACCAATGTTTAATGAGCATTACTGTGTGACAGAAAAATCTTAAGAAATGCTCAGTCACTCTGCTTAAGGAACACCCATCACTATTTATGTGTAAGTTTAATCAGCATTTGCAAGCCAACTAAGATCACTTTAATCTTTGATAAACTTTCAGGTGGCAGAAGAAGCAGCTATAGCCTATGGACTTGGGATGTCCTGGACAAAAATCTTGGCTTCTGACAAATGTTTAGGTCACAGGAGGACTGGAAAAGAAAAACACAAGCAAAAATGCCACCGCAGTGTGACTCACCCACAGACTTACTGATTTCTAAATAAAGCATTTTTCTGAGTTTCCCAGGAGGTGTTTGAAGGGAACCAATAACAGGCAGGCTGCTCCTGAGTGTTCCAGGCACATTCTTAAAGCACAAAAAGGTGTCCCTGTTAGTAAGCAAATCGAACCGAGCCTTTCTGTGATGGTTTCATAGTTAAGAAAATATAGATTAAAAAAATTCTGGGGTCACAAGTAGTGTCTGAGTCCCATGAGCTAATGGATTCATCAGCACTTGGCAGAACAGTTTTTTAGGTGGTGATTAGAGAAAAGTTTCTGGGGTGTCTCAAGCACAGTCAAACTTTCCCCCCAGAGGAGGGATAATTTTTAAGTTTAAGTTTAGATTTTGTGAGCAGAACTTGGGACTGTTTTCCAGTACAGAGGAGACTTTATGACTTTGGCACTTGAGGTGTGAAAGGAAGGTCAGAAGTCTGAGACTACTATCATGCTTAGTAATTCTGCAAGTAAGTTTAGGGGAGTTGGGGAGAGGACTGGAAAACTGGTGTTGAAATGATCATCTAATTGGGATCACTGTTGATTTTGATATTGTGTCATATTTAAAAGCATAGTCCCCCTTTTCCATATCCAGGACTTTCTCACTAATTATTCAGAATCTTCTCTACCCAGGGTAAAAGTTCATTTC
Organism: Suncus etruscus; assembly: GCF_024139225.1. Classification (NCBI taxonomy): domain Eukaryota; kingdom Metazoa; phylum Chordata; class Mammalia; order Eulipotyphla; family Soricidae; genus Suncus; species Suncus etruscus. The sequence continues at coordinate 41,237,197 of NC_064860.1, read as the reverse complement.
ATTTACTCTCTCCTTTCTCCCCAGTCACATCTCAAGAATTTGAGCTTGTTAGGAACTGTGATTGGAATATTCTCCAGATTCACCTCAGGGCTTGCCAATGATATCATGATGTGATAACAAATTGGGCTTCTATACTTCCTTTAGTATTTTCAATTCTATTTGGTATCAGCTAGTAGGGAATAGAAATCAAGTAGTTGTCCCAGCAGTTGTTCTACCATATAGAACATTTTTAATCCTCTCAGCTTACACACCCTTACCTGTTCTGAGTTGCCAAACCAAACAACAAACAAAATGACTGAACATAGAATTAAATCTAATATTCAGGCAAAAAAAATTACACACTCTGGTTCTCATTCATTGCTTCATTCTACAACATTGATCTGAACATCTCTAAAAAGAGTCATTGTTTCTCTGAAGTTATATTGAGCACAGATACCTAATAGTTCATCTTGTGATACTTTGAGATGCAGCTTGACAGAGGGATGATTTCATTAAAAATATATTATCAATCTCTTCCTGCAGGAACGAGGGATATCTAGAGAAAAGACATCAAAACTCTTTAATCAAGAAATTGTCTCATAGGAAGTGCTTTCCCAGACTCTCATACCCAGTAGAAAAGCCATACCTACAAAAAAGCAGCAGGAGGCAAAGGTACCAAAATGAATCTTGGAGTGACCTATAGTCCATCAAGACCCACTTCCAGATCCTGTCCAGTGATCCTGAAAGCGCTCGTCCAGACTCATTTTCCTTTTCTGTTTCATTGCCTCTCGTAGTGAGGAAATGATCCTAGAGATAAAGCAAAGCAAAAGCCCAACTTTTTTTTTAATGTACATTTGTTTTGGCATCCGCTGAGTTTTGGAGACAGAAACAATCTCCTGTCTTTAATTCAGTCCATGTGCAACACAAAATGGGGATGAGAAGCCTTTGAAAAATCAGGATCCAGCTTGCAAGATAGCATGAAGCAGAGACCAGCCACTGCCCTCACTCCCCCACTTAGGATGATAAACCCAGCAGTGAGAGGGCTCAAGATGAGAAATCCATCATTTTGCATTATGGATCGCATCCATGTGGGGTTGGGGAGACACTTCTTTTTGGCTACCACCACCACTGGGGCAGTTTCCTCTGTGTAATGTGAGACTGTCCTTTCTCCTGCTGGGGCAGCCCAGTGCTACCCTGGTTTCTTGGCTAATGGCCACCTTGGAGGATATTTGCTTTAGATAGACCACAACTGGCTAAGGAGATGTCCTATGTGGACAGCTCAGCAGCTCCCGTCCTAACCTGAAACCTGCTGAGACCTCTAAGTTTTGATTGATAAAGAGCTTTTGTGCCAGCAGTTCATGTCTGAGGAAGCCAAGACATCGATAAATAAAGCTCTGGCTCTGGATCCTATGAATCTGCACACACACACCATATGGTCTAATGAACTTGACCCAGTCAGGGTGAATCCAAAGAACTTTCCAGGCCTTGTTCAGTTGTTCAGTGCCACAAACTCTCCTCTTAGGGTTCCTCTTCACTGTCCCCTTTCCCCTCCATAAATTCTATGGAAGTTGGTCAATTCAGAGCATGGAGCTTGTGGGAAGTTGCTGTGGTTTAGATTAATTTTCTTCCATAAAGACATTTCAGTCAAGGCCCATGGAGGGATCTGTGTCAATCTTGTTGACCAAAGCAAGAAATGGATCTCTTTTTCCTGCCCAGATGATGGCTCTCATTTGTGCTCTCACCTATTCTGAGGATGAATGGGGAGAGTCTTGAAAGTTGTTTATTGTGGTCCCCAACTAAAATAGCTGCTTAATGAGAAAAATGCTGATGCAGCCCCATTAACAGGAAGAAACATGAGAACAAAAAAAAAAAATCCAAAAGAGAAAGAGTATCATAGACTTTCAGTTCCTATTTCTCCTATTTTTAATCTTGTTGGCTCTTGTTTCCTTGGCTTTGCTGGGATTCACACACACCTGGCTTTCTGGTGGCCATGAAAACAGAGAGGAAGGTAGATGTCAAAGGAAGGGTTCTAGGCTGGCCACTGGATTACAGAGGACCAGAGGACTCCATGCTGAGTAGGGAGAAGAGGGTGTGTGCCAAAAACTAAGACACATTGTGCTAGAAGGTATTGGGAAAGAAGGAATGAGGATTTTGAAAATTTGGATTTTCTACCTTAGTGAAGAGATGGGTGTGGCTAGACAATAGTTGAGGATATGAGAGGGAGGACACAGATTCAGACTAATCGGTGGCCTGCAGAACTGTGGTAGGTTCTGGTTATTGGATTCCTAGCATTTAATCTGTGGGTTCTCCCTCTCTGACTCTCCCCCAACCCCCCTCATTGTCTGGGGAACTTTACAAGAAACAGATTACAACCACTGATCAGGACCACACCCTCACTCTGCAGCACTTATCCACACCACAGAGCACTTGATTTTATAAAGTTCCTTTCCTTCTTTCCCTTCCTTCTGTGAGTGAAATCCATGAAGTGATTGATACCTCAGGTGGTTCAGTAACTGATAAAAAAAAATTAGGTGCCCCCCCCACTACCCTAAAAGACCATCTGACTGAAGGAGACCATGAGGGCATAGAAGGAGAGTTAAAAACTCCAGGGAAGAGGTCTCTGGGTCCCATTTTTGAGTTCTCAGAATCCTAAAGCCTTATCCCTGATGTATGACTGCTCCTCTTGGTTGGTCACTCTGGGCCCAGCAAAAGTCCAAACAAGGAGATCTGAAGGGATACTGTTTCATCTTCAGTCATCCTCCCTGGTCTTTTATTCAGCATGCAGCAGCAACCTGGAAACCCCAAGTCACACTCTGAGAGTCATCCTCAGCCTCCTGCTGCTCAGCTATTCACAATGGGCATCAGAATGCTGATGAATGCTCTCAGGCTCATTCAGTCAGACACTCTCTTCAGGTCTCCAGGAAGTCCCTGCTGGAGATTTGGGAGAACTAATCTGCTTTACTCTCATATGAAAAGACTAAATTCAGTCTTCAAGAAAGTATGAGAAGTCTTCTCTCAGAGGTTCACATCTACTTCTAATATCACCTCTCTGCCTGAAGAACTGAAATCTTCTGGAATCCTTTGGAACTTCCAGAGTCACATGACAAGGCTGGACAGATAGTACAGCAGCTAGACACTTGCCTTGCACTCAATTGACTTGAGTTTGATCCCTGGAACCCTATCTAGTCCCTTAGCTCCACCAGGTGTGATCTCTGAGTGCAGAGCCAAGAAGAAGTCATGAATATTGCCAGGTATGACCCCAAAAGCAAACCAAATGCAAAAAGCATTGTCACATGAAGTAGAAGAACAGAATTAAAACAGTATCTCCTCAGGTCGTGTACTTTTTAGTTGTCAAGTTACATATTTAGCCAGTATTGCTTTGCTTAAAGGTAGGTGAGAAATTCATACATTTCGTTAGCAAATCTGCCTTATGGAGTTGTTTCAAACTTTTTGTTTTCATTTTCTTCAGTCCCTAATAATCTTGAGCTAGGTTGCTGCTATATAATTAAATCTAGATGTCATAATATTTTGCAATAAGCTAATTTTGATGACACCAACACACATTTTGAAGTAGTTTTCTTGATTTTTTTTTAATGACACAACAGATTTTGAGAGGAAAAATAAATCCCCATATAGTAAAGCTGTGAAAGTGCTAGCATGGTTGTTTAGTGCCTCCAACATAAGCACCCACAACAGGAAAGAAAACAAACCCATGGTGGGCTAAGAATGTAGTTCCTGGAATTCTCTCCAACCTTGGCTAACTTTGGGTAAGGGGCTCCCCAAGGACAGGATTGCTTCATGTCCAAGCAAAAATTCTCCTGACTCTATAAACAGTCCACGGTTCTGGGAAATATGGAAAATGTAGATGAAAAAAAAAAGAATTCATGTTGTATTTGCAAGGCTAGATGAGATGGCAAGATTTCACTCCCAAGGGCCCACCTCTGCTGACTCGAAGACCTTTGTGTATTCTCTTTGGTATTCATTTCATTTCTGAGAACATTTCTTCAAAAAATCCATCACTGGGGCACGAGTAATAGCAGAGAGGGGAGGGCATTTGCTTTGCACACAACCTACCCAAATTTGACCCTTCATATCCCATATGGTCCCCCAATCACCACCAGGAGTAATTTCTGAACACAGGACCAAAAGTAACCCCATAGTACCACCAGGTATTGCCCATAAAACAAACAAACCATCGCATTGTTGTCAAGATCAACTGTAAAAACTGATATGGTCTTCAGAGCCCTAAAATCCCTCTACATTTGCACAGCAATAGTTTTGTGATGTCCACACAGACTTTCTTGGCAAATGAAAAGACATAAGTCATTGCATATCTCATTTGTCACTCATTTGGTGGTACCCAGCAAATGAATATTATTTTTTCCTAACTGATTTCATTATTTTCATTTGGGGCTATCAGAACAGAAAAGTGTCAATGCTATACTCTCATTGAGAATATTCCTGGGTCAGTGGCTATGAAATGAATGTAAAATGTATTCTGAGTTCACCAGATAGAAGATAGCAATTTACATGCTGGAGCATTCCATCAGAATAAATGCAGAACTCTTATTTATTTATTTATTTATTTACTTATTATTTTCTAAGCAGATAATTTGTGTTTGAGAAATGGAGAAAGGACTTGCCCACAAAGAGTATGAAGTATAGAAGTATGTAATGCCGGAAATGTCATGTCCGAGATTGTAAAATGTCACCTAGTAAAAGAACCAGACAAAGAGGATTAGAGCTTTGGCAGGACCATAGACAATTTGCTATTTATTAGAAGTGAGAGAAGAAATTTTAGTACATTCCATGTGTTCCTTAGGCAACTGGGAGCTTCCCTTGTTTTAGACCAAACAAACATTCACAAGGAAACGTAGCTGCTTTTGCAATAAGTAAGCCCATTATTTCAACTTTTTTTTTTTTTTTGGTGAACTACCCAGGTTTTTTTTTCCTTGTCAGGTTTTGTTTCTTGGAAGCCTGGATATTGTCAATACAGACACAGCAGTGCTGGTTTTATCAACAGCTCCAGATGTGGATGAGAACATGTGCTTTTCTTCTGTCACTCCAAGTTCAAGGTTTGGTGGTAAGTTTACTGCTGTTGTCAAAAATAGAAACCATAGAATCTGCTGGCTTGACATCATGATTCCTGGCCTCACTGAGTCAATGCAAGGAGGGTGCAGACAGGTTGTGGAAAGGTGAGAACTTTGACTCCAACTGTCCTTCCTTAGATGAACTATAAATTTGCCTAATGTTATACTTGAACTTGAAGGTATCTCACCGTCTACCCCCTAGTAGTCATTCATTGTTCCCAGGGCATCTTAACAAGGAAGCAATTAACCAAAAAAATCTTAGAATTAGAATTTTCCTAATTTTTTTTAATCCCTCTTGCCTTCTGCACTTCTTCTCTCTTTTCTACATTTTAGTCTCTCCTACCTCTCCATTTCCAGGAGATGGGTTATTATTGAAAGCAGTAACTGGCTTTGCAGCTTACAGATCAGATAACACAGATCACTCAAGCCTAATAAGAGGGCAGTGTGGCTGGTATGGGATGGAGGGCAACCTCTGCTTTATGTATGAAAACTTATTATTAATGGAACTGTAAACCATAATGCAAAAATTTACATTAAAGAGAAGGCACCACTTGTAAAAACAGACTAGTGAGAGACCAATGGGGATTGGGCACAGTGATGAAATGAAGTGGATATTGGTGAAGGGATTGGTGCTGAAACACCATATCATGAATACTTTGTCATTTCATGGTGACTATTTTAAAAATAAATTTAGAAAAATAAACTAAATGAACTGGTGGGTGGAGCTGGGAGACAATGTCCGTAGAAAAGCATTTGCCTCACATGAGATTGATGTCCATTCCAATCCCCAATGTTACACATGATCCCTTAGCACCACTAGGAATCATTATTGAGCACAAAACCAGAAATCACTTCTGAGCACTTCCAGGTGTGGATCAATACCATTCTCATCCCCAAATAAAGTGAACTGGGTGGGGGATGGGGTGTAGAATGCAAAGAGATTCAACTATCATAGATCCAGCATAAGCAAAATATAGAACCAGTAGGGGCCAAACCCAGAGGTGCTCAGGGGTTACTCCTGGCTTTGCACTCAGAAATTGCTCCTGGTGGCTTCAGGAACCATATGAAAATATGAGATGTTAGGGAAGAAACCCAGATCAGTTGCGTGCAAGGCAAATACTCTATCCGTTGCTGTGCTATTGTTCCGCCCCCTATGTCTATTTTTATAATAAATTAGGGCCAGTCCCAACATCAATGTCAACCTCCCTCCACCAATATTCCCAGAGTCTATCCCATACCACCAACACCCCCTGCCCAAGCCTGCCAACATAACAGACACCTTTTGTAAAAAAAACTTTTATTGAGACCACTGTGTATTACAAGTCCTTCATAGTTGAATTTCAAGCATAATGACAGTGAATTAGGACCATTCTCACCACCAGTGTTGACCTCCCGCCACCAAAATTCCCAATATGCATCCCATATCTCTACCCTTAGCACCCTGGCCTTCCAGTGTAACAGGCCCATTATAAGTTTAGAATGTTATAATTTGGGTCTCTTGATTCTATTGTTGTTCACTTTGGTTTTGGTATTTAGTTCTGACTGTTTTAAATATTTTTTCTCCACCAATGAGCCTGAGACCATTTGGCCCCTGGGCCCCATCCTCTCTATTTTTTCTTTTCTCAATTTGTAGAAAAACGCTGAAATATGAGGTAAAACAAAGTAATTCATGCCCCAAGGTTCTATAAAAAAAGGCAGGAGCTCCTATCTAAAAGATACAAATAAAAATTTTTTAAAAGGGGGACAATCTTTTTTTTTTAAAGGTACAGCAAATGTTGGGGGAAATTAGAAAGAAAATACTCTTGGCCTTAAAAACACACAAACAAGCAAGCAAGCAAGCAAACAAACAAACAAAAAACAGAGTATTTCTACCTATGAAGCATCCTGTTATAAGACCAACTACAGACTCTGGGTATATTTCTTTCATGAACCCAGGAAAAGTTCTATTCAATCGCTGTTGTCATAGTCAGGTTTCTAATAGACACCTTTTTAAGTTTGGTAGTTAAAGTTTGGGAGTCATGATTCCATTGTTGTTGTCTCTGGCTTGGACAATTAGTTCTGTCTTCTCTTAACATCACCAAATGCATCAGAAACCCCTTAGCTTTTTCCCCCTGTCCTTTTACATGTGTCTTTCTCTTTCTCCATTTTATTCATTTTCTACTCCTCACTATATTCTGGGGCCTAGAGTGTGTGCTTGACAACCCCATAAAATCTATTTTTAATTACTATTTTTATTGAATGAAAGTGGCAGATTTTTTTGTTTTGTTTTGGGGCCACACCCAGTGGTACTCAGAGTTTACTCCTGGCTCTGTGCTCAGAAATCGCTTCTGGCAAGCTCAAAGGACCATATAGGATGCTGGGGATCAAACATGGGTCCTTCCCCAGTCAGCTTTGTGCATTGCAAAAGCCCTACCTCTGTGTTATCACTCCAGCCCTAAAGTGACAAATTTTTAAAATATACTTTAAAATTAATTTTTGTATCGAATCACCATGAATTACAAATTGAAAACATATTTGCTAGAGTTTCAGTTATACAATATTCCAACATTAATTCATTCACCAATTTCCTCAATTTACCTTGAGACCCTCCAGCCTGCCTCTTTGGCAGACACATTCTTCCTACACAATTGTCCTAATGTTTCCTTCTCTAACTTATCACACACGCGTGCGCACACACACACACACACACACACACACACAATATCACCCCTATGGCAAGCTTCTACTAAAAACTAGTTCTCCTGCTCTTCATTTTTATTACCTTTGGGTCTTTGCTATTTTTCCAGGAAGTTTTTTTTATCCCTCATAAGAGGATCATTTTGTGTCTCCTTTTCTCCCTATGACTAATTTCACTCAACATGATACTCTCCAGATTCATCCAAATAGTGAATTGCATAACTTCATCTTTTCTTATAGCTGGAGTAGTATTTTATTTTGTGTATGTACCATAGTTTTAAAAAATTCAGTCTTGTTCTGTTCTTGAACAAAACCAATTTATACCCTTTGTTATTTTGATCATTTACCTCTAGAGCCTGGTCCCATCCAATCCAATCTCTCTGGAATTTAGACGAAGGTATATAAGACAATATTCTTGGGTGAGTCATGGCTCAAGTGCTTGTTAACTAAAAGATCTGGTGAAACTTTATTAAGAACTCTGGTCTTCAGTTTTATCATGAATGAAGTGTTATCTGTTCCCAAGGCTTAATTATGATACTTAATTAGATGTTCATAGAATAAATTTATCGTAAGATCAAGCACACACTCAACACTCTCAGGCATGATTTTATGGGCACTCATGCAGCCATCACATAGAACTCCCTGTCAATGGTTGTTCATATTCTATGAAGGCAGTTTGGATTCTAACATATTAGAGAAGTTTTTCTGTATTCAGGGCCCTGCCTCTTGCCAGCTTTATCTCTTAACACTTCCCACTCTTAGTTGGGTCCTTAAGAGATTTGAAAATTAATCCCTCATATTAGTTCCTTTGTTATTCCTAAACTAGAGACCTTGGGACATTGGCTTCCTTTTCTTGGAACAGCCCATTAATTCCTCCTACTCATCCATATATTGGCTGAAATACCTCACCTACTTCAATTGGGTCTTTCTTGTGCCATTCTCTCTTACATTTACTTGTTCTGTGCCAGTCTAGACATGACTGTGAGCTCCAAAGAATTAGGAGTTATCTTCTTTTCATCTGATATCCGTAAACTCTAACCAAATTCTATCAATATTTATTAACAGGTGTTTAATCAGTATTTACTGAGTTAATAAATGAGTTATAAAACCACTGAACAGACAATATGCTATTAATAACCTCATTTGATATTATTCAAACCAAAAAAACATGAATCTGAAGAAGAGAGAACCAGTAAGTAAATCTCCAATCTAGAAGTGAAGAGGATATCATCTGATTTCCTTTAGAAGAATGAAATTTTATGAAACAATGACTAGTTTCTAAATCTGGGCTCTCCTCTTCTCCAATAGTAACAGTTGATGTGCAATTGGTTTCATAATCAATTAAAAAAGAAAAATCTTCATTTTCCAATATCACTTGTTAGGTGTGACAAGTTTTGTGTAAGCTCTGACCAATAAAATTAGACTAAATGGACCTGCTCTTCCTCCTCCACAAAATTTAGTCTAAAATTATATAGCCAAAGTCATCAGACGTGCCCCATGTTATCTGTTGTGTAGGAAGTAGGCACTGGCACCCAATCTTGAATGACAATAGGAATAAATTTCTTGTTGTGTTCTTTTTGTTCTCTTTATCTGTGGTACCTGGGATATTGATGTGATAGATGGTTCTTTGACTGCCTTGCTGTACCTGGAGAAAAAAGACTGTACTTTAAATGTTGGTGAGAGACACGAGTAGCAGATTGTTCATGACAATTTGAAAGAATACAATCATTACATTAGCCCTGAGCTGCTCCCTTCTGGTGTTTTCATTTATTAATTTTGTACTCTGTTACTTGCAGTTAAATTTCAAATACTTTTTTTTGAAATTTTTATTTTTATTAGGATACCACAATTAAAAAAAAAGCATTCCATATTTAAAAAAAAGAATTCATCATGCAAAAAGAAAGAGAAAGATAAGATAAAATAAAATAATATAATATTGGAGACATCAACTTCAATCTCTAAACCAAAATAAAGACGTCAAAAATCAATTAATCGATAAATAAATATGTGGGAAAATGATTGTTTTGTGCTTTTTTTTTTTTCCCCTGCATAGGCACAGTAACTATTGGGAATATTGTAGAGGGAATTTTCTTGGCCTAGGAGATACAGGGTTTCTCCACCCCTGAAGTATACTGTTATGGGATTAACTATAGACTCCTTGCATGATCATTTACTCTCCCCTTGGTGCTTTCGTGGTGTATGGAAGACTTCTGCTTCATCTTGGATGGTAACATCAGACCTCTGTATCCAGAGATCTTGGTGACTGTGCAGCTCAAGTAATGGAGCTTATGATGAAGTCTTTCTTTGTGGTTCTAGCAATTATGCTTCTTCAGTGTCATTTTAATCCATCTTCTATAGTTGGTGGTATTGATCATTATGTTCCTCCTAGGATGAAGCCTGGGATAAGGCCCTTCGTTATGTTTCCAGAAGACCTGTTCAGATGCAGTTGTCTCAGTCAGACCTCTGGGATTGGAGATCTTGTTTGTTGAACAAATCGTAGACCAAAAGCTAGGCTAGATCTTTTTGTTGTTGTTGTTGTTGTTGTTGTTGTTGGTCCCTGGATGCGTACTATTCAGTCCTGGTTGTAACAACCAGTCGTCTGTATATAGCGATTTTGGCTTTTGCACAGATCAAAGGGTGACATGTCTTCTGATTTTGTCTTATTTTTAGCTGATGAGGAAGGATAACTTGCTCTTAGATCAATTTGTTGCCATTTCCTCATTGTCAGGTTATCAATTTGGAACTGGTGCATGGTGGCGTCAGTACAGCATTGTGAATGCCCTGGAGGGGATTTGGCTCCTGGAGCTGTTGTGGAGAACTCTCTCGTTTTTATGTCTGGGATCCAGGAGTCAAAGCTGGATGGTCGGTGTCTAGTTCCCTGGAACCTAAGTTGTTTCCACATGACATATGTTCAGGGTGGGAGATGTCCCTGCGTTGTAAACAAGTATGAGTTCTTATCCCTAGTAGATAAGAGCATGATTTGATTTCAGAACTGAGACTATTGAGTGGTGCTTGTCTTTATTGCTGTAGCACTCAGTGGATATTTAATTTGATATTTCTTTCTGTATTGTTGTGGCATTTCAATTACCTTTTTCACATCCTCTCTCAAACTGAGGTTGAAAGCCTCTAGAAGGACTCTGCCCATTTTCAGCGTATTTGACTTCTTTTTTTTTTCTTATTTTGTACCCAGATAATCTATTGTTTTTCTTTCCTTCAAACAAAACCACATATCTCGATTTATCTAGATCTGCCTCTTAAATAGAGGGAGAAACAAGGGAGGGTAACAGGACCAAACAGATATATGATCACTAATAGTAAGCTAGACAAAGAGGGGACCACCTACGCTAGCAGCCCGGGGGATGAGGGTGGGGGATATGGGTTGCAGAAAGTGAACTGGGATGGGGGGAGGACATATTTGGTGATGGGTATTCCCCTGATTCAATGATAATATGTACCAAAGATACTACTGTGAAAGATATGTAAGCCATTATGATAAAAAAATTGTGTTTTAATCAGAAATGTTCTTTGACTTACATGTATTATTATATCAATTATATATGTTATGTTATGTTACTATATTATGTTATGCTAGTTCACTTCAATATGTTAATCAATTTTGTCTCTTTAATAAATTCTTACAATAAAAAATGAAACTAAACCAAAAAAAATAATTCATCATTCAGTTAAATTGTTTAGCTATAATGACTCACATTGAGTCACAATGTTTTCAGTTCAGAAAGTGACAAACATTTCAGACATATTTGTGTGTGGTTAGCCTTTTATAATAGAATTTTAAGATAAATAAATACCTTTTATTGATGTTAAATAAAGAAATTTTCAAACTTAAAAATAACAAATAACATTAAAAGACCAGACTAAATTAATTAATTAAAATTAATTAATTAAAATTAATTAATTTCTAGAATCAAAACACAAAGCAGAGAATTTTACAACTACCAGTGAATAAAGAATATCGTGTTTGAATAATCAGTTAATCTAGAAAGCACCTGTGTTTTCCAGAGTAAAACACACATCCTTTCCTTTTATGTTTATGATCCTCTCTATTGATCATAAAGCCATAAAACTGACAACACTCAAGATATGTATTAATTTGCATAGTCTGAGTACTAACCAATGAGAACAGATGATGGCTGTAGAATAACTAATCTGTCTATTACTGTGCATGTTGTTGTATGTGCCCTACTCTATAAAGGATACCAAGGGAAACTATACTTCCTAAGAATCTACATTTGACTTGCCTCATGGTATCAACATGGGAAGTATATCCATGTTCAGGATATAGCTAAAAGAGAATGAACAGGAGAAACACAATAATACACAGAATATCCAGGCCCATTAATTTATTATTTAATTCATTTAATAAGTGATTAACATAGAAGAAAATGAACCTCTTTGAATAGATTGTTGAAGGTGATAAATTGAGTCTTTACATGTACTTAGCCACTCTTCCTCTGATTTGAGTGTGAGCGGACATACAGTTACTTATTTCCATACAAGCATATATCAAGACATAAATATATACAGCTTGGGAGCCCATATATGCATTTATTGGATGTCTGACAGCAAAATGGCCTCATTTCATTCCAAAAACAGATAACAACAGACTGATCATCCATCACAGAGGACTTGCTTCTGGAATCCATGTCTCAAAGTCCCTAGTGTCTACCAGGCTGCTATTTCTGATGCACAGCTGTTGAGTTGGAACATCTGATAGTTTCTCTTCTCCGAGCAAGTTTGGTGCAATATACCAGTAAACGATAATTTGTTTCAGCTCTTATATGCATTGAGAGACTAATATTAGATAATGCTTCCTCCCACACATACTCCCTTATCCTTCTGGCTTGGAGCCTAGAAGATCGCAAACCCTGAGAAACCAAGCAGAACCATTCTCAGGCGGGCCTGAGCTTTTATCCTCTGGACCCTGGGGCCTCCATTTGATTGACCAAGTTTTACCAACTGGGAGAAGGGGACTATTCCTTGTCATCTCCCCATTCCTCTGGAGGCCACAAAGCCTTTGCTCTGGCTGTTCTCATTTCCTTTTGTTTTCTTCCCTGTGGATTAGGAGACTAACCAAGTATGATTTATTGAATTTGTCATACAGGAGGTCAAGAGTGAAAGGCCTTTTCAGCTTAGGAGGATGGAACTGGTTACTTAGGCACCGAGAAGATTGAACCACTGTTCATTTGGCAGCATGATCCAATGTTAAAAGACTTTGGTTCCCCAAATTGAGCAAACTCCTGGCAGAATCCTTGTCACAGATTTGGGGGGGGGGGGCAAAGAAGAAATGATTCGTCCATACAGGACATTTATTGGAGTTGGATACTTGCGTCCTTTTTATATATCAATTTCAGGCAAGTCTGTTTCAGCAGATTCCTGCAGATAATATCCAGAATGAAACTTCATAATTACTTCATATACCTGACTTATGCTCAGCAACCTCGGAGATGTGATAATCTAAAACGCAGACTTCTCTATTCAGAAGTACCCCTGGCTGGGAAGATGGTTCAAAGGACTAATCACACACTTTGCATTCAGGAGGTTTATGTTTGATTCCCAGAACTTCATGGACCCTGAGTACCACCAGATGAGATAACTATGTACCTAGCCATAAGTAACCCTGAGTATTGCCAGTTGTGTGTAATACAAAAGTCACCCCCTCAAAAATTATCAGCAAATGAAACAGATAGATAAAGGAATGAAACACACAGAGAGGGAGAAAAACACAGAGAAAAGAAAGAAGGAAAGAAAGAAAGAAAGAAAGAAAGAAAGAAAGAAAGAAAGAAAGAAAGAAAGAAAGAAAGAAAGAAAGAAAGAAAGAAAGAAAGAAAGAAAGAAAGAAAGAAAGAAAGAAAGAAAGAAAGAAAGAAGGAAGGAAGGAAGGAAGGAAGGAAGGAAGGAAGGAAGGAAGGAAGGAAGAAGAAGAAAGAAAGAAAGAAAGAAAGAAAGAAAGAAAGAAAGAAAGAAAGAAAGAAAGAAAGAAAGAAAGAAAGAAAGAAAGAAAGAAAGAAAGAAAGAAGGAAGGGAGGGAGGAAGGAAGGAAGGGAGAAAGAGAGGAAGGAGGAAGGAAGGAAGAAGAAAGAAAGAAAGAAAGAAGAAAGAAAGAATGAAAGAAAAAGAAAGAAAGAAAGAAGAAAGAAAGAAAGAAAATGAAAGAGAGAACGAGAGAAGGAAAGAAAGAAAGAAAGGAAGAAAAGAAGGAAGGAAGGAAGGGAAGAAAGAAAGAAAGAAAGAAAGAAAGAAAGAATAAGAGATGAAAAAGAAAAGAAAAAAGGAAGGAGGGAAAGAGGGAAGAAGAAAGAGAAAAGAGGGAAAAAGGAAAGAAGGAATGAAGTAAAAGGGAAAAAAGAAATAAAGAAAGAAATAAAAAAATTTAAAAGAGGAAGTCATTCTTGGTTGCTAGTAGCCTGATAATTTTGGTCCATATCTGGGAAATAACTTAAGATCCTTAAAGTAAAATAACTCCCATTGCTAATATATGTATGTGAGAAATAAAATAAAAATAATACTTAGAACTCCACTGAATAAATGACATTTCAGTGGGAATCATAAAACAGTATTACTTGCTAAAAAAAAGGTCCTGGTACAATCCTACATTGCTCCAGTAGATGTTCCAGATGTTCATCACTCAGTTTACTTGCATTCTAGGCACTATTGGTAGCACATATGGAGGAAGAGAGGTGCCAGCATTTACGTCCACACATAGGTAAGAAGTCTGAGCAACAGGTCATAGGATTGTGTTTTCCTGAGTGCCATGAATAGGATCTTCCATTTTTCACAGGGCTCATTTAAAAAAGAAAATAGAATTAATTCAAGCTTACTTGAAGGGGCAAAATAGGAGCCAAAAGAAAACTAGAATTGTGGTTCTCAAAGGAAGGGTTAAATGAAGAAAAATGAACTATTATAAATGTGAGTTCACAATCAATGCAACTTAACAACCATCTGTGATGCTTCCTTTGTGCCAGGTTGCTGAGCATCACATTGTGGATCAATAAACATAAAGAAGACTATAATGTCTTCATGGAAAAGGACCACCCACATAGGGAAGAAAATGAATGAGAATATTAGGACAGGTTAACAAGAGATACTTTTAGAAGATTTTAAAGGTGAGACTGGGAAGCGAACTCAGTGGTCAGGTATACATGCCTTGTATGTGCAGGATTGGAGCACTATCTCCAGTATCACATGCTCCCCTATATACCACTGGAGGTGGCCTTGGTGACAACCATGTATTTCTGGCTTCTGGCATTAATTGTTCGAAGTGGTTGGCCAAAAATCACCATGAGGAGTCACTGGTTGGGAAGCCCTTACCTGTAAAATAAAAATACATGTAAATATGTACCTAAAATGTTATTGTCAACAATATGTAAGACACTATGATCAAAATAAAAATCATATTAAAAAATACATGTTTGGTGATATTATTTCAAGCACCAGGTTTCTAACTCGTTGGGCCAAAGGGTTTGATTAAACAGGGTATCAGCAGAGAAATAATACACAAAGCAGTCAGGGGTCATCAGTGTCAGTCTGCTGTTCACTTCATGGCCTCTCTGCCATCAGCCCCAAGCTAGAACTGCTCTCTCTTTATTATCCAGAACCGAATCCACCAGAGTGGGAGAAGGTTCTGTAATCCAGGTGGACTTTTACATACCAAAAGAAGAGGTTACAGGGAGGAGGAAGTTGGGGGAACACCTTTGTTTAACAGAGTTTTTAGCTAGTCTAACTTTACACTTACCAAAAATATAAAATGGGACGAAATAATTATTTTGAGGGGAAAAGGAAAGTGTCTAATAAAGAGTAAATGTCATATCTAGGTTTTAAAGTTTTTTTGAATGAGATCATAGAATAGTAATTCCAGTTGGAGGCAATTGGAAGTGCAAAGGTCTGGGGAATCCTTTAAGCTATGTCTAGTAAACTTTTGCAACCTTATTATCATTACTAATGTAAGGGCCCTTTAAAAGGTGATTGGGGTCCCCTCCTAAGTAGTACTTAGTGGGGCCATGCAATGTTAGGGAACCAAATCAGGAAGTAGAATATGGTAGACTTTTGATTTATCACTAGAAACATCTCTCCAGCCTTGCAATCTGTTATTGATAGTGGCTGAGTTTCTTTTGGGATACTTTACATATATATACATATGTACATACATATTCACATATATATGTATATAAAGAACTAAACTTTCCACTTCTTCATTTCTTTGAAAGCCTTTTCTGGTGTTTCTATGTTTGTTTGATTTTCCTCACTCAGTACGTCTGTTCCTGTCTGTTACTTAGAAAGTGACTAGGTCATTACTACTTAGCAAGAGATTTAAAAGGGACACAGAAAAAAAAAATTTAACACCTGAAAATTAAACAGCCTACTACTGAACAACCAGTGGGTCCGAGATGAAATCAAAGAAGAAATCAAAAATTTCCTGAAAACAAACGACAATGAAAACACAAACTATCAGAACCTATGGGATACAGCAAAAGCGGTACTGAGAGGAAAATTTATAGCTTTGCAAGCACACATCAGGAAGTAAGAAGGAGCATACATGAATAGCTTAATGATGCAGCTTATTGAATTAGAAAATGATCAACAAAAGAAACTAAAAATAGGGAGACAGAAGGAAATAACAAAGCTGAGAGCAGAAATTAATGAAATGGAAACCCAAAAAATCTGAAAAATCAACGAAAGCAGAAGTTGGTTCTTTGAAAAAATAAACAAGATTGATAAACTATTGGCAAAACTCACAAAGCAAAAGAAAGAGAAACTTGATAATGCGTATTAGAAATGAAAAGGGGGAGATCACTACAGATACTGCAGAGATTCAAGGGTATTTGAGAAATTCTATGCCACTAAATATGAGAACCTGGATGAAATGGATAAATTTTTGAACTCATATAACCTCCCATGGTTGAATAAAAAAGATGTAGCATATCTAAACACCCCCATCACTATTGAGGAAATTAAAACCTTAATCAAAAATTTGCCCAAAAACAAAAGCCCAGGCCCTGATAGATTCAAATTCTTTCAAACCTTTCAAGAGGAACTACTACCAATCCTGGCCAGGCTCTTTTATAAAATCAAAAAAAACAGGAATACTTCCAAGTAGCTTTTATGAAGCCAACATCACCTTAATACCAAAACCAGATAGAGATGCTGCCAAAAAAGAAAATTACAGACCAATATCCCTGATGAACACAGATGCAAAGATCCTCAACAAAATCCTGGCGAACAGGATCTAGTGCCTCATCAAGAAGATCATTCACTTAGATCAAGTAGTTTTCATCCCAGGAATGCAAGGCTGGTTTAACATCCATAAATCTATCAACATAATACACAACATAAACAACAAGAAAAATAAAAATCACATGGTCATATCAATAGATGCAGAAAAAGCATTTGATAAGGTTCAACACCCATTCTTGATCAAAACACTCAGCAAGATAGGAATAAAAGGAACCTTTCTCAATATAGTTAAAGCCATCTACCAGAAGCCAGTGGCAAATATTATCCTCAATGGAGATAAACTAAAATCCTTCCCTCTAAATTCTGGTACAAGACAAGGCTGTCCTCTCTCACCACTCCTATTCAACATAGTACTGGAATTACTGGATATAGCGATTAGGCAAGAAAAAGATATCAAGGGAATCCAGATAGAAAAGACAGAAATCAAGCTCTCACTGTTTGCAGATGACATGATACTCTACTTAGAAAACCCAAAGGACTCTACCAAAAAGCTTCTAGAAATAATAGATTTATATAGCAAAGTGGCAGGCTACAAAATTAACACACAAAAATCAATGGCCTTTTTATACACTAATAATGATAGGGAAGAAATGGACATTAAGAGAACAATTTCATTCACATTAGTGCCACACAAACTCAAATATCTTGGAGTCAACCTGACTAAAGATGTGAAGGATCTATACAAAGAAAACTATAAAACACTGCTCCAAGAAATAAGAGAGGACACGCGGAAATGGAAACACATACCTTGCTCATGGATTGGCAGGATTAACATCATTAAAATGGCAATACTCCCCAAGGCATTATACAGATTTAATGCGATTCCTCTAAATATACCCATGACATTCTTCAAAGAAGTGGATCAAACACTTCTGAAATTCATTTGGAACAATAAACAACCTCGAATAGCTAAAGCACTCCTTGGGAAAAGGAATACGAGAGGCATTACTTTCCCCAATTTTAAGCTGTATTACAAAGCAATAGTTATAAAAACAGCATGGTATTGGAATCAAGACACACCCTCAGATCAGTGGAATAGGCTTGAGTACTCAGAGAAGGTTCCTCAGACATATAACCACCTAGTTTTTGATAAAGGAGCAAGAAATCCTAAATGGAGCAAGGAAAGCCTATTCAACAAGTGGTGTTGGCACAACTGGTTAGCCACTTGCAAAAAAGTGAACTCAGACCCCCAGCTAATACCATGTACAAAGGTAAAAGACCTTGATATCAGATCTGAAACTATAAGGTATATAGAACAACATGTAGATGAAACACTCCAGGACATTGAGACTAAAGGCATCTTTAAGGAGGAGACAACACTTTCTAAACAAGTGGAAGCAGAGATAAATAGATGGGACTATATTAAGCTGAGAAGCTTCTGCATCTCAAAGGAAATAGTGCCCAGAATACAAAGGCCACCCACTGAGTGGGAGAAATTATTCACCCAATACTCATCAGATAAAGGACTAATATCCAAAATTTACAAGGTAATGACAGAACTATACAAGAAAAAAACAACTAACCCCATCAAAAAATGGGGAGAAGAAATTAACAGACACTTTGAAAAAGAAGAAAGGCAAATGGCCAAAAGGCATATGAAAAGATGCTCAACATCACTAGTCGTCAGGGAGATGCAAATCAAAACTACTATGAGGTACCACCTCATGCCACTGAGACTGGCACACATCACAAAAAAGGAAAACAAGTAGTGCTGGCGGGCATGTGGAGAGAAAGGAACTCTTTTTCACTGCTGGTGGGAATGCTGTCTAGTACAACCTTTATGGAAAGCGATATGGAGATTCCTTCACAAACTGGAAATTGAGCTTCCATACAATCCAGCTATACCACTCCTAGGAATATACCTGAGGAACATAAAAATACAATACAAAAATCCCTTCCTTACACCTATATTCATTGCAGCGGTATTTACAATAGTCAGACTCTGGAAACAACCAAGATGCCCTTCAACAGATGAGTGGCTAAAGAAACTGTGGTACATATACACAATGGAATACTATGCAGCCGTCAGGAAAGATGAAGTCATGAAATTTTCCTATACATGGATGTACATGGAATCTATTATGCTGAGTGAATAAGTCAGAGGGAGAGAGAAAGACACAGAATGGTTTCACTCATCTATGGGCTTTAAGAAAAATGAAAGACATTTTTAACAGTATCTCAGAGACAAAAGAGATGAGGGCTGGTAGGTGCAGCTCATGACATGAAGCTCATCACATAGAGTAATGAGTGCAGTTGGAGAGATGACTACACTGAAAACTATCACAACAATGTGAATGAATGAGGAAAGTAGAAAGCCTGTCTCGAGTACAGGTGTGGGGGGATGGGGAGGAGGGAGATCTGGGAAATTGGTTGTGGGAATGTTGCACTGGTGAAGGGGGGTATTCTTTACATGACTGGAATCATACAACTATAGTCATATTTGTAATCACAGTGTTTAAATAAAGATAATTATAAAAAAGAGATTTAAGAGAAGGAAAATCATGACGTGTGAATAACATTTTTGGCTTATATTGCTTTTGCTTTTAATTATATCTGTTTTGCTTTTGTAGACATGAGCTATTACTTTTATTCGTGGTGAAGACTGTGCTACACTTGGACATATATATTTGTATTTACATTCAAAATCCTGAACCCTGACTTTTGGAGGATAGATTGAAACCCTTTCAATAACTAAGGGCCTCATGAAAAAAATACAAATGATAAATCTGGGATCATGTTAAATGTTGTATATTCAACTATATTGCTTCAAATCAAAGATTTAAATTATTTAAATTATTTTAAATCTTTTATATATAAACTAAATTTTCTGGCCTTCTTGTCACTCAGCTAGAACTCTAGAATGGAAGAACTGCTAGGAGATCGCAGCTGGAAGAAGAGGGTTCTGTGTGGCAATGCCCACATAGATTAGATCTCAGCCATCAAGTAAAGTTCTAACTGTTCATGTACCCATCCTTCTTTCACAACCACAAATCCCCCATCATCACCATAGGCACCAAGAAGGATAAGTAATGGTATCCCTAGATGCTTGTTACCATGTCTTTCAAAGGCATACAAAACTCTCTTACGTCAAGTAAAAATGACTAACTGCTCCCAAATAGCAAATAAATATCCTCAAATGATCACTATTTTAGACATGTTTATCAGAGATGTTTATTGGTTTTACTGCCAGGTGTCACATTATCACTTAACCAAAAATGTCGATACAGAAATAGCTTCTCCCTTCCCCCGCCCCATTCAATGGGATGGGAGAATGTATCCAGAGATGCAGAGAGACCTAATTATGTTTCAGTTTAATTTCAAACATTTTTTTGAAATGAGCTGAATGGAGAGAATTTAAGCACGATGTGCACCTCTGGAAACATGCGACAGATGTGAGCTCTTGAAGTGTGAAAATAGAAATGACAAACTTTCCTTTCAAAGTAGACATAGTTAGGTGGGGGAGCATTCTGCTGATCTTTTTTAAAATACAATCCGGAGCGTCAGTGACTAAATGTGAACACCAATGGTAAATGTATGGGTTCAGGAGGGTGCTGGCCTATCTTCTGCCTCCAAAATGCGAACGACTCCACCGAGAAAAACCACCTCACTTTCCCACAAGAAAGGATGCCTGGAGCATGCAGCAGGGAGACATGGGGACAAGCACCATGTGTGACTCCTTTCCTTGAGATGTGGCTGCTCTCTGGTAGTGCTGGTTCTGAGCTAGATGAACTTATTCTACAGAATTTAACTGCTCCTTGGAATGTAGTCCTGAATGCCCCATAATCCTCACTTCTTGCTTTCTGGGCCCTTTCAACTGGTCCCCATCACAATCTTAATCTATATTTAAATTTTAACTATGATTTGTATTGTGGTGGGGACAGCTTGTCAGCAGTGCTCCAGGTTGGCCAAACTGCAATGTGGTTTGATGTGGGGGTCTAAGGAAGTGTTGTTATTCACATCTTGCAGTGCTAGGGATTACCCAGCCATACCAGTAGGACTTGGAGTCAATAACATTTTCTAAATTTTGGAGATGTATATAATAATCATTTCATCGGTATAAGCAAGGTTGTTCTCTTGGAGTTTAAACAAAATTTTAGTTATACTAGAAATAAATCCCAGCAACTTGCTTTACCCTTTCTCCCATGACCCATGCTTTTTTTTTTTTAACTTCAAGTTATCTCATTGCTGTTGTTCATTTTAACTATTTTACTCAGTTGAGTTTGTTCATTTATATTTTTTATATAGTACACATGGGATGTACTAACCAATGCTTGCCTTTTCCCTCAACTAATTTTATTTGCAGAATCACCTCAAATTCTTTCTCTTTGATGAAAAATAACAAAACTGTATCTTCTTTTATATGTATAGATATATTATTGAAGGAATGTACCAACTCTTTATTCAAATTCCAACTTTTGTTGCTTTCATAATTAGCTACTATAAACAATAATTTACAATAATAATTGTAAATGCTGCAGCAAGCAGTGGTATGGAGAGAACTTTTTTCCCCTGTGAATTGTTTGTATATTTTTGGCTGGGTACCTGGAAGTAGAATATTTGAACCTCCCCCAAAGTACAAATATGTTTCCTAAGGGAACATCATGCCATTCTTTTTCAAAATAATTATACCAATTTATTTCTCTCATTTTATACTTTAATTGTTCTCTCCTCTTGAAAGGCAAGAACTAAAGTATTATTTTTACTATTTTGGTTTCTAAACCATACTCAGTGGTACTCCTGTCACTGTATTCAGGGATCACTCCTGGAAAGGCTAAGGGAACCATCGGACATGCCAGGAATCATATGGGATGCTTGCAAGGTAAGAGCCCTACACACTGTATTATCTTTATTACTCCTATCTGACCCAGATATTGTTATTTTTAATCAATTTTTTATTTATCAATAAAAAATATTCAATGTAAGAAAAATAGGAACAAAAAAGTACTCATTGCAGAATCACTAAAATCTGTAACTCAAATCCTTCCCACATACCAGAAGTGAGGATAAAGAGTTCAAATACATGGCACAGTGCTAGGAGTGAGACATAGTGACTCAGGGAGAAGAAATGTGTTCAAAAATGGTACTGGATGGATTGGAATCTGCAAACCCTAACCTTGGCCATGTGTCTTAGTTGGGCTGTGAGACTTTGCCTTAACTCATTTCAAATTATTCATGGCATTAGCATCTGTGGACATGCTTTGGACATGCAATCATAAATAACAGACACTTTTCATTCAAGAATTATTCATTGAATATCCACTAATTTAGGGGACTGTGTGCTGGAACTTGTAATAACTATGAAGATAGGCCAGAACTCTTTGCCTCCAAGTTACTTGAAAGATTTATTTATTCATTTTCAAGGTCATTTTATGTATATATGTGTACAAATAGGCCTGAGAATGAATACACATGTGCATATATGTTCACATGACCTACACATATCCATTCTCTGTCTAAGCTTTGAAGAAATTGATAATTTTTTCCAAGTTGAGTTGGCTTGAAATGCTAATACCATTCAACCGAAGAAAAGTTTTTATTTTTGATATTTATGAAGACACTGGCTGACTTTCTGAATTCCAGAAAAATGCTTGCATGGATAGGGAAGGACTATAAGGAAAGAATGGATCTATGAAGAATGAAAAGGCTTCTAAATTCCAGAATTCCTGAGTTACTCTGGTTAGATTTCTTCACTACAGAAAACTCAATTTCTTTTTTTTTTCCGGCCACACCTGTTTGATGCTCAGGAGTTACTCCTGGCCAAGTGCTCAGAAATTTCCCCTGGCTTGGGGGGACCCCACGGGATGCCAGGGGATCGAACCACGGTCCTTCCTTGGCTAGCGCTTGCAAGGCAGACACCTTACCTCTAGTGCTACCTCACCGTCCCCATCTTTTATTTGTGTGTTGTGTGTGTGTTTTAAGAATGGCATACCTGACTGTATTCAGGGCTTACTGCTGGGTGCCAGAGATGGAACCTGGAATGGCCACATGAAAAGCAAGCATCTTAGCCACTGTACTATTGCTCCAGCCCATTGGAGGGCTAAGTTTCCCTTCTTGCAAAACTGCCCCAGTCAGAGATCCCCCTGCTCTTCTCATATCTCTAAAACAATTTTTTTGCAATTTGATATATAAATAATCAAGTGTATAGGAAAGAAAGGAACTAATAGTAGAGTATGGTCCAACTTTCCCTATAGACAATCCTTGATATTGGATCATTGATGCTTAAGATCAGGGACAACAGATGAAAATATCTGTCCATATATAGGGATGGAGAAAAACTGGAAAATGAAATGGCTGGAAAAGAGCAGAACCATCTAGAAGAGCTTTCCCAGAAATCTTATTCTTGTACCAATAGCCCATCCTAGTTCATCATGCTCCATGGAGATTAAATGCTCAGGAACCAGATGGTTTTCCAACATTTCCTTAATTGCCCTCTTGACAGCATGCCTTCTAAGTATTATGAATGCCAAAGAATTATACGCTATAAAATGAAAGGTAGATTTTAAAACTAAATAATAACCATACTTTGCAGATTTGAAGATTTCCTGATGTATGGTTTCTTTTCTTTTTATACCCATGATTTCATTCAGATCATTATAATTGCTTTCCAGTGCCTGAATCACACAGAGATTTATACTCATTTTAGATGTAAGAAAACTGATGTTTAGAAAAATTAAATCATTTGTCCCAAGCTTCCCAGCTAGAAAGGGCTAGGCTGGGATCAGAATTCATTTTACATGGGATGCATTTTACACGGTTTATTTCTGGCACATCTCTGGTCTTCTGAGGGTGAGTATATGACTCCGAACTACTATTAGAGATAATTCTCTATGGAAAAGTTCTCTGTCAAGTGTTTTATTCTTGGGGCTGGAGTGATAGCTCAGCAGTAGGACATTTGCCTTTCATGCTGCCTACCCAGGATGGATTCGGGTTTGATCTCCAGCATCCTATGTGGTCCCCTGAGCCTCCCAGGAGCAAATTCTGAGTACAGAGCCAGAAATAACATCTGAGGACTGGGTATGGCCCCAGTGTTTTACTCTCAATAACTTAGGCCTTGAATGGGACGGTCTGACATCCATGAACATTACAGATATTAAAAATATTAAAACCTTTTAATTTTAATTTTTATTGAAACCAATGTGAGTTACAAGTTTTTCACAGTTGTATTTCAGGTACATAGTGACAATGAGTTAGGGTCATTTTCACTACCAGTGTTGACCTCCCTTCATCATAGTTCCCAGGATGCATCTGTTAACTCCATCCTTAGACCCCTGGACTGCTAGTGTAACAGGTCCATTTTATGTATAGCTTGTTGTAGATTGGCTCTCTTGATTCAATTGTCTTTAACTTTGGTTTGGGTATTTATTATATCTGACCATTTTTTATTTCCACTCAATGCTCCTGAGACCGCTTTGATTGTAAAGAAAAATGTACATATTTAAGAAATATGAGAAAATTTGGTAGAAAGGAACTGGGTTGGTCATAATTTTATGAATAGTTAATTCAAGCCTATATTCTTTACAGTCCATTCACCAGAGAAGTAAATCAAGTTCTCCCTTCCTCTCTCCTTCCCTCCTCGCCTCTCCTCTCACCTCTCTCATCTCAACACCCCTTATCTTCTTTTCTCTCTATCACTTTCATTTCTTCTTTTCTAGGATCCTTTAATATTTTTGGGATCCTTTAATATTTTACTAACCTCTTAGTTTTTCCTGTACACTGTCTCCTCATACCTCTCTTCCTTTCTGTTTTTTTTTTTTTAATACTGTGCTATTGGTTGGTTAAATGAGAAAGTGATAATGTGAAAGGCAAATAATTTGATCCAGGTAACAGAGCTAGTGAGGGATAGGGATTCCTTGTGGAGTTTTTAAAAGGAAATTCATGTTGTTAGCCCTTTCCTCTGATGTTCTGGAGATGAGGCATGAGCTAGGGTTAGGAACTTTGACCTGTAGTCTATAGGGAGCCATTAAACATATAAACTTGAAACCAGCTGGTTCTATGTGTCCCAGCTAGAGCATTGGAGACCTTTTAAAGTGATGTCTTAAGCCAATCAGACTTGGCACCTTTGACCTTCATTCAGCAGAGGTGAGCCTCAGAGAATGAGGCAGACATATGTGCTTGGATAATCCAAGCTATAGGTATTCTGAGCAGCCATCAGTGGTCTCACAGGTCAACCATTTATTTAATACAATATCCTTACTTTCACCCTTCCCCCAGTTTCCCAACATATGATCCATTGTTGACAGAGACATAAGGATAGTTAGTAGTATATCAACATTCAATAGGTATCTGAACAGCAAAGAATGGGGGTATTTTACATAATAATTTACATCAGAAAATACCCTTAAATTACCCTTAAATGATGTCCCCAACAGTTTCCTATTCAATTTGTGCTGTGTCCTGATCCCAACATCTACAAGACTCAAATAATCTTATACTAAACTTGCCTGGTGCATTTTTGCAGCCAGAGGCAGATATTTGTTTTCAATCTATCATTTTCTACTATATTGTTCTTGCATTTTTGCATGTGTTTTACATTCTATAATCTAAACTATCTTAGGGGCATACTCCATCCTTGGGGTGATATTTTAGGAGAGCTAATTCCCACCAAGTGACCTAATGAGCTGAGTGTTTTGCAGCTACTTAAATGCTTTCTATATGTGGAATAGTGAGCTAGCTACAATGCCCTCTGGCCTTTTCTGGGTTGTTTCTTAGTTTTTGAGCAATTTGATTTTTTTCAGTGGAAATATCCAGCCTTGAGAAAAAGCATAATGGCTTCCCCAGACCAGTTGCTGGAAGAAGGTACAGGGGCAGCTGGGATTGGGCCACCCTGCGTTCCTAGGAGAACTGGGTCAGAGGTGCTGACCGAGCATGCCTGCCCAGTGGGCACTGGCACCTCCTCCTCTGGGATCAGAGTTTTGGCTTTTCTTCAGGTGGCCACGGAGATCTTGTTACAGCCTTGCTGAGCTGGGGTCAAGCAAGGCCTAAGTTCTATCTGGAAATGAATTTACCCTACGGTCTTCAGCCAAGAGAAGTGGCTTTTGGAACCCCTTTTCTCATCCCTCAAAGAGTTCCGAGAGCCCCTCAAAACCCTTGAAGCGCAACAATAAAACTGAGGGATGTGAGGCAGAGGCATGTGGAGGTTCAAATCTTCCTGTGTAGCCATATCTGAGGTTTTCCCCAGCCAGGTGCACTACTTTGTGTTTGGAAGCTTTTACTGATGTGCAAGATTTTTTGCTCCTGTAATACTTCCCTTCATCCTTCTCCCTTTCCCCCTCTCTTTCTCTCTCCTTTTCTACCTCTTTCTGTCTTTCTTCCCCCCCTCTTTCCCTCCCCCCTCTCTAATTCTATCTGCCCAATTCTGGTTTGCTTTGTAAAATTCCATCTAGCTATTGGTTTATAGCAGCATTATTTATAATTGTGACACTGTGGAGGTGTCAGAGTCAGAGAAGCCTGAGACAAGAGTGAAAGAGGAACAGTCTGCCAAATAATTTTTGGGACAATGTTTTGTTTTAACCAATATTAATGGTCCGTGGCTTTTCTTCTGTGGGAGACAGGTCTTCATCTGGGGAGACCTGCTAATGCCCCCCTCATCCTGTCATGGTGTCTTCAAGGCCTCTGGCTCTAAGAGCTTTTAGTTTGGAGGACCCATACCCAAGAGGATATTCAGAATGCTCCAGTGAAAATGGGTTAGAGGTATTGAAAGCCAGGAAAGAAGAAGTGAGTTGAGAATCCGGGTGCACTCCCCTCCAATCTGAGAGAAAGACAACCAGTCTATAATGTGATTATCAATCTGGGTTTATTACCTTGGCCAAGGGGTCCAACAATCTTCAGTGGTCTTCAGACCCGAGTGCCAGTCACAGACAGATTTTTATAAATACGTCATTCAATAAATCATTAAGAGACAATGCAGCAATTCTGAAACAATACTTTCTTCAATTTTTAACCAAAAACATCCTCTTCCATCTCACCTGAATTCTGTTTATGTCAGATTATTGCCCCTTCAACAAATTTTATGTTTGTTTCAAATTATACCTAAGACAATACCTACTTTAAAAAAATGACAAAGATAAGGAATTCTTAGCTGGCTAGGTTCTGCCCTTTGCCCGGGCTTCCAGGTCTGGGATGCCCTGGTATGTCCTGTCTATTGTTCTGGCTTTGGGGCTCTAGTTAAACTTCAAACACATCCCATGAGCAGGAGCATGATTCACAGAAGCAGAAGCAAGATTAATATATTTTAATTTCATCATTCATATTTCATTCAACAGAGATCTTCAAAGCACCCACTGATGAAAGTTTAAGTAAAGATGTGGTAGATATATGTAGTGAATACTATTCAGCTGCAAAGAAAGAAAATTTTTAAATTTGTTTTGCCATCACAGCTAAATAGAGGGTACTTATGTAAATAAGATTAGTTAGAAAGAGAAAGACAAGTGATCTCATTCATGAATATATATGAACAAATGAAACAAATGGTTAGGGTAACATTATAGGAGAGGACAGTTGTTTGGAGCAAAGATGGAGATAATTTAAGTAAGGGTTGAGAGTATGAGGTGTTTTGTTGTTTTGGAAAATAAATTAGAATGTTAAAAATTAAAATCAAAAAGCAAAGCAGCATGGCCTTAACTGCCTTTACTTCCTTTTGCTATGTTTATTCAGCTCTTCTCTGACCAGAGAAGAATATTTCACCTTGCCTAAGTTAATGGAGTCTTTATTATTTACATCTCACTAGAAGGAAAAACTGACAAAAGGATCCATAGAAAATGGACATACCTAAGATTTCAGGTATGTCCCTTCCTCCAAAAGAGCTCCTCCTGGTAGACTAAAGGAGTAAAGGCAGGCAACTAGGAAGACTCATGTAAGAAAATCTTTTAGAAAGATTAATGGAAGAAAAAACTTTACAATTAGGGTGGCCCAGAAAATTAACATTAAAGGCGCAGAGAGATAGCACAGTGGCAGGGTGTATGTCTAGCATGTGCTTAATCCAGGATGTTCTTTGTAATAAATAACTCCTGCAACATCACTGAGTATAAGCCTGAAGACCCTAAAACATGGCCATTTGTAGGTCCTGTAGGCCCTCAACTAGCATTGCAGTAGCCTGGGTAGCCCCATAACTCCAGGTTCTATGACACACCACTGGCCTGCTTGGGGTTAGGATAAGAGCCCATACCTTCTGAGTTTCATTTAGGAGTTAAAAAAATAAAATAATATATATATTTTGGTTTTTGGGTCACACCCGGCAGCGCTCAGCACTCCTGACTTTATACTCAGAAATCGCTCCTGGCAGGCTCATCAGGGGATGCTGGGATTCAAACCACCATCCTTCTGCATACAAGGCAAATGCCTTACCTCCATACTATCTTTCCAGTCCCAAAAATAAAATAATATTTTAATAAAGCTACTTGAATAGGCCCTCAGTTCTTATGGCTTTGAGATACTTGGCAAAGATTACAAGACAGTCAAAGGCAAATTCTGTTCTCAGAGACTGAGTCTGTCAGGCAGGGAAAGAAGGAGCAAGGAATTCTGGGTGGCCACAGAATACTTGTAGCTTCAACATAAAAGGAAATAGGTGGATTGGACTTTGAACTGAGAGCCCAGTCAAAGCTGAGGTAAAGCAAAAAGAAGAAAATATAATGAATATTTTATATCTATAAGTTCAAGCAAAAAATACTCATTAGTATACAAAATAATGGCATTTGTGAGGAAACATAGACCTGGTTTTGAAAAAAATTGGGAGATATTTGATGATTAGTGGTGAAAAAAAATCCCAAATGCTTAGAAGACATATATTATATGTCAGATGTATGGCATGTAAGTCTATTTAAGAATTAATTTCTAAAAACATGAAATTAATTTGTTATAAGAGGCATGGTCCTGTGGTTGATCCAGGCCCACCAAGAAGATTGGAATGTCAAGGTTGTCTTCAAAGGGCAATACTATAGTTAGAGTAGAAAATGAAATGCCAGAACAGAAATGGGATCCAACTCAACTGTGGCAATAAGTGGGTGCATAATTTGTAGAGAACTTTAAAAATAAACAGATGCAAAACTGGTCATTTTAACAAAGGTAAACAACTAAATACTCCTTTTAACTTCTTAAAATGGCCTTCCTTGCTCCCACCTTTTTCTTCCTCCTTCCTTCCTCCATTCTCTTGTACCACCTTCCTCCCCCCACACTTTTTTCCCTACTTCCACATTTGTGTATTTAGCATATCCATGTACTAGACACTGTGCTCTTTAAAAAAAAGAACCCCTGCTCCAATAAAATATATAGTGGGCCATGGACATGTATGTAGATGCCATCTTCCTGAGAAAGCACATGAGTTTGTGGGGTTCGTATGCTTCCCTCCCACAACTTCAACAAACACTTCAAGGACAAATTAATTCATTGACGAGATTAGAACTTAGATGATGAACATGTTCTTCAGTGACTCCAGCTGGACTCTCTCAATATTGTTGGTGGCGTCTTAAGCCCCACGTTAAGTCATTTGTGTACACCAGTGACTTGTGAGTCACCAAGGAATCATTGCCGTGACCCTGACTGTAACAAGGATATCCATTTATTTACCCTTTGAAATGAGACCAGCCGGCCCATTCATTTTGCAGCATTAATTCTAAAAGGAAATTAGATTTCAGCCAGAGTCATTAATCTTTTTAAAATAGAACCACAAGAAGGGAGCATTGATAATCAGAATGTAATTTTCTGAGTTAGGAAGTGGTCAAGACATCCATGTCAAGGCGCCTATACATCTAAGGTTTTCTAAGATAGGCTCTCAAACGACTCAACCAGGTGAAGGTGGATTGAAGTCTGGGAGAAAGGCCACCTCAAAGGTCAACTGCTTCCTAAAATTTAGCCCCAACCTCCTCTTCTCTAACAATGAGGGAGGGAATTACATTTACTTCATCAGTGATACTATTAATCAACCTTCTACACATAGAGTCTTCCCAGGACAGATCGATGTAGGATATGGGCTGTTTTTGTATGGCTCAGAGCCATTCTCTTCAGGTTGGCAAGTAACTTACGCTTTTGTAAAAAACATGTTTGTCCATCTGTAGTGTGTCAAATCTTATAAATGATATTGATTTTCCTTATAGGAAATGAAGTCTTTCTTAATAGTTCAATTTAAAGTAAAACCTCTCCTAATTAGTTTATATCCTTTTAATTTGATCCATTATTTCTTCAGTAGTCTACTAAAATTGAAATGATATTTACAGAGATTTGTTGTTGTTGTTATTGAATTCATCTGTTTTATTTTCAGTCATTCCACCCCAAGACTTCTAGAAAATGCCTTCCTATTGTTTAAGCCGGCAGTGGTCCTCAAACTTTTTAAACAGGGGGCCAGTTCACTGTCCCTCAGACCGTTGAAGGACCGGACTATAGTGAAAATAAAAACTATGAACAAATTCCTATGCATACTGCATATATCTTATTTTGAAGTGAAGAAACAAAACAGGAACAAATACAATATGTGCCCTGCGGGCTGTAGTTGAAGTCCCCTGGTTTAAGGCTTCTAAGGAAATTTTTTTTCCTCAGGGTAATCATAAATACTTATCTGTCATATTGCCTACTTTTTATAAGAAATTGAAGGTGAGCAAATAGGAAACCAAAATAAGATGAACATTTAGCCTAGTCACTTGAATGTCCAATTGAAATGTTTTGAAATTTATAACCTAAGAGCTAGAAAATATTTTTAGATTTTCTTATAGCTGTTTTTGGTAATTTGAGATGTAACTATCTGTGTCATATATCGCCAAGGGAAGAATATAAAAGGCCTAATGTTAATATATGACTTTCAGGTTAAAATATAATGTAATGAAGTTTTACCACAGTCTATTGTTTATAAACAAAATTTTGGTTTAGTTTTACAATTCTTTCAATTGACATAGTGACATTGTGTATTTGTCGCTAATAATTAAATCAAAATCAAAATTCTACTCACATGCAAAGTGGTATCTACAGATAATTCTCTCCTCTCTTTCAAAATATTTCAATACAAAATGTTTAAAATGTCCTGTTAATAATATCTTGGGTACAATGAATTAAATGAACTGCACATCTATCAAACATTATATACTAAAATTAATTTTACTTGTATATTCTTGCCTACTTAACTTACCTGTTTGAAATTTATTTACTTTTGCATTTCTAGAAATCAAGCACAGGATCTCATACATGCAAGACAAGTGCTCTGAATTATGATCTATATTCCTTCTATTTCTTGTCATCTTAGTCTTTTTTGGGGGAGGGCACAAATGGTGGCACTCAGAGATTACTCCTGGCTCAGAATTTGTTCCTGGCTTGGAGACCATATGGGATTCTGGGGATCAAACCCACTTCCATCCTAGGTGAGCTGCGTGAAAGGCAAATGCCCTACCACTGTGCTACCACTCCAGCCCCTCATTTTAGTCTTTATATCACAGATGAATGAGAAAATCTAGGATTTGTTCCTTTTCTTCTGATTTACTTCACTTAACAAATTGTATTATTTTATTATTCCTTGTACTGCACAGAATTTCATTGTTACTGTAAACCTTTAGCTCTAGATTGTAGAAATAGAAAAGGTCAGAGGAGAAAAATGAAATGTGGATATAAGGAGAAATGGTCTGGAGGTAATATAGGTGTAAGAGTCATGGCCTTTGACACATTGGTGGTGAAGAGTTAAAATTTAAATATATTTTTAAATATGTACATAAAATGCATATAAATTAGAAAGAAAACACTAGTGCAAAATTTAGCTCCAAATTATAATAATTAAATGCAAAAATGTGCCTGTTAAAGAGATGGGTAGAGAGGTAGGAGAGAACCTGCAACAGTTAGTAGAAAGAAATTGACACTGGTGATGGGATTGGTATTGAAACATTGAATGTTTAACACTTGATTACTGACTGCTTTATAAATCATGATTTCTACCTAAAAGAGAAATAATTACTATTTAAAAATATTTAAGATGTTTTCAAATCAGAACTATTTGGAATCAATTAAAATAATTTCTCAACTAATCAACTACAGTCCTTAATTTAACACAAGAATTTCTTTTCCAAATTTTCTTTTCTTCCCCAATTTTCTCCTGTAAATTATTTT
This sequence comes from Suncus etruscus, assembly GCF_024139225.1. Classification (NCBI taxonomy): domain Eukaryota; kingdom Metazoa; phylum Chordata; class Mammalia; order Eulipotyphla; family Soricidae; genus Suncus; species Suncus etruscus. Next base: position 41,205,125 of record NC_064860.1, on the reverse strand, counting down.
TTTTAATATATATAAAACCTCTCTCTCTAATTCCAAGTCTAGAATAGATTAAATCCCTCCATATGACTTAGGCATATGCAAAAGATCATGTCCCTCCAAACTTAGAGTTGAGTTTTCTGAAAATCTTATCAGGAGTAGTTCTGAGGAAAAAGTTTGTTGCTATTGTTTCCATATGCCTTGGTGGAAATTACAACACACCAGTTCATTCTGCTAGACATAGATCATGTCTATATTGTTGGCCAGTCTTTCCATTGATGCTCATTCATATGTATATATAACCAACATATGTTAACAAATGAATTATGTGTTGGTAATATACATGAATGTATACTGACTGTTAGGTGGGATTAAAATAGATATAGAACTAAGAAATAAATGTTATTTTCCTTGGGAAATCTCTAGCCCAAATGCCAGGTATCTCCATGGATTTTGTCTTTGCTCCTTCAAAAAGACTATTATCGTAAAGACAGAAATTACCACTCATTAGTGCTAATAATGGCAAGTAACAACACAAACAGATCACGTTTTTTAATAAATAAAAAAACTTTCTCTATTTCCCCGAAGCACTGAAATGGAGCAAGTACTAAATATTGGCCAACTGCTATCCCATGAGGCCTTGGGGTTAAGATGTTTAATTTGTTATGTGGATTAGAAGCATCTTGATGAAGGCATTATTTCATTCCTATGTCAATAGCAAATTAATTTTGTTAGGAAGCAAAAGTGGCTTATTTTTAATTCAAAACATCAGAAATGTCAGCAGTCGGCAAAATGACTGTTGGTTTAACCGCATCATCTCTAAATTGGCAACACAAGGCAATGGCCTAAATTTAAGCAGTGCAATTGTGGTTTTGGTTTCAGAACTATGGCACAGTTGTTAGTTACCATAGCTGAACAGAGGAAAAAGCTGCTCAGGGGCGGGAAAGGAATTTGCAAATGGCCATAGCAGGTTGTTAGATTAACTTGGCCCTCATTCTGCAGAGTCACTCAGGCCTCTGGAAGTGTTTGGCCAACCTTGTCTTGCTTAGGTCAATGACAAGAGACTAGTCTAGTTTATAAAATAAAATGGAAAAAAAGTGATGACAAAAGGCAAAAATCTCGTTTGTGAATAATATTTTCAAAAGGAAAATGCCTTCATTAAAAATCCAAATCTTGAAACCTTGCTTTTGGTTGCAATGTCTTTTTTTTTACTGGTAGAAGTTAGATTATCAGGATGACTGCATCAGGAATTTGAATGAAGAGTTGTATTTTCTTTTGCCTCATATTTTAAATGGAATTACCATGAGATATGTAGTTACATAGATGCTGATGTGTGAGTTTCAGTCATAGGATATTTTATTGCCTATCTGTCCCTTTACCAGTTTATTCTTTCTGCAACCATTATCCCTAGTTTCCTCCTGTACACCCTGCAGTATGCCTCTATAGCAGGTACTTTTCCTCTCTCTCTCTCTCATTCTCTCTCACCCCTTACACTACTAGAAATATGCATTAGGGGTTCAAAAACACAATGCAGAAAAGCCCTCTGAACACCTATATTCATTGCAGCACTATTCACAATACTAAAAATCTGGAAACAGCCTAAGTGCCCAAGAACAGATAAGTAAATAAAGAAACTATGGTATATTTACACAATGGAATATTACACAGTATTTAATAAAAAACAAATTCATAGTATTTGTTTATACATGAATGGATATGGAGATTATCATGCTGAGTGAAATAAGTCTTTTTTATAGCAACAAAGTGATCTCCCTATTTCCCAGACTGTTGACAGTGCTTTGTTCACTAGTTCCTTTAATCATTCAAATTTAAATTTCAAATATGAATTAAATTTTATATACAATCATTTCAACTTGTCAGCTCTACTATTAAGTAACCTTACACATGTGCTCAAGAAGACACCAATATTCATAGCTTATGATTATAACATAATTTTAAAGAAGCTAAGTTTATAACATAGACAGTAATTGGACTTAGGTGTAACCATCTATGTGTGTGTGAAGACATACTTACAGAAACAATGCAATGCAATTTAGGACTGAAAAGTGTATATCAAAATGGATTTATCTCAAAACACAAACTGTCAAATGAAAATGACAAGTTGAAGATAAATACATAGGTTTGGTACTCTGGTATTTATATGTAAACTCATAATTGTCCGTGTGTCAAAGAAACATGCTGTGATGGGAGAGTTAAATTCATTGTGTGGAGAAATGGGATCTTTTACATACTGTAAAAGAAGTACCATATGATGGTGCAATACCATTTCTGGATACTTATCAAAAGTGCAAAACCACTCATTTGAAGACATAACTGCACCTCATGTTTATCTCAGCTTTGTTCACATTAAGGAAAAGTTAGAAACTGTTCAGTGGCAGATAAGAGAATAAAGAAAATGCTTCAACTACACAGTGGAATGTCACTGAGTTATAAGAAAAGATGCAAAGGAATGATATGTATGGAATCAAGAGTGTTGACTTATTCTCTTCCACATATCAAGAGGAAGAATAATATTTGAAAACATAATTTATTGTGTAATACTTCTTTATTTTCTTTCATTTTCTTTTCTTTATATTTCTTTTCTTATTTATTTTTTCTCTTTTTTCTAGACCACACATAGTGATGTTAAGGCTCTGTGCCCAGGAACTACTCTCAGTGCCTGTTTTCTTATATGGGATGCTGGGGATTGAACCTGTTTTGGCTGCCTGAAAGACAAGTGTCCTACACACTGGACTATTATTCTAGCTCCACTAATGTTACTTTATAATACTTTATTTGCATAAGCACAAGAGCCTTCATCATATTTGATTGATTTCTATAAATCTACACATAAACTATATTTAACTCTGACATTCTTTGTTCCTTTTCTATGTAAAAACAGTTGAATATTATTTTAAAAATCTAGAAAATGAGGCCAGAGTGTTAGCACAGCGGTAGGGCATTTGCCTTGCAAGTGGCCCACCCAGGATAAGTCTGGATTCAATCCCTGGCATCCCATACGGTCTCCTGAGCCTGCCAGGGGCAGTTTCTGAGTGCAGAGCTAGGAGTATCCCTTGAGCATTGCTAGGTGTGGCCCCAAAATAAAAAGTCTAGAAAATATTAAATTATTTGGGTGAAGATTTGGAGAGAGTATACATACTTGTTAGAGAAAAAAAACTATTTTAAGAGGGAGTAATTCAATTTAATAATTAATGAGGTGATTTGTGCAATTTGAAGAGAAAGAAACTAGTGGGAAAATAGCACTTACATAATCTTTCAAAAGTGGATTAACTGAAAAAAAATATGGGATGAGCAGTCTAAGAAGAATGGTGTTTAAGAGAACAGATGTTAGGACTGGCTTATAATGAAGAATGGGAAGTATTTTCTTGTTGGAAGATATATAATAAAACTTAAATCAGAGAGTGAGTTTCATTGATGTTCCAAGGAAATTAGCTAAATAAGATTCATGCTGAGTGGTGCTGACTTTAGACCCAACTAACATATTGATTCCCTTTTTATTCCTTTCGCTGTTCTCTCTTGATAGTGTTTGAATCTATCTCTCCTCCCAACTTTAAATAGAAAAAGACTTTATATTGAAGTCCAGTTCCTGCTTTCTTGACCCCAATAGCTTCACCAACTACATACATGTGGGAGATGTTACAAGACACCTTTGGTAAATGAGTGAAAGGCAAGGCATTGTATGAAAACTAGGATTTGGGAGAATAAGGACATTATATAGAATTTTTGGTTCTTATTTTATTTTGTAGGTGAGTCACGTTAGTAAGTGCTATGAATTACTCTTGGCTCTGCACTGAGGTGTCACTCCTGATAGAACACGGAGGACCTTATGATACTAGGGATAGAACAATTGTAAAGCAATTGATTGCAAGGCAAATGCTTTACCTGCTAGATAAAGTATTCTAGTTTCTATACATCCCCTTCTGTAAGGTATATTAACTAGAGCAGGAAGGAAAAAGCAATTAAACATTGGAATAACATTATCCCATGTAAAGACTGTTTGAGTAAATGTCTTGATCTTTATTTCCTTAATGATTCCCTAAAGCCTGAAATCAAGAAGTGAAAAGAATTATCCTGGAAGTGAGGGTCTAGGAGGGACTTGGGATTGCAGTTGGCTCAGCAAACACAGGAGTAGGTTTATATCTATAAAAAAAAAAATAAAAAAAAAAGAATAAAGAAAAGATAAGATAAGGCCTCCCAATGCTTAACACAGGCTGTGTTCTTTACACTGACTGAATAGAAAGAGGAGGTACAGTAAATGCTCCCCATATATACCTCAAACCAGGCCCTTTGCTTGTTCTGTATTATGAATGGGGAGGGCAAATAAAAGAGTAGGTCAAAGGAACTTTCAGGCCCCCAATTAAGTGTAAGAGCAAAGTTGAAGTGTCTGACTACAGAATGTCATCTGAGCTGGGCTTGGGAGTTTGGAATGGGAAAAACAAAGTCGAAAAAAAAAACATAGAAAGATATTGGAGGCCCTATTGGGCACAAAACAAAACAAAACAAAACAAAACATGAAAGTAGGGGTAGCTAGCTGAATTGGTAGTTCATTTTCAGTAAAAATAGAGGTCAGCTAGATTGTAGAAATGGATAATGTTGATTGAGACTGTCATGAAGGAGGGTGACAATGTATAGGAATTAGCCAAATAGCAGTTATATTGCAGAAAAGTAGAGTGAGATTCACAGACAATTGGAAGGCAAAGAGAAATCAGATTACTCATGCTGTCATCTGCCAATGAGTTCATTGTTAGATCAAGTTAGCAACAGAACCAGCACTGAGAGTAACTGTACAATTAAAATTTATATAAGAGATCCATAGTAGGGTCCGGGAAGGTGGCGCTAGAGGTAAGGTGTCTACCTTGCAAGCGCTAGCGTAGGACGGACCGAGGTTCGATCCCGATCCCCCGGCGTCCCATATGGTCCCCCCAAGCCAGGGGCGATTTCTGAGTGCATAGCCAGGAGTAACCCCTGAGCGTCAAACGGGTGTGGCCCAAAAACAAAAACAAAAACAAAAAAAAAGAGATCCATAGTAAAATGGCCATTCTGAGGTCTTTAGAGTTTATGATGTTCTTCACCTAATTTTCCTACCCACAAAATTTTTTGTGATTCTGATTTTCCCATGTTCATGATGAATATTTAAAAGTCTATTTCAAAATAATTTTTTTTGTAAAATACATAGTATTTATTGTTTTGGGGCCACACCCCGCAGTGCTCCTGGCTTTGTGCTCAGATTGCTTCTGGGATTTTATGGGAACCATATGTGATACTGGGTAGAGTACATGCTTTGCAAGCATAAATTCTCAAATTCCATCCTTAGCACCAACCAACATCATCTAGAGCAAACACTGATATTTTCAGGCCTATCCTCAGTACCACAAATGTGTATGAACACTGCTACAAGCAAATGAACAACCTCTGGCTATTCAAAAACAATCAAATTTTATAAAAGGAGCAGTATTTAGAGACTGGATCAATAACACAGAGGGTAGGGCTTTTGTCTTGCATATGGCCAACCCAGATTCAATCCTCAGCATCCCATGTGGTCCCCACAGCCTGTCAAAATAATTCCTGAGTGCAGAGCCAGGAGTAATCTCTGAGTGTTTCTGGGTGTGGCCCTCCAAAGCAAAAAAGGAACAGTAATTGATAAATGAAACAATTATGTACCCCATAGTCTATTTTTATAGTATAAGAAAGTTGCTTCTATGTTACAATATATAAGGCAATTCAAACAGTGTAAGATTTAGGGAGTAGGAGGGAGATTCGCTTTGAAAATTAGCTATGATCTTCTTGCTCAGACCTACCTATGGTACTTCACCTTTCTAGCTTCCTGCCTAAAATGGAGTTCATAAAAATTAGTCAACAGCCCATAACTTTAACCACATTTTAAACTATATAAGGATGATTAGAAAAAAATGAATCATAAGATGCATCATGGGATTGTGGAAAGCAGTAAAATTATGAATGAAAATTGAGTCCAGGGATAGGGGACAGCATGAAGGGTGAAAAGTTGGGGGTGCCCAAGCTTCCCAACACATGGCAACTTGGGGCTAGAAGGCAAGGGCAAATGATGCCTAAGATCTGCAGGGTACCCACTTAGGTTTGGAAGATAGAAGGGGCAATATAGATTCATATGAAATACATCGCAACTGTAAGGAAGAATGAAGTCATGTAATTTGCTGAAACGTGATGGAACTGGAAGATATTATGTTAAATGAAGTCAAAGGAGGACAAACCCAGGATGATCTCACTTATATGTGGTATTTACAATAACTAGATGAGGCAATATAATGGTTTAAAGTGGGGAGGTCTAGATCACTCTTTGCTCCAGAATATAGGGAGGAGAAGGAAACAAATTAAGTATATATGTATATGAATGGAGACACCTAGAAACATCGATGGAGAGAAGCTGACCTTGGTAGTGGGATCAATGCTGGAACATTGTATATCTAAAACTCAACTACGAATAACTGTAAATTATGATACTTTAATAAAACAAAATAAAGTAAAGTCATAAATAAGACTTGATCATTTAAAAGAAAACAAAGGAAAATGAATTTAAATGTGTATGGACATAACTTAGTTGATGGTGGGTGATACCACCAGTTTAGAGATTCCAAACATGGTAATGGGCAGCTAATTGCCTGGTACCTGGAAGCATGTTCAGTGTAATTCTCTCCTCAACCATGCAGTCTCTCTCTTGGAATGTCTTCCAAGGTGCAAGGTCTTGAAATGGAGCAACCCACTTTAAATATGAGGAAATAATCAGGGGAAAAAATTGGGTCTTTCCAATACTTCATATATCATCGAGCACGCATCTTCCAACAATGTGACAGCAATGGCGAGCTAAAAACTGGGCAATCAGTTCTCAGAGCACCATGTTTACCTAATTAAGAGCTTCTCTGTGGTCCCCAGTTATTTCATAGTGTCATTAGCAGGAGTTTTGACATGAGGAGCAACTTCTGTCTGTAGCACCCGCCTGGCCTCCGTTAGGGAAACTCAGAAGAGTGGCTCCCGGGAGGGCCGGCAGCAGCTCGCTTCAGGATGTAGTGCGCAAAATAGAATAATTGGTCCCTGGAGGGGCTGACTCTTCAGCTGCCAATAGAAATTCTTTGCTTTTTCTTTTAACATATGAATTTAAAAAGCCAACCCTTCACCATTCTTTTGCTAACTATTAACTTATGGCTCTCTCTGGTACTCGAGCTCGCAGGAGAAATTAGGTTCTAGGGATTGTTACAGCTGTCTTGTTGCCATCCTGACATTAAGACAGTGTGACAGCCATAGTAGTCCTGATCAAGGGAATAATGTGGCCAAGATTTGAGGAAGTCAGGTGTTACCATGTGCAGTGTCCATAGAGCTACCCAAAGGGGCAGGGTCATAGCAGTTATACTACAGATTTGGAATGTGTTTGCCCTATTGGGACATCTCAGCAAAGGGTTGACAGTGACACATAGGATAAAACCTTATTCTACTTTCTCTTGCAAAAAACAAACAAACAAACAAAGCAAACAAAAAACCAGAAGAAAAATGACTGAACTCTGGAGTTTTAAAAGTATTTTCTAAGGGCAAAATTAATTATTTCTAGAAACCTTCTTTGATTTATTTTTATTGCAACCTAAGTCACTTGCAATACATTTATTCTTTTAAAGTAGACAACTCAGTGATTTTAGTATATCTACAATAATGTAGGACCAGAGCCGGAGAGATAGCAAGGAGGTAAGGCATTTGCCTTGTATGCAGAAGGATGGTGGTTCAAATCCCGGCATCCCATATGGTCCCCTGAGCCTGCCAGGAGCAATTTCTGAGTGTGGGACCAGGAATAACTTCTGAGCGCTGCCCAGTGTGACCCAAAAACCAAAAAATAATAATAATAATAATAATAATAATAATAATAATAATAATAATAATAATAATAATAATGTAGGACCATTATCAAGGTTTAATTTTATAATATTTTTATTACCTCCTAAAACATACCATTACTAACTAACCTGATTCCTGTTCCCTGCTCCTAGTCACTTGCAACCACCAATCTATTTTCAAAGTCTGTAGATTTTACTATTTTCTGAAATTATAAGGAATTAAAAAATGAATTATAGCAGGGAAGTATTAATATTAAAGGGTGACATCAAACTGGAGTGAAAGAGTTGTCTGGAGCCTATCACCTAAACTTTGGAAATGATGGCAAGATAGAGTAAATGTGATCAAAGAAACATCAACCTACATCTTTTACTTCTTATTCTTTGAGTATTATAATGCCAATGAATGGCATTTTCATAAAAAATTTATGCTATATTTTTCTCTTATAAGAGAAAAATATAATTTTGTGATTGTTGCAAAAAGTTTGATATTGTATTGAGAATATTTTTAATTCAAACTTTTGGAGTTTATTTTTATTTAAGATTATAAATCTGTATTTATGTATAAGTAAAAAAATTATTTGGCATCCCCAGAACCACAGTATCAAAGCAGTACCACATTGTCTGGCCTGAACTTTGACCCACATGATCCAAAGGGGCCAGACATTTTAGGAGTAACTCCAGAACCTGTTTTTGAATTTTTTTATTTATTGTAAAGTTCTTGTAAAGTAGACTAAATGTAATTTTACTTTCATATAATTTTGCCTTTTAGAAAAACATAGTACTTTTATTTCTTTTACTGTAAGAGAATTCACTGAATTCTCATAGTCATAGGAAATTAGTCATAGGAAAAGGTAGTGTAACACTCTGCTATAAATCACAGAGTAAAACATATCCAGTGTAAGGTGACTAAGAACAAATTTCAATATATAATCCCATCTCTATATGCTCAAAATGAAATTATAGATATTGGTTTAACTTTTGCAATAGATTTCCCCAGTAAAGTTCAGGACTCTTAATTCTATAATACCTGTTGCAACTTTGTACTATCAGTCAGTGTCAACTTTTGCTTTAAGAAGATCTACCTTGTGCATCTTAAATAAAAAATGGATAGTTAGCTATGGTGGCTAATTATAGCTGCCTCAGTTCATTATAAATCATTATAAATCAATAGGTAAGATCTTAAAAAACTGCATGAGACAAGAATTTGGACATAGCTTATTTTATGTCAAAAGCTCCAGGAACTTGTTTGTGAGCACGGACAGTGTAGATGAGAAGGAGAAATACATGACCAAAGATACATTACTGAGCAAGACTGATCTGATTCTGTACTGATAACTCTTCTGCCTGAATTCTGCTCAATATTGCACCTTTGGATGCAGCTCTGTGCTAATGGCCGCAGCAATACAACTGTGGTGAACGGTTGGTTTACCAGATGCTCAGTAAATGGTGTCCCAATTTAATACTTGTGAGAGATCGCCTCCAAGTATTGCAAAAGATAAGGCAGAATTCTATGCATATGGCAGGTCGTTCTAGAACTTTAAGCAAGAATTTCTTCAAAAGTCTTTTCTCTCTAGCAAGATATTTTGTCTAACAATTATTTTGTTTTGGCCAATAATAAAGGGGTCATGGCCAAAAAAAAGAAGCCTTGGACTAAAGTCACTCAAGTTCAGCTTTGAGATATTTAGTGGGAGATACTAAAGAGGTTTGCCTGTGATTGGTGGATATGCAATGATGAGAGCACTCATGTGACCAGAGATGGCAGCTGGATCAAGAAGCAGAAGGCTTCTTGATCAAGAAGCCAAGCTCCAGGATGATCCAGGATGATCCATATGGCATTGCAGCATGAGTTCCATTAGATCTGGTCAGACAAAACAAGGAGAGGCTCAGTTGCTCAGTGAGAATGAATTCAGTGCTCCTTATATGTCTTGGAGAGTGTGAAAACCATATTCAAGTTCATAGTATAGTCATATTCAGCAGAAACCAGTGTGTGTGTATGTGTGTGTGTTTGTGGGAGAGAGAGAGAGAGAGAGAGAGAGAGAGAGAGAGAGAGAGAGAGAGATATGCCTGACAGTAAATAATTCTCAGTTCGTTAGAATAACACATGAGTTAGATGAATGGTGTTTGATTATTAAAAATAATATTCTGGGGGCCAGAGAGATAGGACAGAAGTAGGGCTTTTGCCTTGCAAGCAGTCGACCCAGGACCAATGATGGTTTGAATCCCAGCATACCATATGGTCCCCTGTGCCTGCCAGGAGCTATTTCTGAGTACAGAGCCAGGAGTAACCTTGAGCACTGCCGGGTGTGACCCCCCAAAAAACAAAAAAATGTATTCTGATACTTTTCAAGTAATCCCAGAGGAGAAGATATTTCATATGGTCTTTCTAGAGGATGCTGGTATTCAAACCACATTGGTCCTGGGTTGACTGCTTGCAAGGTAAAAGCCCTACCGCTGTGCTATCTCTCTGGCCCCCAGAATATTATTTTAATAATCAAACACTATCCATCTAACACATGTGTTATTTTAATGAACTGAGACAACTTTGTAATAGGAGTAAATCTTAAAAAATGGATAGACCTTGGGCCAGAGAGATAGCATGGAAGTAAGGCATTTGCCTTTCATGCAGGAGATCATCGGTTTGAATCCCGGCGTCCCATATGATCCCCCGTGCCTGCCAGGAGCAATTTCTGAGCCTGGAGCCAGGAATAACCCCTGAGCACTGCTGGGTGTGACCCAAAAACCACAAAAAAAATGAATAGACCTTTAACTCAGCTGCTCCAAATTTAATTGGAATAATTTATTGAAAGGAGAAAATCAGATCAATACTAGATATAGAAGATACATTAATAGGACTAGAGCTATAGTATAGCAGGTGGGGCACTTGTCTTATACGCCAGTTGATTCAGGTTCAATCCTTAGCACCACAAATGGTCCCATAGCCTGCCAGGAGTGATCTCTGAGCTCAGAGCCAGAAATAAGCAAGCCATGATCAATGATAGATGTTGCCCCAAATTATAAAAAATACAATTATAAAGTCATTGAGACATTGTTATTAACATTGAAGACCATTCTTTTTTTTTTCTTAAGAAGACCATTCTTATTCTTTAAATTAAAGAACTGATAACAAATTTTGGAATAGTCATGAGATGGCATACCTATATGTTATCAAAAACAAAGTGCAGGAGCGGGAACAGTGGCACAGCGGTAGGGCATTTTCCTTGCATGTGACTGACCTAGGATGAACTGAGGTTGGATCCTCTGGTGTCCCATATGGTCACCCAAACCAGGAGCAATTTCTGAGCACAAAGCCAGGAGTGTCACCGGGTGTGGCCTAAAAACAAACAAAAAAAGAAAGAAAACAAAACAAAAACAAGGTGGAAATGTATGCATTCCATATTAAATAAGAGACAGTTAATAAGTGATGCAGTAATTTTTTGGGGGGTGGGACACACCTTGAGGCACTCAGGGTTTACTCCTGACTGCACTCATAAATCACTCTTGGCAGGCTTGGGGAGACTATATGAGATGCCAGTGGTCAAACCTGGGTCAGTCATGTTCAAGGCAAACACCCAACTCGTGCTATCACTCTGGCTCCAATGCAGTCTTTTTATGTAAAATCTTAGGGACATGAAGATGTATCTGTATATATGTTTAGCAAGATATTAACTTGGCCTACCTTTATGTAGCAATATTTCAGGTATTTTTTTCTTTTAGGTAGTTTGTGTACTTTTAGAGAATTTAAAAGACATACAATTTTTGGTAATTCACACAAATAATAAAGGTAGACACAAGTCTGGGAAAAATAAAATATGTGGGCAGATCCTGCTATATCAAATTTAGTTTAGGTGTGATTGGGCTTCTAGTTACAACAACATACAATAATTAGCTGACGCAGGTTATACTTTCATTCGATTGACACTTGAGATTGAAGCATTCACCCTTGGGGTTGAATTGTGGGAGGGATGTTTAAGCTCTAGATTCATGAGAGCAATAAATGATTACCAAAAATATGAAGGCAATATTTATCATTTTGCATGTTGTGCAGAAAGATGTACCAATGATATACCCAATATACCAATCATCGAATCCAAAATTTGTTCTCAGTTTGCTCAGAGTATGACTAATGCAGTCCCATGAAAGGACTAGAATTTAGAACACCGAAAAAAAGATCCATATCAAGAGACTATTTCCCGGGGCCGGCAAGGTGGCACTAGAGGTAAGGTGTCCACCTTGCAAGCGCTAGCCAAGGAAGGACTGCGGTTCAATCCCCTGGCGTCCCATATGGTCCCCCCAAGCCAGGGGCAATTTCTGAGCGCTTAGCCAGGAGTAACCCCTGAGCATCAAACGGGTGTAGCCCGAAAACCAAAAGAGAGAGAGAGAGAGAGAGAGAGAGAGAGAGAGAGAGAGAGAGAGACTATTTCCCATAATCTACCAAACATCCCTCTTGCTTCTCAATCTACTCCCAGTAATTATGTTTGTTCATTTGAGATTCTTTCCTGCTGTCACTCACTGGAGGTATGATTCAATCTATTAATAGAAGCATTGGTTTGAGATATTTTGTGCAATATACCCAACAGTATAGGGACAGAACATGCAGCTCCTGATCATGCTGATAAAGTATATTTGTCAGCCTATTAATTGGATTAATAGATGAGTTACATTGAGCTGCTAAATAATTAACAAGGTTGTCAGAGCACTGCTTCTGTAACACTAATGATCATCTTAGGAGCATATACCTTCTGATTCATCAAAAAGAACAAATGTTGCTGATCAGGTAATAATTTTGTACTCTAATCTCTGTTAATTGGTTATTCATATATGGTGGTTAAAAACATTTTTTAACGTAGAAGTTGGGTGGGGTGGATAGAAAGAGATATCACTTTCAACTCAGGGCAATGAGAGAGAGAGAGAGAGAGAGAGAGAGAGAGAGAGAGAGAGGTGAGAGGAGGAAGTATTTGCCATAGGAGCATGGAGGTTGGAGGGGAACTGGTGGCATTAGTGACAAGAAATGTGTATTGGTAGAGAGTGTTGTAGAGTGTATGACTGAAACTCAAACATGGATAACTTTGTGACTGTATATTTTATGGTGATTCAATTAAATAATTTGTATATATTATATTATTATATTATATTATTATATTATATTATATTATATTATAATTATATATATATATAACCCAAATGTGAACCAAAAAATCAGTTATAACTAAATATCACAATGTTGTGCTGAAAAACACAGCTTAAAACCCCATTGTCTTGCCAGGAAAACCATTCAGCCCTTTATCTTTTTTTTAATTAAAACCAAATATTTATTAAATTATTAGATAGAAATCGAACAATAAATTTACTATTACAGAATAATATAAAATATTATAGAACAATAATATATAATATAAAATAATAAAATTATTATTCAAATTAAATGATTGTTTTAATTATTCATTGATGTATTTTAAGTTAACTATTAATTGATCAATTTGGTTTGGTATTTATTTAACAGTAATTTCTGGATAATGAGTATGTCATTTACCTTTTTATTTATTTTTTTTTGTGTGTGTGTGTGGTTTTTGGGTCACACCCGGCAGTGCTTGGGGGTTATTCCTGGCTCCAGGCTCAGAAATTGCTCCTGGCAGGCACGGGGGACCATATGGAATGCCAGGATTCAAACCGATGACCTTTTGCATGAAAGGCAGAAAGGCCTTACCTCCATGCTTTCTCTCCAGCCCCTATTTTATTTTTTTAATAAATATTTTTATTTTGACCAAAGTAGATTACAAATCATTCACAGTAAAATTTTAGGTATATAGTAATATTGAATCAGGGGCATTCCCACTACCAGTGTTGTCCTCCCTACCCCACTTGCTCACAGCATGCATTCCATATCCTCCTCCTTTGCTCCCTGGGCTGCTAGTAAGTGGTCCCCTCTGTGTCTAGCTTGTTGTAGTTTGGGTATCGATCCTGTTGTCGTTGGCTTTGAATTTGGTACCTAAGTCTGATCATTTTTTACTTCTACTCAATATTCATTTGACTGTTTGGTCTTGGTAACCTCCATTATTTTCCCCTCAGTTTGAGAGCCAGAACAAGATAGTTCAAGTTATGCGGTTCTGTTCAAAGGAAAGAAGGAAAAAAGAAAACAAAAAAAAATTAAAAGTGGGGGACAAAAATCAAACAAGCAAAAAATGGGAGTCCTTTTTGAGGCTATAAATATCTGTTTAAGAGAAGAAAGGGAAAAAGGAAGAAAAACATAGGAACAATACAAAAAAAAATCAAACTAAAAACCCAAAAAGCACCACAGCAACTAATACAACAACCAAACAATAACCATGATCCTGAAATAAAAACAAAACAGAGCTCAAAAACATAAATCAAAACAAAGCAAAACAAAACAAAGACACAAAACAAAAGCAACAACAATAACAATAAAAAATTAATCTTGGCTTTTTTTTTTTTTTTTGCATAGGCACAGTAAATATTGAGGAGATTAAAAAGGGAATTCCCTTGGCCTAAGTCTGAGATACAGGGTTTCTCTGCCCTTAAAGTATACTGTTATGTGCATAACTCCAGGTTTTGTACCTGTTAGTTTACTCTTCCTTAGGTCCTTTTGTGGTGCCTGGAAACTATCGGCTCAGTCATAGATGATGAGATCAGGCCTCTGTAACAAGTGATCTTGGTATTTTCACAGGTCAAAGAATGGAGACTAGGATGGAGTCTTTCTTTATGGTCCTAAAATTTCTGTTCCATCACTGTTGTTTTAATCAGTCTTCTGTAGTTGGTGGTTTTGGTTTTTGCACGAATCCTAGGTCAAAGCCTAGGATGGAGTCTTTCATTATATTTCCAGAAATTCTGCTCAATTGCAGTTATCACAGTCAGACCTCTGGCATTAGAGATCTTGGTTGTTGTAAAGATCGTAGGCCAAAGCCTAGACTATGGACTTTTTTATTGGTCCCAGAATAAGTTCTTCCCAGTCACGTTTGTCACAGTCAGGCTTCCGTAGATAGTGATCTTGTCAGCCCTTTATCTTTGACTTTTCTGTCTCTGTAAGAAAGTCTCCCTCACAGGATTGTTGTAAAATTTACACAGATTGATGTTGGATCATCCGTAGAACATCTATAACAGTATTGAACAGGTAACTAAGACCACACACAGACACTTGCTGATAGGATTAATCCTTTTTTCATTTTTGTTGCTATAGTTCTTGTTACACAATCTGGAAAAAGTATTGCTAATGCATGACACAAAAAAATCACGACCTATTTCCCATTAAACCAAGAGGCTGGAATTACTTCTATCAGAAGATAAACAAAAGCAGAAGATGCGTAGAATAAACTGGCAAAAGATAAAAATTCAGAAGATAGCATATATGAGTGTTCATGTTATCCTTATTAAAAAGTTAATTTTGGACACGTTTTTACATAAAATTTACGTAAATTCTGGGAAACGTCATTTGAGAACAGTGCTCTGGGATGCACCCATTCAAACTGATTTTGTATAACAATAAGACAGAAGTTTGAGGCGTTGACTGTTTCCTGTTAAAAAAAAAAACTTTAATTAATGTCTAATAAAATCCCCAAAGTTTTTTGATATAAATATATAAGCATATGCACACACATATCTATGTGTGTATATATACACACACATCAAACACCTTTTGGGAACTTGAGATTCTAAACTGAAGGCTAAGATCATGCCATGGAAGATTGATGGACTATCTGTGTAGTGTTTTAGGTAGCTCTGCAAAGCTTCTTTGCTCCTAGAGATTCTTGGAGGTATTGATATAAATACAGTCTCAAAATGGTTGGAAAAAATGGTTTTCAAGAGTTCAGTCTGCTTCCCTGCTTACTCCATGCTAATTTGGAGCGATTTGCTTTGTCATCTTTATTTGTACTGGATGAAATAAGAAACTGTCGGAGATTTCCAACTTCTTATTTCTAGAATGTGTAAGGATGTGAATATCACCATATACAAAGTCCAAGGACTTTGTAGCTGTCATGAAGGACCGAGAGATGAAGAGTTGAAGAGTTGATTCTTACTATTCTGGTGGACTCAGTCTGATCACAGTCATTAAAATGTGGAACTTCTTTGTTATGAAGGAGACGTGGAATGGTCAGAAACTTGCTTTCTTTGTTTTTGTTTTGTTTTGTTTTTTGGTTTGGTTTGGTTTTGAGTCACAACCAGCTGTGCTCGGGGGTTACTTTGGCTCTGCGCTCCTGGCAGGCACAGGGGACCATGTGGGATGCCAGGATTTGAATCACCGCTAGTCTCGATTGGCTGCTTGCCAGGCAAATGCCCTACTGCTGTGCTATCTCTCTGGCCCCAAAATTTGCTTTCTTTGAAGATGGAGAAAACATCACAAGCCAAGAAATGCAGGAGACTTTTAGAAAGCAATACCACAAAGAATTAGATTGTCCCTTAGAAATATTGGAAAAGAGGGGTCAGAGCAGTGGCACAGCAGTAGAGAGTTTGCCTTGCACGCATCCCATATGGTCCCCCGAACCAGGAACAATTTCTGACCCCGGAACCAGGAATAACCCCTGAGTGTCACCAGGTGTGGTCCAAACGCAAAACAAAACAAACAAACAAGAAAAAATATTGGAAAAGACCATATGTTGATTAGGTACCTGGTACCTGAGCACATGTCACCTGAATTTACCCTCCAAAGTTATCAATTTTTATTCTTTAATGCTGGGACATGAACCAGGGCTCTCTCTATCTTTGGAGATGCTTGTTGAATATATTACTTTTTCTCTTCTCCTCTTCTTCCTTAGCACCTCCAAATAAAATCTATTTTTACTTCAATTTTAAAAAATGGGAAAAACTCTGAGAATTGACCCTTAACAATTGACAATTTAATTTCATTCCTGGAGATGCTGATTGTACTTCTGACTTCCCAAACAAAGGTAAATTTTTATTTTGTTTCTGATTTGGTTTTGTTTTCCTTTTATTTGGGGGAAGATTAGGAACAGTAGTTCTCAGCCAGCAAGACATGCAGTTCAATGCAGCATCATGATGACACTCAGGCCCTGAATTGTTGGGGGTATACTCAACAATACTTCATACTGGAGGTACAGAGATCCCTGATAGTACTGTGACTTTCCTGGACTATAATGAGAAATACTCAGAGGAGACTTCCATGCCCTAAACACTGCCCTTTTCTCCTACCACCAAGAGTGAGCTGGGAGAGACTGAGCTGTTTATGCACTGTTTGTGGTAGTTTGCAGCAATAAAAAGGTACTGATTCATCTTTTACAAGACCAAGAGAAATTTTTCAAATTTATTTTTATTGATTGAAATTCTGATTTACAATACTGTTATTATTGGTGGTTTGCCATGCATAGAATTCCAACACTACACCCATCACCAATGGACCCATCTTCCTACTCCAACACCTCAACTGGGTCCTCCTCTTCAATACAGCCTCCCACCAACAATTCAATTATTTAGGTCAGTTCTACCATTGTGTTTTCTTTGGCCCTTCATTGCTACCTTGCATTTTTTAGGTCCAACCTTTGAGTGAGATCATTCTGTATCTGTCCCTTTTCTTCTGATTGACTTATTAAGCATGATATATTCTAGTTTCTATGCATTTTCCTACAAATTTCATGATTTTGTTCTTTCTTTGAACAAAATCTTCTTTCTACTGTGTATTTCACTTCTTGGTGCCTATCCCTCAAACATAAAAACCACTAATTTGATAGGATATATGCTGCACTTAATACAAGAGCCAGGATATAGAAATAATATATGTGCTGCTCAACTACAAATGAATGGAATAAGAATTCTGAACTAGATGGCAGCCATCCTTAAATGAATTTTTCTTGAGTATGAAAAGAAAAAAAAAGGAAGCTCAGTCTCTGCAGCTGGGGACTGAACCATGCTGACTGCCAGGTAAAGGGGGAAAGGCTGTTGGCCCAGCCGACCTGTGGAGCTTAATCTTTGCAGCGGGGGGGCTGAACCACACCATCTGCCAGGTAGGGGGATGGGCAGTTGACCCAGGCCAACTGAACCTGTGGAGCTCAGTCACTCCAAGCCAAGCCACCAAATGCAAAGAAATATGGGTAAATGAAGGAAGACAGTAACAACCGGGGATATGGAGAGAAATCCTAGCAAGTTTCCAAGTCCACCAAAACTCACGGACCCAATAGATGAGGACCTAAAAGCAGCATTGCAAGCCATGGCAAAAGAAATCATGGAATCACTAGCCAGCAAGTTCAAGAAATCCATAGACAGACAAATCAACTAACTCAAAGAAGAACTTTTACAAAAGATGAGAGAATCCATAAAAATGGAATTAAAAGAAGTAAAAAAAATGTCTTAGCAAGTCATAGTAGCAGAATTACACAGTTGGAGAATCACATAGAAGAACTTGAAAACTACAAACCAAAAATGACAAATAAGCCAATAAGGAAATAAAAGGTAAAGCATTGGAAGAAAAAGTTAGGTATTTAATGAAAAAAGACAAAAGAAATAATCTACATATTGTAGGAATACCAGGAGGAGAGAAAATAGAAAAGGGGGGAGAACAAGGGGTTAGGGAAATAATAGCAGAAAACTTTTCCACCCTCTGGAAAGAGGCTCTGGTGCAAATTCAGGAGGTGAAAAGAGTCCCTAATAAAATAGACCCTAAAACATCAACACCAAGACATATAGTAATCTAAATGTCAAAAAATAAAGAGAAAAATAAACTCATTAAAGCAATAGGGAGGAAAAAACCCTCAAGTACGAAGGAAGAAACATAAAAATTAAATCAGATCTCCCATTTGAAACAATTTAAGCAAAAAGAGAGTAGAATGACATATTTAAATAACCGAATGAAAGAAACTTTCAACCTAGAGTCCACTATCCAACAAAACTCTCATTTATATGGGAGGGAGGACTAAAAGCATTCTCAGACAAAAAGAACTTTCATTATTTGTGCAAACAAAACCAATTCTAAATGATATACTCAGAGATGAATTACACAATCAAAACCCCTGATTGTAACAACAATCATCCTACACAAATACAACAGCCCTCTCTAGCAATAATCTCCTTAAATGTCAATGGACTAAACTCTCCTATTAAAAGACACATAGTAGAGACTTGGATTAGGAAACAAAAACCGGGTTTCTGCTGCCTGCAAGAAACACACCTACAAGATAGACACAGGCTTAGAATAAAAGGATGTAAATCAACTATTCAAGCCAATGGAAAACCAAAAATATAGCTGGAACAGCCATTATTATGTCAAACCAAATTGCATTCAACCTCAAGAAAGTGGTCATAGCCAAAGAGGGTCACTACTCAATGATCAGGAGAATGCTAGAAGAAGAGGTACTAACATTAGTCAATATTTATGCACCAAACACAGAGCCAGCAAAATATGTAAGGCATTTGCTCACAAATTGCTCACAATTTAGAAAAAAAATATGAAGGTAATGTGATAGTAGTAGGAGATTTTAATACTCCACTATCACCACTGGACAGATTCACCAGACAGAAAACTAACAAAGAAATAAGAGCCCTAAATAAGAAATTAAAAGAGCTGGGGCTAATAGACTTATATAGGGCCCTCCCATATATCAGAATACACATTCTTAAGTGCACATGGAAATCAGAATACACATTCTCAAGTGCACATGGAACCTTCTCCAGAATGGACCATGTCTTAGGATATAAATCTAACTTGCATAAAGTCACAAATATAAAGACTATTAGAAGTACCCTATCAGATCACTATGCAACAAAGATCAATATTGACTGTAAAAAAGATCAAGATTGACTGTAAAAAGAAGCTATGGAGAAAATCCAACACCTGGAGATTAAACAACAGTCTACTCAACAACAGCTGGATCAAAGAGGAACTCGAGGAAGATATAGAAAGATATAGAAAGATTCCTTGAGACAATCAATAATGAAAAGACAAATTGACTGTATAAAGAAGCTATGGAGAAAATCCAACACCTAGAGATTAAACAACAATCTACTCAACAACAGCTGGATCAAAGAGAAACTCAAGGAAGATATAGAAATAATATAGAAAGATTCCTTGAGACAATCAATAATGAAAAGACAAATTGTCCAAAATTTTTTGGACACAGCAAAAACAGAAATTAGGGGGAAACTCATAGCAATTCAGGCCTATGTCTGGAAAGAAGAGAAGGACAAAAATCAACCATTTAAAGGGACATCATAAGGAGCTGGAGCAACAGCAGCAAAGAAACCCAAACACAACCGGAAGACAAGAAAGAATATAAACAACATAAAAACTAAGAAAACAATACCAAAAAATTCAATGAGACCAGGAGTTGGTTTTTTGAAAGGATAAACAAGATTGACAAACCACTGGCAAGACTCACCTCAAAAAGAAAAAACACCGAAATAAATAGGATCAAAAATGAAAGGGAAAAGTTTACAACAGAACCCCAAGAAATCCAACATCAAGTGGAAGCAGAGATAAACAGATGGGAATATATTAAGCTGAGAAGCTTCTGTGCTTCAAAGGAAACAGTGCCCAGGATACAAGAGCCACCCACTAAGTGGGAGAAATTATTCACCCAATACACATCAGATAAGGGGCTAATATCCAAAATATACAAGGCACTGACAGAACTTTACAAGAAAAAAACATCTAACTTCATCAAAAATAAATGGGGAGAAGAAGTGAACAGACACTTTGACAAAAAAGAAAAACAAATGGCTAAAAGGCACATGAAAAAATGCTCCACATCACTAATCATCAGGGAGATGCAAATAAAAACAACTATGAGTTACCACCTCACACCACAGAGATTGGCACACATCACAAAGAATGAGAACAAGCAGTGCTGATAGGATGTGGAGAGAAAGGAACTCTGATCCACTGCTGGTAGGAATGCCTTCTAGTCAACCTTTATGGAAAGCAATATGGAGATTCCTCCAAAAACTGGAAATTGAGCTCCCATACGATCCAGCTCTACCACTCCTAGGAACACAAAAATATAATACATAAATCCCTTCCTCATATCTATATTCATTGTCACGCTATTTACAATAGTCAGACTCTGGAAACAATCAAGATGCCCTTCAATAGATGAATGGCTAAAGAATTGTGTATATGTACACAATGGAATATTATGCAGCTGTCAGGAGAGATGAAGTCATGAAATTTTCCTATACATGGATGTACACGGAATCTATTATGCTGAGTGAAATAAGTCAGAGAGAGAAAGAAAAACACAGAATGGTCTCACTCATCTATGGGTTTTAAGAAAAATGAAAGACATTCTTGCAATAATTTTCAGAGACATTAGAGAGTAGGGCTAGAAGTTCCAGCTAACTACATGAAGCTCACCACAAAGAGTGATGAGTGTAGTTAGAGAAATAATTACATTGAGAACTATCAGAACAATGTGAATGAATAAGGGAAGTAGAAAGCCGGTCTAGAGCACAGGCAGGGGTGGGTGGGGAAGAGAGAAATTTGGGACATTAGATGGGAATGTTACACTGGTGAAGGGGGTGTTCTTTACATGACTGAAACCCAACCACAATCATGTTTGTAATCAAGGTGTTTAAAGATATTAATTTAAAAAACATAGTCCCATAGTAATCAGTAAATAGTATTAAAAACTATAGTCTTTTTAAAAATATTATTTAAAAAACAAAAATTCAACACATCATGAGGATTTATTATGAACAACTATATTTAGTCAGATTAGAAAATCCAGAAGAAACCAACAGATTTCTGTTTTTTTTTTTTTTTATTATTTCAGGACCGTGGTTGTTGTCTTTATTACTGTGTTTGATTTAAAAAAAAAATTTTTTAGTATTGTTGTTATGTTTTTCTTCCTTTTTCCCTTTCTTCTCTTAAATTGATATTTATAACTTCTAGAAGACTCCTCCCACTTTTTTGCTTATTTTATTTTTGCCCCATTTTATTTTATTTCCTTCAAACAGAACCACATAACTTTAACCATCTTGTTCTGCCTCACAAATTGAGGGAGGAAATAATGGAGGGTACCAAAACCAGACAGTCATATGAACATTAAGTAGAAATAAAAAGATGATCAGACTTAAACACCAATTCCAAAGCCAACAACAACAGAATCAATACCCAATCTACAACATGCTAGACACAAAGGGGTCCACTTATACTAGCAGCCCGGGGGATAAAGGAGAAGTATATGGGATGTATGCTGGGAACAGGGGTGGAGGAAGACAACATTGATGGTGGGAATGACCCTGATTCAATGTCACTATGTACCTAAAATATTACTGTGAAAGATTTGTAACCCAAAATTTGTAATTTTGGTCAAAATAAAAATTAAAAATAAATGCCAAAATTTTTCTTGTTTGGGGTTCCACACTTAGCAGTACGCAGGGCTTGTTTCTAGCTCCATGCTCAGGAATCACTCCTTGTGGAGCTTGAGGGACCCTATAAGGTGTTGGAGTTTGAACCCAATTTGGTCACGTGCAAGGCAAACATCCTATCCACTGCACTCTGTTCTGGTATCAGTTCGTGTCTCTTTTTTGCTAGCTGAACTTCAGGATTTATATTGATGTAGTCATTCAATCAGCACAAAAGAACTATTGCCTTATTTAATTTATTTTGTATTTTAGAACCTATTGGGTGCTAAGCAACACAAATATTAGACGAACAGAAAGCCTCCTCCTGAGAAATTAATTGTACATGTGAGAGAAACAAATTTCCCCTTCCTCAAACACCCACTCTCAACTACTGAGCACACCAGAGAATTTACTAATATGACTTTAATTTTATCAATGATTGTAGGAAGTAGGATAGTATTATTACCCCCATTTGGCTGATGAGAAAATTTAAAAGATAAACTAAGAGCTTGCCAAGGTCATGCACTTAAAAAGGTGGAGTCAGGAGTCAATCCCACGCTGTCTGGCTCCAGAGTCTTTGATATTGACTGTTACAACACATAGCCTCACATATAGATAATACACAAATAGTAGCAATGCCAAGGTGATAAATGAAACAAAAGAATGACAGAGGGAGGGCATACTATTCACTGATTACTATGGGACTTTTAAAGAAAGTTCTTTCTCTGGGAAGAAATGGAAGGGTATAATTATATTTTAATTTGAATAAATAGAACAAATCTTGGCTCTTTACTTTTGTATCAGTAAGTTATATGACATTCTGAAAAAAAATGACTTCAAATAATAAGGATAGCTCTTACTCACCAGTTGTCTGGGTCTCAGAAAATCCAGATGAGATTCCTGGAATGGGCCAAGCATAATCAAGAATCTGAAGTCCATTGTGATGCAGGTAGACAGCTCTGCTGATGTAGTTTCAGTCTTCCTTAAGGACTCTGACCCCAAGTTCACAGGCGCAGGCTTATTCACATGGAGGTGCCAGGAGTCCCAGAGAGGCAGCCATTCAGTCCAGCATGACTTCTACCAGATGTTACTGGACAGAGCAAGACTAAAAGAAAGTAAGCAAGAGAACAGAGTTAAGACAAAACAGACTTTGCATTCAGACAGGAAAAGTTGCAAAGTCACCTTCCTTGCTAAAGGACAGGGATACAGGAAGTATGGAAAATTTGTAACCCTTTTAAACTACTGACAGCAATTCGCGTTGGCTTATGTAAGACTCAGACAACAAAGTTTGTAGTGCTTCCTTAAGAGCCAACTCTGACGTAAAATTGGCACCAAAGGGTCCCTCAGCCATACATTGTTGGTAGACAATGAGAAATAGATGAACACTTACAGAACACAAGAAAAGAAGGTCTAGGTACAGAGATTCTTAGGTATTTAGTTTTATAGGAATGTAGTCAAATGCTATAGAGGGTCAGAAGAGTGATAGAAGCAAGAGTCAAGTCTAAGGGTGGACATAACCAAGAAATGTCAAGAATTTGTTGTCATCATGGAAAAAATAAAAGGGACAACCAAGGACATGTTTGTAGACTTCATTGAGGGGAGTATTGAGAGACTCGTATAAGTTAGTATGACCACTGGCTACAGATAGGTAGTGAGGGAAAGGGAAGATATGAAGTCCATGAAAGCTATGAGGTCCATGAAGAGAGGATGATATATCTACAAAAAATTAGGATGTTAGGTCAAACCCTGCCTTTACCCAAAACAAAGCATTCCCCCATCTTCCTCTTTCTTTAAACCTATCACTTTATTATGTAAAAAGCCTACCTGGATCTTACTCCACCTCCCCTCACCCCAAGCCTGGTGAATTTTGTGCTGAGAGATTAAAGAAAAGTCAGTTTGGCTTGGCAGAGAGGGGGGGGCAGAGAGAGAGAGAGAGGAGAGGAGAGGAGAGGAGAGGAGAGGAGAGGAGAGGAGAGGAGAGGAGAGGAGAGGAGAGGAGAGGAGAGGAGAGGAGAGGAGAGGAGAGGAGAGGAGAGGAGAGGAGAGGAGAGGAGAGGAGAGGAGAGAGGAGAGAGAGGAGAGAGGAGAGGGAGAGGGGGAGAGGGAGAGGGAGAGGGGGAGGGGGAGGGGGAGGGAGAGGGAGAGGGAGAGAGGGAGAGAGGGAGAGGGGGAGGGAGAGGAGAGGAGAGAGAGAGAGAGAGAGAGAGAGAGAGAGAGAGAGAGAGAGAGAGAGAGAGAGAGGGATCACAAGAAGCCACTGATTCCATGGCTCTTTCCTAACTGGCAATGGTTTATTCATTTTTCATGGCTAGATGCTTCAGACTCATCTGCCTGGGATTGGAAATACTGCATGTGAGGTGATTTCACAATGTGGGGTGTGATTTTACAATGGGACATTTAGTTTTGTGTGGGGTTGGGAATCTGGGAAGATAAAGTTCTTGTAAACATGTCATGAATCAATAAATATTTTAATATAAAAGCTCATTTAGGCACTAGATTTAAGGCACTAGATTTAAGCACTTGAGATGTATCAGAACAAGCAGATGAAAGTCTGAATCTCATAGAGCTCTTATTTATTGAGAAGAAATCAATACAAAGAAGCAAATTTTATACTTCCATGTATTAATCATTACTAGTTGCTATAACAAAATGATGTCATGTAACAAAGAGATGTAACAACAAGATGCTATGAAGGAACAGAAGAATATTATGTCCCAGAATATCTTCTGAAGGACAGAAGTGCAAAATCAGAAACACTAACCAAATTTCAGGTACAAGTAGGGCAGGATCTCAATCATCACTCAAATCTCCCAATAAGAAAGTCATCTTATCCCCTTTCTATCTTAAGAAAAATATGCTTCTGTTTCTCAAGAACAAGAAAATTTGAGATTACTTTAATAGCTAATTTAGATCAGCTTTCCATTCCAAAACAATTTAATCAAATGTAAAAAAATCATATGATGTAAGAAAACATAGTCACAAACTCAAGCCCTTAGAAACTGGGTATCTTTTATAATTGGCAGGATACATTTTAGCCTATAAAATTATGGAGCTAAAGAAAATGCAAAGTTGGATATGTGAGAGTGAGATATGGAGGTTTAGGGAAGATGGAGTATAGGGAGTGATCTTGAACTGTAGAACAGAATGGAAAGAGAAAAAATATGTTGATTTCTTTTTTTTTTTTATTTAAACACCTTGATTACATACATGATTGTGTTTGGGTTTCAGTCATAAAAGGAACACCACCCATCACCAGTACAACATTCCCATCACCCATGTCCCAAATCTCCCTCCTCCCCACCCGACCCCTGCCTGTACTCTAAACAGGCTCTGCATTTCCCTCATACATTCTCAATATTAGGACAGTTCAAAATGTAGTTATTTCTCAAACTAAACTCATCACTATTTGTGGTGAGCTTCCTGAGGTGAGCTGGAACTTCCAGCTCTTTTCTCTTTTGTGTCTGAAAGTTATTATTGCAAGAATGTCTTTCATTTTTCTTAAAACCCATAGATGAGTGAGACCATTCTGCGTTTTTCTCTCTCTCTCTGACTTATTTCACTCAGCATAATAGATTCTGTGTACATCCATGTATAGGAAAATTTCATGACTTCATCTCTCCTGACAGCTGCATAATATTCCATTGTGTATATGTACCACAGTTTCTTTAGCCATTCGTCTGTTGAAGGGCATCTTGGGTGATTCCAGAGTCTTGCTATGGTAAATAGTGCTGCAATGAATATAGGTGTAAGGAAGGGATTTTTGTATTGTATTTTTGTGTTCTTAGGGTATATTCCTAGGAGTGGTATAGCTGGATCGTATGGGAGCTCAATTTCCAGTTTTTGGAGGAATCTCCATATTGCTTTCCATAAAGGTTGAACTAGACGGTATTCCCACCAGCAGTGGATAAGGGTTCCTTTCTCTCCACATCCCCGCCAGCACTGTTTGTTCTCATTCTTTGTGATGTGTGCCATTCTCTGTGGTGTGAGGTGGTATCTCATTGTTGTTTTGATTTGCATCTCCCTGATGATTAGTGATGTGGAGCATTTTTTCATGTGTCTTTTGGCCATTTGTATTTATTCTTTGTCAAAGTGTCTGTTTATTTCTTCTCCCCATTTTTTGATGGGATTAGATGTTTTTTTCTTGTAAATTTCTGTCAGTGCCTTGTATATTTTAGAGATTAGCCCCTTATCTGATGGGTATTGGGTGAATAGTTTCTCCCACTCAGTGGGTGGCTCTTGTATCCTGGGCACTATTTCCTTTGAGGTGCAGAAGCTTCTCAGCTTACTATATTCCCATCTGTTAATCTCTGCTTTTACTTGCTTGGAGAGTGCAGTTTCCTCCTTGAAGATGCCTGTAGTCCCAATGTCCTGGAGAGTTTTGCCTATGTGTTGTTCTATATATCTTATGGTTTGGGGTCTGATATCGAGGTCTTTAATCCATTTGGATTTTACCTTCG
Organism: Suncus etruscus; assembly: GCF_024139225.1. Classification (NCBI taxonomy): domain Eukaryota; kingdom Metazoa; phylum Chordata; class Mammalia; order Eulipotyphla; family Soricidae; genus Suncus; species Suncus etruscus. Next base: position 41,178,514 of record NC_064860.1, on the reverse strand, counting down.
TACATGATGTTAGCTGGGGGTCTAAGTTTAATTTTTTACAAGTGGCTAGCCAGTTGTGCCAACACCACTTGTTGAAGAGGCTTTCTTTGCTCCATTTAGGATTTCCTGCTCCTTTATCAAAAATTAGGTGATTGTATGTCTGGGGAACATTTTCTGAGTATTCAAGCCTATTCCACTGATCTGAGGGTCTGTCCTTATTCCAATACCATGCTGTTTTGATAACTATTGCTTTGTAGTAAAGTTTAAAGTTGGGGAAAGTAATTCCTCCCATATTCTTTTTCCCAATGACTGCTTTAGCTATTCTAGGGTGTTTATTGTTCCAAACAAATTTCAAAAGTGCCTGATCCACTTCTTTGAAGAATGTCATGGGTATCTTCAGAGGGATAGCGTTGAATCTGTATAATGCCTTGGGGAGTATTGCCATTTTGATGATGTGAATCCTGCCAATCCATGAGCAGGGTATGTGTTTCCATTTCAGCGTGTCCTCTCTTATTTCTTGGAGCAGAGTTTTATAGTTTTCTTTGTATAGGTCCTTCACATTTTTAGTCAAGTTGATTCCAAGATATTTGAGTTTGTGTGGCACTATTGTGAATGGGGTTGTTTTCTTAATGTCCATTTCTTCCTTATTACTATTGGTGTATAGAAAGACCATTGATTTTTGTGTGTTGATTTTGTAGCCTGCCACCTTGCTATATGAGTCTATTGTTTCTAGAAGCTTTTTGGTAGAGTCTTTAGGGTTTTCTAAGTAGAGCATCATGTCATCTGCAAACAGTGAGAGCTTGACTTCTTCCTTTCCTATCTGGATTCCCTTGATATCTTTTTCTTAGGCAAGAAAGTACTCGCTATAGCAAGTACTTCCAGTGCTATGTTGAATAGGAGTGGTGAGAGAGGACAGCCTTGTCTTGTGCCAGAATTTAGAGGGAAGGATTTTAGTTTTTCTCCATTGAGGATAATATTTGCCACTGGCTTGTGGTAGATGGCCTTAACTATATTGAGAAAGGTTCCTTCCATTCCCATCTTCTGAGAGTTTTGATCAAGAATGGGTGTTGGACCTTATCAAATGCTTTCTTTGCATCTATTGATATGATCATGTGGTTTTTATTTTTCTTGTTGTTGATGTTGTGTATTATGTTGATAGACTTACGGATGTTAAACCATCCTTGCATTCCTGGGATGAAACCTACTTGATCGTAGTGGATGATCTTCTTAATGAGGTATTGAATCCTATTTGCCAGGATTTTGTTGAGGATCTTTGCATCTGCATTCATCAGCGATATTGGTCTGTAATTTTCTTTTTTCGTAGCATCTCTGTCTGGTTTAGGTATCAAGGTGATGTTGGCTTCGTAAAAGCTATTTGGGAGTGTTTCCACTTGTTCAATTTCATGAAAGAGTCTTGCCAGGATTGGTAGTAGTTCCTCTTGGAAAGTTTCATAGAATTCATTAGTGAATCCATCTGGGCCTGGGCTTTTGTTTTTGGGCAGACTTTTGATTTCCATTTTTATTTCATCAATGGTGCTGGGGGTGTTTAGATATGCTACATCCTCTTCTTTCAACCGTGGAAGATTATAAGAGTCCAAGAATTAATCCATTTCTTCCAGGTTCTCATTTTTAGTGGCATAGAGTTTTTCAAAGTAGTTTCTGGTTACCCTTTGAATCTCTGTCATATCAGTAGTGATCTCTCCTTTTTCATTCCTGATACGAGTTATCAAGTTTCTCTCTCTCTCTCTCTCTTTCTTTGTTAGGTTTGCCAGTGGTCTATCAATCTTGTTTATTTTTTCAAAGAACCAACTTCTGCTTTCGTTGATCTTTCTGATTGTTTTTTGAGTTTCCACTTCGTTGATTTCTGCTCTCAGCTTTGTTATTTCCTTCTGTCTTCCTATTTTTGGGTCCTTTTGTTGAGTACTTTCTAGTTCTATTAGCTGTGTCATTAAGCTACTCAGGTAAGCTCCTTCTTCCTTCCTGATGTGTGCTTGCAAAGCTACAAATTTTCCTCTCAGTACTGCTTTTGCTGTGTCCCATAAGTTCTGATAGTTTGTGTCTTTATTGTCATTTGTTTCCAGGAACCTTTTGATTTCCTCCTTGATTTCATCTTGGACCCACTGGTTATTGAGTATGAGGTTGTTTACTTCCAGGTGTTAAAGTTTTTCTTCTGAGTCCCTTTGGAATTCACAAATAATTTCAGAGCCTTGTGGTCAGCGAAGGTAGTCTGCAAAATTTCTATCCTCTTGATCTTATGGAGGTATGTTTTATGTGCCAGCATGTAGTCTATCCTGAAGAATGTCCCATGTACATTGGAGAAGAATGTGTATCCAGGTTTCTGGGGATGGAGTGTCCTATATATATCCACTAGGCCTCTTTCTTCCATTTCTCTCCTCAGGTCTAGTATATTCTTGTTGGGTTTCAGTTTGGTTGACCTATCCAATGTTGACAAAGCAGTGTTGAGGTCCCCCACAATTATTGTGTTGTTATTGCTATTGTTTTTCAGATTTGTCAACAGTTGTTTTAAATATTTTGCTGGCCCCTCATTTGGTGCATATATGTTTAGGAGAGTTATTTCTTCCTGCTCTACATACCCCTTGATTAATATAAAATGTCCATCTTTGTCCCTTACAACCTTCTTGAGTATAAAGTTTGCATTATCTGATATTAGTATGGCCACTCCAGCTTTTTTTATGGGTGTTGTTTGCTTGGATAATTTTTCTCCAGCCTTTTATTTTGAGTCTATCTTTGGTCTGACTATTCAGGTGCGTTTCTTGTAGGCAGCAGAAGGTTGGTTTGAGTTTTTTCATCCATTTAGCCACTCTGTGTCTCTTAACTGGTGCATTTAGTCCATTGACGTTGAGAGAAAGAATTGTCCTGGGATTTAATGCCATCTTTATATCGAAATTTGGTGTGTCTTTTGGTTAGTCTTGTTTTAAATTAGGTCTTTCAGTTTTTCTCTTAAGACTGGTTTTGAGTCTATAAAGTTTCTGAGCTGTTTTTTGTCTGTGAAACCATGTATTCTTCCGTCAAACTGGAAAGTGAGTTTTGCTGGGTACAGTATTCTAGGTGAAGCATTCATTTCATTCAGTCTTGTCACAATATCCCACCACTGCTTTCTGGCATTGAGTGTTTCTGGTGACAGGTCTGCTGTAAATCTCAAGGATGCTTGCTTGAATGTAATTTCCCCTTTTGATCTTGCTGTTTTCAGAATTCTGTCTCTATCTGTGGGATTTGTCATTGTGACTAGGATGTGTCTTGGGGTGGTTTTTCTTGGGTCTCTTTTGGTTGGTACTCTTCAAGCATGCAGGATTTGATCACATATATTCTTTAGCTCTGGAAGTTTCTCTTTAATGATGTTCTTGACCGTTGATTCTTCCTGGAAATTTTCTTCCTGGGTCTCTGGGACTCCAATGATTCTTAAGTTGTTTCTGTTGATCTTATCATAGACTTCTATTTTCATCTGTTCCCATTCTTTGACTAATTTTTCCATTGTCTGTTCATTTGCTTTAAGTTTTTTTTTCAATCTCTCCTGCTGTATGGAATTGTTATGTATCTCATCTTCCACAGCACCAAGTCTATTCTCAGCTTCTGATACCCTGTCCCAGAGCTTATCCATTTTGTCATTCACTTCGTTTACTGATTTTTTTCAGGCCTGTTAGTTGACATGTTATTTCAGTTTGGAGTTTTGTGATTTCTGTCTTCATATTTTCTTGATTCTTATTAGTGTTCTGTTCTACTCTATCCATGTTTTTTTGAGGTTTTTGAGCATCTTCCATATTGCTACTCTAAAGTCCTTATCTGAGAGGTTGATTAGTTGGTTGGTCATTAACTGGTCATCAGAATTGTCATCTTCATTCTCTATGTCTGATGCTGGCCTGCATTGTTTCCCCATTGTCACACTTGTATTGTGGGTTTTTCTACGTGTTGTGGTGGTATTCATTGGTTATATGATGCAGGCAGCACACTTCTCTGGCTCCGCCCTTTCTGGATGGGCCTGCTTGCCTCCAAGGTAGGGGAGTCCTCCGTGGATGAAGCCTCACACAGGATCAAATCTTAGGCCCGAGCATGCAGCAGAGAAGACAGTCTGGAGAGAAGTTCTTGCTTCTGTGATCCAACACAATTCTTAGTGTGTTTTTTTTTTCTTCTTATGATGGTGTTATTTTTTTAGAAAGGGCGCACGGCTGCGTAGTGGAGCTAAGTGCCTTCTGGAGCCTCTTTTCAGCCCACTCTCAAGAGGTTCACGCAGCTGGATAGTAGAGAGACACACACAGGCAGCACTCACAGTTTTTCACAGTCAGGCCCCACTGGACAGGCGTAGTTTTCACTCGCTTGGCAGCTTCAGAATGCTGTATTTTTGGGGTCGCTTCCCAAGACTCTGAGGAGAGTTGCTGGGTAGCTTCAGTTTTGGGGGGGTTTGCTTCCCAGGGCTCTGAGGTGAGCTTCCAGAGTTCAGGAAAGACAGAGAAGAGTAGGACAGGGCTTCCTTCAGGTCCTCAGTTTCCTCAGAAGGAGCACAGCTGGGTGGAGACTCTGCAGGTAGAGCAATCAGCACTCTGCCTGGAAACCCCCACATCCAGCCATTTCTTACTCACTCACTGGCTCGCTGGCTAGCTTCCGAATGTAGTTTTTTTTGGGTTCGCTTCCCAGGGCTCTGAGGAGAGCTTCCAGAGTTCAGGAAAGACAGAGAAGAGTAGGACAGGGCTCCCTTCAGGTCCTCAGTTTCCTCAGAAGGAGCTCAGCCGGGTGGAGACTCTGCAGGTAGAGCAATCAGCACTCTGCCTGGAAACCCCCACATCCAGCCATTTCTTACTCACTCACTTGCTGGGTAGCTTCAGTTTTTTTGGAGTTCGCTTCCCAGGGCTCTGAGGAGAGCTTCCAGAGTTCAGGAAAGACAGAGAAGAGTAGGACAGGGCTCCCTTCAGGTCCTCAGTTTCCTCAGAGGAAGCACAGCCGGGTGGAGACTCTGCAGGTAGAGCAATCAGCACTCTGCCTGAAAACCCCCACATGCAGCCATTTCTTACTCCGGATGTTGATTTCTGAGGTCAGACAGTCCTGAGTGTACTGGGTGTTTTACTCCAGAAATAGATTATTTTTAAAAATAGTTTTTTTTCTTTTTAAAAATAGATTTAAAAAATTAGTTTATTTAGGGGCTGGAGTGGAGGCGCAGTGATAGGGTGTTTGCCTTGCACGTGGCTGACCTAGGATGGACTGAGGTTTGCTCCCCCGGCATCCCATACAGTCCCCCAAGCCAGGAGCGATTTCTGAGCTCATAGTTAGAAGTAACCCCTGAGTGTGGCCCAAAAATAAAAAAAAATTACTTTATTTAAACACCATGGTTACAAGGTTGTTCATAATACAATTGAGTTTTTATTTTCATAAATACAAAGTTATTCATGATTTTGAGTTTAGTCATACAATGTCCAACACCCTTCACATTCTGCCACCAATATTCCCAGTAGCCTCCTGCCCTCTCCTCTGCCTGCCTTTGAGGCAGACTTTCTCTCCTTTCTTTCTCTTTCTGTCTTACCCTTTAGAAACTGTGGTATGCAATATTGTTACTGAGAGGTATCATGCTTAACACTTTATCACCTTTCAGCACAAATCAACGCATATACATGGAGGTGCATTTCAATGAAAAGATGGTGTAATGCACTCCAAAGTATATAGTTATACTTTCAAAGGATCATTGGGTCCCAAAAGGATTTTAGGTTGGCAAAATGCTTTTATTAAAAACCCCAATGATGAGTGGTTTTTCTTAAAACTCTATTAGAGAGTTTTATTTAATAATATATTTGAAATGGGTCTTTCTACTGTAAAAATATGTTAAGTCTACATTTGCAAATGTAAACTACTCTAAAAACAAAAGTTCAATTATTGTTTTCATAAGTAATAGCTATAAAGGTTGAGCACGTAAAATATGACCTATATTCTCTGAAAATCATCTTGTAAGGATCAGAAATTGATAGTTCAGAGGACATTAGTCTTACAAATGGCCAACCCAAGTTTGATCCCCAATATCCCATATGGTTTTCTCTATCCTGCCAGAAATAGTTCCTGAGTGCAGAGCCAGAAGCAACCCCTGCACACTGCCAGCTGTGGCCCAGGAAAAAAAAGCAAGTAAACAAAATTATACCCTCTATCATTCTATTTAATCTCAAAATATTCAATGTCATTGGTGTGATTCTAAGATGCAAAGAAGAAAATTTAAGAGCAAAATGACTACCTTAGTGGCTCTAATTTGGCAGTTCTGGAAGTGAACACTAGCCAGGGACAGCAATGTCATCTGTGAACTCAGTAGAAACACACACATTTTTATTGGTCTGAACTTGAAAGTTTCTGAGTCAGAAAAAATTAGAGATGGAGCTCCACTATCCTGGTGGTATGAATCCTCTCTGGGGACTCAGATATCCCCCAGTCACTAGGGCTGAGAATCACAACCCTGGTACATCCAGCTAGAAAACAAAGCTGAGATTTAAATATAGACCATGTTATCCCAATCACAGCTGGTAAATGACACAGCAGGCACTCAAGCCAAGGAAGGCCCCAGTTGCTGGTTTTCTTCCTCTGGTTTAAGCCCTACTGAGAGCAGTAAGAGTCTCACTAGACTGTTAAAAACTTACTCCCTAGAAAGGCTTAATTTTATTATCCTCATTGATGGAGTCAACTTTGGGGCAACACACTTATCTGATAACCCATTTGGACAAAGCATTGATCTTGTTCACCATTTTTAGTGGTGATGTCCAAACTTTGGGTCTCTCCAGCTTTGAGCTATGTGACAATAGGTAGTTTTTATTTGCTCTAAGCCTAAAGAATAAGCTCTAGTTTTAAATCTGTCATTGAAAGCAATAATGATTATCATAAACAGATAAGTAAATCAAGTCATTGATATAAGATATTAATATTTACTCATAAAACAAACCTATATAAACATTTCACCAAAGCAGCCAGAACTTTATTTTACAATTCTTTGGTAGCATTGGGCCACTGTGCTGAAAGATCAAGCTGGTACTTGGTTTAACTCCTGCATTGGAGCCACATTAGCTGCATAAACCTTGTATGCTGTAAAGCATTCTGCCTACATTCACAGACAATGCTCTGTGAAGCTGGTAACCTTATTGAAGTTTTGTTTGTTGAGGGATGACACCTGCAAATGCCTAAGGGTTCCCCTATATTGTGCATTAGAGTTCGGGTAGTTATACAGTACGTGGGTAGAATCTAGATCTCCTGCATACAAACCATGAGCACCAGTCTTTAGAAATAGCCCCCTCTCTGGTCCTGGTTTAAGTTCTTTGACACTCTTTCCTACAAATTTGTTTTGAGATTTTGGAAATATATTTTACAGCTCTAACATCACATTTAGTGAATAAGAACAATTTAAAAAAACAGGAGAATTGAAATTAAATGTGATAATATATTTTCTTCAGTTTGCATATGCTACTTGCCTTAAAAAAAATCCTTTTGAATGTTCCAAATCAGTTGTCCAGTAACTGTCTATTCTGACTGTGACTTTGACAAGATGTGGCACCCAGTATGGGACAGTGTTGAAAGGACAGATGCCTGGGAAGGGGTTGTGTGCCATCGGGTCTGAATTACCTCATCCCTTCAGATTATAAGGCCCTTAAATCAGGGAGTGGTACCTAAACATTGTTTTTGACTTTTATTAATAAGTGCCATTAACTCTCATTACAGCCTGTGACACTCACTGGCTTGCTCAAGAAGTGCCACCAGCGATGTGACACAATGCTCTGCTTGTTTCCATTACCAAATACAGGAAGTGCCATGGGGAAATAGACTGCTAATGAAATGAGTTCAGATGCTTGATATAGATGCAACAAAGACAAGTTGATTCATATGCGGGAGATTCCGGTTTCATTTCTCTTGAAAATAAGGTAACAAAACAAAGTCGAAAAAGAGTTGAAGGAATCAAACGTTAGCTTTATCAACAGCATCCATACACTGACATCTTATGGTTTTCATGATAGGATTAGGTGTCATGCTTTTCGTATGTGTTCCTATTCATCTACTTTATCTATCTATCTATCATCTATCTTTCTAATCTATTTACCTATTTACCTACAAATCAATCTATCTATCAATCTATCATCTATCTATCTATCTAATCTAGATACCTACTTACATACCTATCAATCTATCTACCTATTATCTATCTATGATGTACAGGAAGAAAATGTCTTTCTATGCATTAGTATCAAACTTGGCTTTCTCAATACTCTAATGACATTACAGACAAGGTATCTTATCCATCACTCTAGATAGAGCATGTTATTAGCATTTAGAATTTAAACAGGTATTTTTTAAATTCATAATTCTACTCAAATTGTTGTTTTTTGCACGGGGTATGTGTGTGTGGAGTACTCAAGCCGTACTCAAGGGCTCTTGAGGTCTCTTTCAGTACTTCTCAGCCAGTTAAGCTCAACAGTTCAATGCTAAGGTAGAAGTATGTAACAGTGTTTGGGAGTTGTGGTGCCCAGTATTAGCAGGGCCACACAGGTTGGGGCTGGGAGAGAGAGAGATGACCATCAAATGAGAGACCTATGAAGGCAAAGCTTTCATTCCTGAGCCTTCTGTTATTTTATCCAATCCAAATAACAATATCTTAAACTGTACTTACCAAGTGGTAGAAATAAAATTTTTATTTGAAGAAGTGAAAGTAAATGAAAACAATATATAGTTATAAGGTAGAAACTTAATTTTTTGGGTTATTCTTGTAGTTTAAGCTGTTGTCAGGCCATCCATGGCCAAGTTCAGGATTTATTCCTGGATCTAAGCTGAGGGATCACTCCTGGTGAGCTCAGATGACTTTGTGTGATGTCAGAGGCAGAATTGGGGTTAGCCATATGCAAAGTTAGTGCCCTCTAAGCTATACTATCACTCTAGCCTCATGTTTTTAAAAATCTTATAAAAGTCAGGTTTCTTCATAAACATATTCAGAATGTAACTAGGAATATAAATAGAATATGGATCTACATAAATATGATAATTCTTTCATCAACTCACCTGAAAAGAATGGTAATACTCCATTTTATTATCACAGTGAAAAAATAATTTATACCCAACAAGAACATGAAAATGTTCAAATGACTTTAACATTGAATCCTCATGTTCTCGGTTCATTAATGAAAATTGAGGAAAAGTGAGAAACTAGAGATAAGAAAGCAAGATGGTGGCTCTCATACTGAAAAACAAGATATCAAGTGATACACTCTCAAAACCCATTTTTTCCCTCACTACATTTGTCATCTCTCTTTATCCTATTGATCCCTATTTATAGCTGGATAAAAAATGAAATTTATTTTTCTTTTTGCCAGTAGTGAAATTTGGATTTTTGGGTTGACCTTGATGCCATGAGAAACAAGCTCAGCTCAGGCCAAAACAAACGTATTTATACAATTGTCTTCTATTCCCAACTTACCACTACCCACCTTGTATTCTAATGGCTTCTTTAACCTTGATTTCAATCATGCTAAATCCTCACATTCTTTTTTTACTTGATCCTAATGACTAATCTGTTCTTCTGCCAAGATGAGTCTTTGTCAGCAGTCCAGTTTCTGTAGTTGAAATTTAATTAATTCAATCAATATTTACTAAGCATCTACCATGAGGTTGGTGGTAAGCAAGTGACACCCACACACTCCCTGCCCTTTTAAAGCCCCCTTCATACACACCAGGTACTTTATGACAATCAGTGATACAATGATTCTTCTTTAAACTTCATGTATGCATTTGCAAAAAGCAGAGGACCCAATTTTTAATGCATTTAAAATAATATGTTTTCAAATTGATCAAAATATTTAGTAAACTATACCAGTGGGCAAAGAGTAATTTAATTTAGTGAGCTCTAGTAAATGCAAAGAATTTATTTGGGGAAAATAAATTTAATTTATTTGTAGTGTGTGTTGGGTGGTGGATTTGGCTTCCAAAGAGTGCTTATGGGTCCTGGGAGCAACTTCAAACAGAACTTGGCCAACCAGACCAGAAAAGCCCATGCTAGATTCTGGCATAGCATTAGGTATTACCAGGAGTTCTGTGGTGCTAGAAACCATCAGGGCCATCTGGAGATACTCAGAGGCCTTTCAGAAGTATATCAAGTGCTTAATATACTATAGATATATATATACTTATATATCTTATATATAGATATATACTTATATATACCTTTATATATTTTCAGCATATATGTATATAAATGTATATGTGTATGTAAATATATATGTATATACATATATGTATGTAAATATATGTATGTATAAAATAGTTCTATATACATGTATATATATTGTGCTCAGGAGACCACAATACACAGGGAATTGAACCAGGGTCTCCATTTATGCAGCCCTGACCTTTGTGACTCTTTCCTCGTCCCAGTTAAATAATTTTGCTTTTATGTGCAGCCTGAACTAAAACTTTCCAAATTAGCTTTGGGGTCCAATTACCAAAAGAATTTCATTAGAGCAAACACATATCAGCAAACTAGATTTTTGACCAAATAAGTACAGCAGGAATAAGATCTCTTCCAAATAGGGAATCTATCATCTTATATGCAAACTTTAGTATTAAGTTTAAATCTATTGACCATTTATAGTACTATTTATTATTCCTTACTTATTGACATTTTACTATCTTTTCTAATAAGAAATATAAAGCCAAGCTAATGAGAGCCAGAGAGATAGTGGAAGGGTTAAGGTGTTTGCCTTGTACAAACCCTACTTCAGTTAGATCTCTAGCCCCCTAAATGGATCTCCAAGCATTTCCAGAAGTGATCCCAGAGCACAGAGCCAGAAGTAAACCCTGAGCACTACCAAATGAGGTTCCCAAACAAAAACAAAAATAGCTTTAAAAAATTTAATTATCTTTAAAAATTACTAAGAAAACAATATAACTAAGATGTTTGACTTAAAAGCATTTTCAAAAATAATTGCAATTAAAACAAAACAAACAAAAACAAAACAAGAAGTATAATTGGAATGAGGTAAAAATTGTGATGCCAGGTAACATTTTTTTTCTTTAAATTGTGTTCATTAGGGTCTGGAGAGATAGCATGGAAGTAATGTATTTGCCTTTCATGCAGAAGGTTGGTGGTTCAAATCCCAGCATCCCATATGGCCCCCAAGCCTGCCAGGAGCAATTTCTGGAGTAGAGCCAGTAGTAACCCTGAGCACTGGCTGGGTGTGACAAATAAAATAAAATAAATATATTGTGTTCATTAACTTTTCAAATCATGTTTTTATTTATTTATTTAGGTTTTTTTGGAGGGTCAGGGGTTACTCCTGGCTTTATGCTCAGAAATCACTCCTGGTAGGCTCAGGGACCATATGGGATGTCGGGATTCGAACCACCAACCTTCTGCATGAAAGGCAAACGCCTTACCTCCATGCTATCTCTCTGGTCCCAAATCATGTTTTTAATACAAATCCCAGTAGCTTTTCATTCTGTCTTTACACTTTCTGTATTAAGAAAGGAGTTCAAAACAAAAATAAAAAAAATTTAAAAAAAGAAAAAAAGAAAGAAGTTCAGAAAAAATTATAAACTATAAAAGTGTGCTACTTTTCTTTAGGGGGTAATGACCTTGATTTCTTTTTATTGGTGCATAGTTGAGCCCCTTTGATAATAGGATAACATTTTGTGGGAAAGTCTTCATAAAGGAATGCCATCTTTCTGAAATCTGACATTAGCCAAGCTAGCCTGATTGGCATGAAGACTACTCAGCTTCCTGCTTCTGACCCATCATTTTATATGTCGAAGTCATCATCAAAGCTTGCAAGACAACTTATGTTGAGCATTTCCAGAAACCATCCCCCCCCCCACACTGTTATTCCAAACAGCCCACAGCTGCTCAGCCTGTTCTTCCCATCATTGCTCATGATTACAAGAGGAAAAAAAATCCACCCTTAAAAAAAAAAAAAGAATGAAAATGGAGAAGAGCTAAGCATCCAGGGGCAACCAAGAGCCAGGTCTCTGTTATCAACGTCCACTTGTCTCCTTGGGTGTTGGCCCAATGGGTCTAAATTCTGTTCGCAGTAAGGGACGATTTCAGCTGGTTTTCTTTGACTTACTGTGAAAGTCCCAAGTGACTCACCGTTATTAACTCCATCAGTGCCATTTGCCAAATGTCCACTGGACATTTTTGAACAGCTGCTTGACTTCTATGCCAACTTCTAACTGGAAATTTGGCCTCATCTGACTCGGTTTCAGGAGGCAGAACGGGGGAGGGAAGGACAAGGAGAGAGAAAGAGAAAACATGCATACCTCCACTCAAGGAAGACTGGCAAATTGGTTGGAAAAAATTTTTGAAGAAGTGGAAAATTTAAACCCCATTGGGCAATCTCTTGCTACTTTTCTCATGGCACTCGGTAGGATTTGGTACAAAAATTGTGTGTGCTGATGTGGAAATAGACAACCCTTAGGATGTCACCTCACTTCCACCTTTGTGTTTTTGAATACCCATCTTATTTGTCCAAACATAAAAGTAATTGTTTTCTTTAAGAGGTTTTTTTTTTTTTTTTGTACAAAATTGAAACTCGTTTTGAATCAATCAACAACTTTTTTTTTTTTTTTTTTTTTGAGTATGTGCTAGAGCTGGCTTCTGGAGTAGACATTAGTAAGGATCCTGAGAAATATCAGACATGATTCCTGGAGTCAAGAATTTATAAGAAAATAAAGAGAAAAGGCTTGTTCAAAGAGATGGTCCAGGGACAATATTAGGGGTGTGGATAAAAATGCTAAATGCCTGGTACAGCTACTAAGAGCAGCATGAACTCAGGGAAAATCTCAAGATGGTGGTTTTAAATCTGGAATGATGGTAACTGATACTAACAACTGAAATGAAATTGACTTTATAAACATGGGCTGTGTGTCATAGCTGGGCAAGGAGCCTAAGTGTCTTAAAGGCTGAAATATTCTCACATGATCTCAGTATTTCATTTCAGGGAAACTCCATGATTTATATGTGTATTGTTGTGCACACAAGTGCATGTATACATTGCTTTTAAAACTCATATAATCTGAGACTCTGAGAAACTGGTGTTCCTGTTCTTGTTCCCTTGGGAACATTTATCTACCCTAGTTTGAACACTAAACAACCTGCCATCCATGTTCCTGGGGCTTACAAAGAGGTAAAAAATTTTAATTAACAAGCTAAAGTGGGTTCTTTCCTTCTAAAAGTCCTTTTCCACCTACATTTCCTATTCTTTTTTGTTTGTTTTATGATTCAGTTTTCTTTTAATTTTTATTTTGATCATAATGGCTTACATGTCTTTCACAGTAGTATTTTAGGTACATATCAACATTGAATCAAGGGGGATACCCATCACCAAATTTGTCCTCCCCACATCCCAGTTTCCCTTCTGCAACCCATATACCCCACCACCACCCCCTGGACTGCTAGAGTAGGTGGTCTCCTCTTTGACCAGCTCACTATTAGTGATCATATATCTGTTTGGTCCTGGTACCCTCCCTTGTCTCCTCTTCTATTTAACAAGCGAAGCTAGGTAAATCAAGTTATGTGGCTTTGTTTGAAGGAAAGAAAAGCAATAGATTAGGGTACAAAATAAGAGAGAAAAAAAAAGTCAAATATGCTGAAAATAGACAGAGTCCTTTCAGAGGATTTCAACCTCAGTTTGAGAGAGGATGTGAAAAAGGCAATTGAAACACCACCACAATACAGAAAGAGATATCAAATTAAATATCCAGTGAGCACCACAGCAATAAAGACAAGCACCACACAACAGTATCGGTTCTGAAATCAACTCATGCCGGAGTGCAAAAAGAGAAAGATAAGATAAGATAAAATAAAATAAAATAATATTGGAGACATCAACTTCAATCTCTACAGTAATATAAAGATGTCAAAAAATCAATCAATAAATAAATATGTGTAAAAATGATTGTTTTGTGCTTTTTTTTCCCCCTGCATAGGCACAGTGACTATTGGGGATATTATAGAGGGAGTTCCCTTGGCCTAGGAGATACAGGGTTTCTCCCCCCATGAAGTATACTGTCATGGGATTAACTATAGACTCCTTGCATGATCATTTACTCTCCCCTCAGTGTTTTCGTGGTGTATGGAAGACTTCTGCTTTGTCATGGATAGTAAAATCAGACCTCTGTGACTGTGCAGCTCAAGGAATGGAGCTTATGATGAAATCTTTCTTTGTGGTTCTAGCAGTTCTGCATCTTCAGTGTCGTTTTAATCCATCTTCTGTAGTTGGTGGTATTGGTCATTATGTTGCTCCTAGGATGGAGCCTGGGATAAAGTCTTTCGTTATGTTTCCGGAAGACCCATGCAGTTGTGGTTTTTCTCAGTCAGACCTCTGGAATTGGAGCTCTTGTTTGTTGAACAGATTGTAGACCAAAAGCTAGGCTAGAGCTTTTTGTTGCTGTTGTTGTTGTTGTTGTTGTTGTTGATCCCTGGATGTGTACTGTCCCGTCCTGGTTGTAACATCCAGTCATCTGTATATAGCAATCTTGGCTTTTGCACAGATCGAAAGTGTGACATGTTTTCTGATTTTGTCTTTTCTTTGGCTGATGAGGAAGGACAACTTGCTCTTAGATCAAATTGTTCCCATTTCCTCATTGTCAGGTTATCAATTTAGCAATGGCTCACGTTTGGCGTCAGAGCAGCATTATGCATGCCCTGGAGGGGTTGGGCTCCTGGAGCTGTTGTGGAGAACTCTGTAGTTTCTATGTCTGGGATCCAAGAGTCAAGGCTGGATGGTCAGTGTGTTCCAGTCCAGTGGTTCCCTGGTGTCCAAGTTGTTTCCACATGACTACGTTCAGGGTGGGAGATGTCCCTGTGTTATACACAAGTATGAGTTCTTATCCCTAGTAGATAATAACTAGTTTTTACACATAAAATTTCCCCTTTGTTTAATATGTCTTTGCAGGAAGAAGTGGTGCTACATTATATTGCTGGTGGATTTGGAGGTGGAGAGAGAAGAAAACAGATACACGACAAAAATTAGCAATATATATGCTCACACATATCTAAAGAGAAAGAGAGTTTCTTTAAAAAATAAAAAGATTAAATAAAAGACGTAATAAAAGGAGTAAAGTGGGGCCGGGAGAGATAGCATGGAGACAAGGCTTCTGTCCTTCCTGCTGAAATGGTGATGGTGCTCAAATCCCGGTATCCCATATGGTCCCCTGTGCCAACAGGGTTAATCTCCAAGCATAGAGCCAGGGGAACCCTCCGAGTGCCGCCAGAAGCGACCCAAAAGAAACGAAAACAAATCAAATCAAATAACAAAAACTAAAAACAGAACAAAACAAAACAAAACAATAAAACAAACAAACAAAAAAATGAACAAGGATAAAAAGAAAAGGAAAAAGAAAAAGAAAAGAAAAAGGGAGAAAGTGATACAGGAGATTACATTTGGGGAGAAACAGGATACGAGGTAGTGTTATATAGGTCTATATTTATGATGAAAGTACAGGCTTCCCCATTGTCTTTTGAGATTTCCTTGTGAAGTGTGATGTCTAGGCAGGGAGGTCTTGGGTAGAGTTCTTGCAGTGGGGGTCCTTTGGAGCTAGTTCCGTTATCAAGCCACAGTCCACTTTCAGGAGAGGTGATTAGGAGGGCCACACTGCATGGGTCAGTCAAGGTGTTGGTTGTATTTTCTTGCCGGGAACGAGGTGAGAGTATGGGTGGGTATCTCTTCACTTGTGTAGTGGGTACTGGCTCGTTGGGGTAGGAGGTCGGTCTTGATGCCTAATGGATTAAGAACTGAGGGTGGAGAGTTATAATGTGGTGGGGATATCAGGGGTGGGATTGAGGGGTGAAGGGATAGCCGGATTTCTGGGGGAGGGAGAGAGGGTAGTATATGGGAGGGGTTATATAGGGTATAGGTATGGGTTGTTTGTGGTTTAGGTTCTTAAAAGGATATTTCAGAGGAAACAAAAGATGGGGTTATTCCCAACTTCTTTTATAATTTAACAATTTATTTTACATTTTTCAGTAAAGCATTCATATTGGTATTCACAAACTTTTTCCCCAAAATTAGCAAACAATAAAATGACATCTCATGATCCTAGTGCATTGAGTTAATATTTCTTTTACCCTGCCTTATTTTTGAGAAAAAGTTATTGGGACCAGAGTGGTAGCACAGCGGTAGGGCATTTGCCTTGCACGTGACTGGCCCAAAATGAACATGGGTTCAGTCCCCAGCATTCTATATGATCCCCCAAGCCAGGAGTGCTTTCTAAGTGCAGAGCCAGAAGTAACCCCTGAGTGCCACCAGATGTGGCCATGAGATAGATAGATAGATGTATATATATATATATATATATATATATATATATATATATATATATATATATATATATAAATAGAGAGAGAGAGAGAGACAGAGAGAGAGACAGAGAGAGACAGAGAGAGAGACAGAGAGAGAGACAGAGAGAGAGAGAGAGGTTATCTAAATGCTAGGATAATGGTTGTTTAGTGAATGAGTGAGCATGCTTACTATTAAAGTCAGCACCTGACTATTATGCTAAGTGAAATAAGTCAGAGGGAGAGAGATAGACACAGAATAGTCTCATTCACTATGGAATTTAAGAATAATAAAAGACATTATTGTAATAATACACAGAGACAATGAGACAATAGAGACAAGGGCTGAATGGACTGGTCCAGGATGTGAAGCTTACCTCAAAGAGTGGTGAATGCAGTTAGAGAAATAACTACATTTACAACTATCATGACAATGGTAGTGAGTGAGAAAAGTAGTATGCCTGTTTTGAATACAGGCAGAGGGTGAGGGAGGACGGAGATGGGGGGCATTGGTAGTGAGAATGTTGCACTGGTAAATGGGAGTGTTCTTTTATAACTGAAACCCAACTACAAACATGTTTGTAAGCTTAAGTAAAGATATTATTAGAAACAAACAAACAAAACAAAAAACAGAAAACATAACAACAACAACAACAACAAAAACAAACCAGAGTGGCTTGGCCCAATGCAGGTGACAATTCACCTAAGATTTTCTCCAGAAGTTTTGGTTGAATCCATGCTACCTTATACCCTTCATACCTGCATAGGAGAGCCCAGACTGCACACACTCACACATACACACACACACACACACACACACACACACACACACACACAGAGAGAGAGAAAGAGAAAGTAAAATAAAAATAAAGTCAGCAACTGAGATTTGATTGCAAATTCAATATGAAAAATAATAAGCCTAAAACCATAATCCTGAGATGACTTGAAAATAGAAAATACAAAGGAAATGACTTATTTGGGACTCATTCATTGATTGCAGTTAATGAAGCTTATTAGGAACTTTGGTAAGTAATGAATTATCACCCATTTCACTATTAGTATGGTGTATTCAGAATTTGACGTAACTGAGTTTATGTTAGATTTTATCTGTGGGCTCAGTGAAAATAAAAATTGAAAAATTTTTTATCCTCCAAATGGGAAACCTTACCAGAAGAGCTACCACGAGAAAATGTAAATATAACATACAGAGAGGTATAACGATGGTACGAATTTTCTTTCATCAGCGATAAATGCATGTGATCTTTGAATGTCATCTTCTTGCTGGGAGAAAAGGTGAGAAAGTAACAATAGAAGCAGTAGGGTGCTAAAATGTCAAGTTTAATCTGATCTTGTGCACTTTAATTAGAAAATTGGGCTTTCTTCAATAAGAAAATCAGGATCAGTATATATAACTTTCAAGTAGGAAATAGCATGATAAAATCAATTATAATAGAAATGATGTCCATGTTGGTATAGATTTGGGTGAACAACTCTGGAAATGGGAGTCTCACAAGAAGACAGTCACTTGTGTGCTCACCTTGGGTTAATATTAAAAAAATGTAGTGTATATAGCAGTCGAAGCTCTGAGAAAAGTAATCTTTAATCCGAAGAGCCATTGTAAATAGCCCAGTTGTGCTCAAATTGCTTATGGTCCTAAATTGAAGAATTAAACCCAATATTATGTTCTACTTATTTGGAATTTATATGGATGAAAATGGAAGAGAAATCTCTGTCAGACAAACTATATTATAAGTAAGCCATGAACCTTGGACAAATATAAAATTAAGACATTGGAGAGAGAACAAAAGAGTGCAGAGACCTGAAGATAATACTTGAGAAAGAAAATAGCACTAAAATTTTTTATAAGTTTTACATTTATTTTGTCCAACAGCAATGGCAATTATATCATAAGATTACAACTTGGATAAAAAGCAATAATTTTATAGGTTTAGGGAAGAAGAAAACACATTTGGAGAAATAAATAAGAGAATGACTTAAAGAGAATTCCATACACAATGTTTATGTATAAATTATGTCCATAGCTCTGAAGGATCCTTGAAATTTGTACTAAAAGGTGGATTCTAAGCATTCAATTGAGACTAAAATAAGTGAAGATAGGGAAATACCAGATTCCATTCTAACCAACTTAACTGCTGCTTACATCAAAATAATCAAAACTCTTTGGAAGAATCTAACAGTATTCAATGTCTCTAAAGCTTCTCATTTATAATGCCTAGGATTAATTGACATACAAGGTAAAACAACTCAAATGCAAAGGAAAAAGAAAAATAGTGTGCAAATCCAAGAGGACAAAGAATGGAATATGGCCCCCCCAAAAATGTAGATATTAGAATTGATGAACAAAGGTTTAAATTGAATATTTTAGTTATGATTTGGAAACAGAAAATATAAGTATAATAAATAAAGTGATGCTATATCAAAACTTTAAAAACTAAAAATGCAATATATAAACCTAAAAATAATAATTGTATGAGTTTATTACAGAGTTTATATGACAGAAGAATCAATGAAGTTGAAAACCAATAACAAAAAGTCTATTGTGAGGTCATAATAATTATTTTAAGAAAATCAAGGATAAATTTAAAAATTCTTAAAGCAGCCAGAGGAAAATAAATATTATATATAGGTAAATAACATAAATGACTGCCTACTTATTGCCAGAAACCATGTAAACCAGAAGAAAGTGGATCAATATTTGTACTAAGTGTAAGTTTTAATAAGATTTTGAACTTATGGGAATTGATATTTAATACAGATTGAATCTTTAGAAAAATATGAAGAACAATAGAAATAGTAATTCTGTGGACAAACCATTTATATACATGACCAGAGGAGAACTGGAAAGGATTGTAAACCAAAGTGAATATCCTTATAATAGATAGAATAGAACCTTTAGTGGTAAATTTAATGTAACATAGATACATGTAAATGTCCAATAATACACACTAAAATCATATAAAATATGATGCAATTGTTTTCTTCATTTTGTATCTGTGTGGCTGACTATTTTAACTCCCAGGGCATCTTCATAGTTATCCCTCACTAATGTTACACACCATTTTAATCATTAGCATAGGCCAGAATTCAGATTGTCTAACAAACTCACGCTTTTTTAAACAGAGTAACTTTCTCTCCTTGATTCTGTCATTTAGAAATATGACATTATGCCTTTTGTTTTTTATAATTTAAAGGAAATCTGGAGCTAGCAAGAGAGTATAGGGGTTAAGATACATGCCAGACCCTGGTTTGAACCCAATACTTCATAATCCTTGAAGCATTCAAGGGAATACAACTGTGGATGCTTCCAATAATTGTCCTATCTTGTTCTGAGCCTGAGGACCACTGAGGTGGTCTATGTAAACATGGTCCAAGTGGTACTACATCTAAGCACTGTCACATTGAATTTCTAATTCTGTTGCCTGAGAATCTCTGGGAGGGTTAATGGGGTGTCCTGGCCAGCATTTGGAAGAACATAGTAGATGATAGATAGATAGATAGATAGATAGATAGATAGATAGATAGATAGATAGATAGATAGATAGATAGATAGATAGATAGATAGTGGATGGATGGATATGTGGGTAGATTAGATTAGATAGACAAAAAAGATAGATTAAATAGGTATATGATGGATAGATATATAGACAGAACGTTAAATCACTATAAAGGAGAAATCCAGGCCACCACATGGATTGTGATAAGTAAACTGAGGTGTAACTACCATTATTTTTAAATAATTCAACCTAAGAATAAATCTCCTTGGATGGCATTCTTTTTATCTGAACTAAGTCATCATACAGAGATATGGTTTTCTGCTCAATATTATTATCATGATTGTTTATTGGCTCTCCTATGCCTGTCTTTGGAGCTATTTTTTAGAAGTCAAAGACACAAAGTATTTGAAAGAATAAACATCAGGTAAAGAACAATAGGCAGGTGTGAGGGGAAGGTTTGAGGGATGGGCTGGTCTGAGGTAAATATTCAAAATTAGGCAGACTGCATGGCACTATTTGATGCAAAGCTTTGTGGACTCTTGCCCCTGGGAATGCGGGACTCTGGAATCCATTTGGCAAATGGTTTCATACCCCTCCCATCTTCATCATCACAAAGAGCGCATTCGTCTAGCTCTCTCTTCTTTTTACTGGCAGGCTTTGAAAGAACAGGCAAGAATGATTATGCCCCTGGGAAACAAAGGTGGCCACATACCTATTCTGCTTGTTAAACTCTATGTGGGAAAAATGCTTGATTTGGGCATCTATGTGTAAAGGTGTTGACTCTAAACCCTTTATTGTTTTTCAGTTTTGTTTCATGTATTGAAAAGAATGATTTTTATAACTTAAGGAAATTTGACGAGTCAAGAATAGGTGATCAGACTATCATGGAGTTGGGTTATGTCCTTCAATAAACTTGAAAACTCATCATGCTTTTTTCTCTCTTTGCCCCATTAAGTTTTATGAACTCATATAGGGCATCCTGATGCTGGATAATGACTAGCCCCCGCAAAGAGACTTTACATGCCCTCCCATTGTTCCTTCCCTGTGTTCTTGAGTGAATCATTTCTTTTAGCATGTTAGAAGAGAAGCCTAAGGAAACTAATTCAAAATTTTTAGAAATCATGTATTTGATCTCTAGGGAAAACATCTTAAACAATTAAAACTACAGCCATTTTTATTGTGATATGAAATATACCTCATTCAGTAAAACACAATAAAGTGTGTCTCTCCATCCCTGTGGATTATTTCCAGGAAAATGTAATCAAGTTGAATATTGGACAGTGAAACATTATGGTTATCACATAGTATATCTTCAAAGGTCTTCAAACCTTTCTGGTAAATGCTAAGAGATCCCATCACTGAATTGGCAAATGGTGTGATTCACCTCATTCTACAGATGAAAGCTGTATGGGACACACTAAGGGGCACAGTGGTCATCAGAACTAAAAAAACTTAAGACATTCATAATGTTTTTAGAACTAGAGTGTGACTTCATCTCTGAGTTTCTGTTTCCTTTTTGTTAAAGAATGATACAGTGTTGAAAGGATTAAATAAAATGTGGTGTTAAGACCAAAATTAGTTCAGAATAAAATAAACTTGCACTGTTATTCAAGTTTTCATGCTTAATATTTCTCTTCTTTGTACCTGTTAATAATTTAGATTCATAACCTCTCTCCTTCATTAAAAAAACTGTGAAATTAGTTTAATGATTTCCTAAGAGATGTCTCTTTATTATCCTCTATCAGCTTTAGTATATATCTATTCAATATCTATTCTGTCACTTTTCTGACAGAAATAGTTTAAAAAACTATGTGTTTATTATAGGATTTATTAAAAATATCTTCACAGAATTCTTTGCATTACTACCCAGTTAAGTAAATATTGATAAGCTTTCTGAAAAATCTGTCAATTTTCTCATGAAAAGAGGTAACTTCACTGACATTATAAATTTTTGTTTGTGTGTTTGTTTGTTTTTGGGTCACACCCGGTGGCACTCAGGAGTTACATTTCACTCTGCGTTCAGAAGTCACTCCTGGCAGGCTTGGGGGATCATATGGGATGCTGAACCGGGGTATATTCTGTATTGGGTGCATGCAAGGCAAATGCCTTACTACTGTGCTATTGTTCCACCCACCCTGACATTATGATTTTATCTTTTGCCTTTCTTCTTTCTTCTGGCTTAATAACACTGCAAGTGTAAATCAATGATATTGGTATAATCATAAATAATTACTTAATTCATTAGCACTTTGGTGATATTGTAGACATAATAACTTTTTACTTTTCATATATTTTTATTCTGGTGGAGCCCTGGGACCATATATGGTGCTGGGAATCAAATCTAGCATGTTTATATGCAAGACAAGTGACTTACCAGCTGTTACTATATCTCTGGCCCCAAAGAAAAAAATCAATCTCTCTCTCTCTCTCTCTCTCTCTCTCTCTCTCTCTCTCTCTCTCTCTCTCTCTCTCTCTCTCTCTCTCTCTCTCTCTCGCAGTATGAGGAATTGAATCCATGGTTTAATATATGCAAGAGAAGTGTTCACTACAAGAGAAGTGTTCACTACTGAGCTATATTCCTGGCCCTTATTATAATGAATGTGATCAACGGACTATGAAGGGTGACGAGTCCCAACATTTTTTGATATGCGCAATCTAGCAGGTAGAAATCTTAAGAGATGATTCTGCAGGTCCAGAAGTATGAAATCTAGGAAAACTGATATCACAGACAAATCTGAAAGCAATTGACAATAAAAAGCTGTTGCTCAAGGGACTCAACCTACTGAATGGGGCCCACCCACATTAGGATGTACAAAGCTTACCAACAAAATATTAATCGCACCTAAAAATACTTTCTAGTTGACACAATTAATCATTGTGGTTTCTGTCATAAAATGCTTAGAGATAAATGAGGAAGAGAATAATTTCAATTAAAAAATCAGTAGGTATGATTCATGACAAATTGTTTCTCTGGGGAAAAAAATCTGGTTATGTTTGATTTGTGTGAAGAGAAAGATGAATTAGAACCAAAATGTTCATTTTGCTACTATGGGTTAGAGAAGGATAGGGCTTATAATTCAGAATTTTATATATTTTTGTCCATCTTTGAAAGCATCTAGAAAATGTACATGTTTGCTTAATATTTCTGTGTGATGTGTTTTTTTGCTGAATATTGGCAAAGGGGGAGCAGACTGTATTTGATCACTTAACCACGGCACATAGAGGTCTGTTGACTTCATTGGTTTATGTTCTGTGTATTCCATCAGATCCTGAACAGGATTCGAAATTTATATTACATTATATTCTGAATCTGGTTATATTCTAGTGAGGATGCAATTTCATGATGTCCCATCTGTCAGGAAAAAATGACTAAATAGATTAACTAGCCAACATAATCAATTAGTGTAAGTGAACTGGAATCTGCCTTAATGTTAGATGTGAATTTGTTCTATTTTTCAATACACCCTCAGTAATAAGCCAACATTCTTAGGTATACATTGCAATGGTTCTTTGCCCAAAACATCAAAAAATTATTTTTTGTCTCAGAGAAAAACCTATAAGTTATAATTAAACTAATCATTTTTTTTGTTTTGTTTGGGGGCCACACCAGGCAATGATCAGGGGTTGTTCTTTATTCTAAATTCTGGAATTATTCCTGGTGGTGCTGCCATCCCATAACCCTATAATCATAACCCTTATGGGATGGCAGGGATCAAATCTGTGTTTGATGCATGCAAGGCATCAAAAATCAGAAAAAAACCCAAAAACACCCCCAAACTGCACTTTTCTCTAATGTTAAGACACTAAAAATTTTAAGACTATAAAGCAGAGGCACAATTTGTTGTTGAAACTTAGATGGAATAGACCATGAAATATAAAACATACATAATTTTGTTTCCTGAAAAGTTAACCACGAAGTCAGTCTCTAACTTTCACTTGAAAATATCCCTCATAAATTTCTATTTATTTCCATCATTCTTCAACCTCTTGACCTTCACAATAAAAGTTAGAGGACAAAAACCTATCCTCCCTCTCACAACAGCGAGGGTGTGGTTGGGGAAAGGAGAGTGCTGTCAAACCAGTCTTGGGACCTTCCAATCAACTCTCACATCTCCCCACCCAAAACACTACCAATAATAATAAAAAATATTAAATAACAGTACCTCCCACACATGGAGTGCTCTGATTTTCATTAGGATTAAATCTCACTCCCTTCCCGAAAGCTCTCGGATACTTATCCACCAATAAGACGCAGAAGGGTGAAGTAGTCAACCTTCACATTTTAGAAATGAGGGGATGTGGCTACAGGAAAAATGGGGTTTAGTAATTTGCCCGCAATCTCATCACAAGTAAGTGGTAGGACTGGATTTAAAATAAGACACTCTTCCACATCCAAGGATCCTTCTAGAGTCCACAGCAGCCACAAGTTGATGAGGGTGGTTAGGTTTGCCCTCCCTTCCCATTCTGCTTCCACTTCCTTCTCCATCAAGGCTTCAATTTAGTACATTTCCCCCTGACCACCCCAGATGAGTTTGAGAGGAGAAATACCTCATCGAATTGACCTTTCCCAAACCCATCAGCAAAGGCCAGGCAGCAGGGAAACAAAGAGCAAAGTTATCCGCTTCCTTTCCAAAGTTATATTCCTTTTCACCTACAGATGTACACTGCACAAGAGGCACAGAGTTAACCCGCATGGGTCCTTTTCTTCGTCTTGTTGCACCAATATCCACAAATTTCTAAGGTATCTCGTTTTATTTAGAAGAAAGGTAACCTTAGCCAGTGTGTGGTATGGTGTTGTGTGTGTGCGCGTGTGGGCGTGTGGGCGTGTGTGTGTGTGTGTGTGTGTGTGTGTGTGTGTGTGTGTGTGTGTAGGCAGGTCATTTTTTTCTAACATGTTCCCACTCTATCTATAGGATCTTAACATTTTTTCAAAAAATTTAATCCCAAGAATTTACTTGGAAAGCTGATATTTTATTTGCTTTTAACTTGCAACAATTGAAAGAAGCAGATGTCAAAAGAGTTGGATCTGTTCTTTGTTATGTACTATCTATTCTTTACCCCAATGAACTTCATCTTCTTTGTCTCTAAACACTGTCAAAGTGCTAAAGGCAACTCTGATGTTAAACCCTGTGACTCACATTGGCTCTTCGTTGGAGCAGCCTAAAAGATAGCAAATACCTTTCATATTTTTTAAAGGCTGAAAGGAATGAATTAATTTGTTGTTTTTTTTTTAGATAGTCTTGAAATGGCCCTAATTGTTCTCAAGCAGTATACACTTTTGATTTATAAACATTTCCTCTCTTAACTCAAAAAGCACAATGAAATAGGTAGCTGGTTTTCCTAGCCTTTTTCCTTTGCGCAATTCCCTCCATAACCTTATGATGTATTGAGGACCTAAGTGCCCCCAATCTATACTGAGCACACACCCTCCAAACTCCCCAAACCAGTTAGGCACTATTGAAAGAGTTTTGCCATTTAAATATTTCCCCAGTTGTTCCCTTTTGGCTCCACCCACTAAACAAATGAAAATGTCCTAGAGCTGGTCCCAATAGCAAATATGTTGATTCCAACTTCTCTGGTGTCTGACACATATTTGGCCTGAAGCTGTTTTGCTGTTTTTGCACAAATAGTAGTCACTCAGCTGCCTTGACACCTTGTTGTACTGTTTTATTATTTCAAAGGAATCTCTGTTCTTATTGACAATAATTACCCATCAAGTTCAAAGACGCTCCTGATTATATGCAATGTCTTCAGAGGACTAGCCGATTAATCTAGTTTGCTATTAAATTAGAGCTCTATTCTTGACTTGTTCTAATGAAGATTGTATTATTGCTTTCCTAATAAGTTTAATTATCACCTTGAAATCGCATTACTATTTTTCTAATCTCTATTATCTCTATTAAGAGGCTGTGGGCTCACTCACTATGAGATGAGTATTTAATATCTCCTGTAATGTGGTCTCCAATTATCTTTTCAATCTCAGGTTCAGATCCATGCTTTTTTTTTATCTCTTCACTCCCACTACAAACATGAAGCCTCTGACCCAACCATGTACCTCAAACTATGACACCTAGAAATAGTTGTGTGTGTGTGTGTGTGTACACCAGTGCCTGCCTTCTATACTATCAGCATCAATTGTTCTCATTGACACCTTCATTAGTGTGTGTGTGTACACAAGTGCCTCCCTTCTATACTATCAGCATCAATTGTTCTCATTGACACCTTCATTAGTAGTGTTCTTCCTGCTTCAGTTGCCTCTACTCACCATATTTAATCTGTCCTAAGCTTCTGACAACCATTTGTTGCTTCCCTGATTATTTTACTCTTGGTAGATGGCAGCTATATATTTATAATATATACTTATATAAATATATAGTCACATACATAATTTATTCATATATAATGTATTCATATATATGAATTATATATAATATATAAACATGTAGATTAGCCTTAATATTTATTTCTGAGACTTGATTACAAAACTAGATTAAAAGTTCTGGTAAAATTGGTATCTGAACTCCTACATCACTACTCAATTTAACCTAGCACATAGCCTGTCTAGACCTGGAGATTAAAGAGTTGGATGATAGGAAGTAATTCCAGCTGGCATACAAAGATAGCTTCATGGTTTCATTTGGCTCATTGGCCCTACATTAGACCTCCTGGCTCATTCATAAGTTGGGTGAGAAGCTTTCTGGTCTACCTTGGAGTATATAGATATCTACTCTGAAAGAAATTCCTGGATGATCCTTGAGTCTCCAATACCTCACTCCCAAATTCAACTCTACAGTTCACACTTCACCCTACCTACAATGTATTATAGGTAAAAACTTCCTATTAATTCCATTCCACCTTGGCTCAAATCACTCCACAGTCCAACTGGATGACTTCAAGAGGCTACCAGCAGGTTCCCAACACATGTCCCTACCCTTCCCTTCCTAGAAGCTTTCTGCAGCTCTATCCCAAAGACTTTTCACAGAAGGCCCCTGCCCCTGAGTTGCACTCAGAATGAAAAGCAAAGCCCTTACAAATGCCATTCTCAGCCCACCTCCTCCTATATGTTTTCAACCAGCCCTCTCCTCATTGTCTCCTTCAGGATCCTGGCACAGCATAAGCAAGATCCCTCCAAAGCCCAGAAGGTACCTTCCTCTACGGACAATTGCCTACATACTTCCTCCATTTCTCTCAACACTCCCATATCTTCTAGTTACTTTGTCAGAGAACACTTTGGCCTTATCTGAAAAGTCTCACACATCTAATCCACTCCTTTACCTTGCTGTATTTTCCGAGAGAGCTCTTATCACCATGATGTAAAAGTCTTTTGAATGTTTATGTATACAGGTTTGGTCTGCCTTCCTCTAGAAAATAGTCTCTTGGGAGTAAATGTTTTGTTTTACTTACCACAATCCCCAGCTTACCTGGACCATACTAAATTCTGACTCTCTGTTCATTGGACAAACAACTAACTACAAGCAAATGCACTTAAAAGCTTGAAGTTTGAGTACCCCCCACTCCTTTTCCCCACCCCCGAATTCCCATTAAAATTTAGTGGAGAGTTTTAAGGATTCTTGATGTTCAAACCACATATAGGCCATTTAAATCAGAATCTCTTGGAGAGGAACCTACCTCTGGGTACTTTTTAAATGGTTCCCTATGTTTACAATGGAGCTCGGTTGAGAACTTTTGTTCTGGAGCAGATAAAGGAGTGATTGTGTTCTAATGGTGTTTGCATTCCTGGCTAACACCTCACTTCTTAAGTACCTATACATTTCAATTATTTAGTAAATACATCTTGAACAACCGTTTGGAAAAGGCTACTTTCGGTGCACAAAGTCATAAAGATCATTTGTGTGCAGCGGAAAAGCCAATCATGTTGCTTGATTTTATTTTGATTTTTACCTTCTTTGGGAAAAGAAAGGTAGTTGGAGAATGGAACAGGTAAGTGTTGAATAGTTATTCTCTACAATACATCCTGCCAGTTAATAACGATTCAAGTTTAATTTAATAGCCATTAATAGCAATAATATCTTATATGCATATAGTCTTTGAAAAATCTGCTTCCATGCAGACTTTACCCCCAAATAGAAAATGTCCTCAGTTTTGTGGAACTCATTCAATTTGGTAAGGTCAAATGTCTTGGAAATTAAGTTTCTGGAGTAAAAAAGAATCTAAGTACCCAAAGCTTCTTCTGATTGGAATGAAGCAGTTGGTCAGAATGAACCCACAAGTCCTCAAACATTGTGTTCTCAGGATGACAGACAATTAATGTGACCAAAATAGAGTGTTAGTTTTGTCATGTCAGCTTAATTATCATTAGTTACCAATATATAAAAAAATGACGCATTAATTAATTTTAAAAATAACATTACATATTAGTTTAAGTAAATATAATTTAATGGGAATTATATTATCCTAAACAAAAAAAATTTATACTTTTGAAAGTCTCATTTCTTTTTTTTTGGAGCATACCTGGTTGTGCTCAGGCCTGACCTCTGGATTTGCTCTCTAGAATTACTTCTGGCCAGAAGTAATTTCTATGGAGAAAAGTCTGGAGAGTGCTCAAAGAACTCAGAATTGAGCTGCCATTTGACCCAGCAATTGCTCTCCTAGGCATATATCCCCAAGATGGAAAGACATTCATTCCAAAATACGTATGCACTCCACTATTTATTGCAGCACTCAGTATAATAGCCAAATCTTGGAACCAACCTCAATGTCCAACAACAGATGAATGGATCATTAAGATGTGGTACATATATACAATGGAATATTACATGGCAGTTAGAAATGATACAATCACAGACTTTGCAGCAACGTGGATGGACCTAGATCATGTTATGTTAAACGAAGTAAGTCAGAAGACAAAAGAAAAACACAGAATGGTAGCACTATTCTGAAACACCTAGAATACATAAAAAACAAAAAAAGGACATTGAAGAAGCATAACTGCTAGAACCACAAAGAAAGACTTCATAAACTCCATTCCCTGATCTGCACAGCCACCAAGATCTCTAGAAACAGGTCTGATTTTACCATCCAAGATAAAGTAGAAGTCTTCCACATACCACGAAAGCAGCAAGAGGAGAATAAATGATCTATTTTTTTTGACGTCTTTATTTTGGTGTGGAGATTACGGTTGATGTCTCCAATATTATTTTATTTTATTTTGTTTTGTCTTTCTCTTTCTTTTTGCACTTGAGTATGATTTGATTTCAGAACCGAGATTATTGTGTGGTGCCTGTTTTTATTGTTGTGGTGCTTATCGGTTATTTAATTCGATATTTTGTGTGTGTGTGTGTGTGTGTGTGTGTGTGTATTGTTGTGGTATTTTAATTACTTTTTTCACATCCTCTCTCAAACTGAGGTTGGAAGCCTCTAGACAGGACTCTGCCTATTTTCAGTATATTTGATTTTTGATTGAGAAGAGGACATATTAGGTGATGGGTATTCCCCTGATTTAATGTGAATATGTACCCAAAATACTACAGTGAAAGATATGTAAGCCATTATGGAAAAAAAAGAAAATTGTGTTTTTAATCAGAAACTTTCTTTGACTTACATGTATTATTATTATATTAATTATATTATATGTTATGTTATGTCACTATATTATGTTATATTAGTTTACCTTATTATGTTAATCAATTTTGTCCTTTAAATGAATTCTTACTTAAAAAAAAACAAAAAAAAAAAAAACAAAAAAAAAAACAACTTTAGTTTGCCCTGAAGAAAAGAAAAAAATAAATAAAAGATAAAATAAGGCCTCCCAATTCTTACCACAGGCTGTGTTCTTTACACTGGCTGTATAGAAAGAGGAGGTACAGTAAAGGCACCCCATATACACCTCAACACAGGCCCCTTGCCGGGTATGTATTGTGAATTGGGGGACAAAAAAAAAAAAAAAAAAAAAAAAGAAAGCTCAATTTTTATCATCATAAAAAAAATCCCAGTTGTTTTTTTGTCAAGTGATGAACCATTTGGATCATTTTTGAGAAAAATTGCATCAAATAGCTAGGTGTGAAGAGCTGAGTTTTGTCTGCCAACAATTTCTTCAACTAATAGTGATGTTCCATGAAAGGAGATACGTATTCTGATACTCACAATTGTCTGCTGTCCTAGAAACATCACTGGGGTTCAGTAAACAGCAGAAGTGCTTTCTATATATTTCCAATCTTATTACATAAATTGTAAAAATGTGTTCATTCTAGTATTAAGATATAATAAGTTCAACGATTTTTATAATTTCATCAAGAGTATCTTTTATGAAATTTATATAATTTTTACTATGAGGACATGATAGTAGTGACTGCAGTGCATACTATTCATATCCATTGTTGCCACATTCCCACTCAGGAAAGCACACACCAAAGTGTAGTGCTCTCCTGAAAAGGAATTATTTGCCAAAAAGGCCCGCTTAGAGCAGTCAAAATCACTTGACCCTTTGCGTGGAGGGTTTGGCAATAATTCTAAATAGTGGCTATAACTATCTCTCTCTTTATTTTAAACCAATATTAGAAATCAGGCCTTAGTAATTTCTTCCTACAACAGAGGACAGCAATCAATCCAGCCAAAAGTCTCCCATTTAACTGCTCCCTGTAATTTTTCCTACTCTGGCGCCTAAACCAAGGTTTTTCCATAAACTTAGCTCAAAACAAAGTAATTTTCACTTTCCCCCCCCGAAACTCTGAAACATTCCTCTCTTCCAACTTCCCTGTTAATTACAAGCTCCCTTTTCACCTTCAGCATCAGCTCTTCATATGCTAATCTAGCCAGGGTCTTCCCTTTCTTTCCCCAGCCTCTTTGATGCCTAAAATTTGCATCTGCCTTCCTGCCTCTACCTTTTTAAAGCTGCCAGCTTAAAAAATAAATTTGTCTTCGTTCTTGGAATGAAGTCCCCATGCAATCTGCGTGGTTTCATTTCATTTCTACAATATATTTTCCGTCATTAGCCATTCCGCGTGCCCACCTTTTCCCGTGGAATTTTTCCCGAACTCCACGAAGGATTTGTTTGCAGGTGCTGTAGACTGCAAACAAAATTTGGCTCACAGCACATTGTCATTGTCTTAACTGTTGCTTTGCAAACTACCATCAGTTTGACCCAGGATTGTGCTTGTAACATTATTGAGAATGCTAACATATCTTTAAATAGACAAATAATGTGTGAGCAGGAACTAATATAGGATTGTGCTTCATGGTTCCTCTAAAATAGCTTCCCCCCCAAAAAAATAAAATAAAATAGCTTCCCAACTTTCCTGATCTATATATCTAACTTTGAAAATTGTCCTGGAATTACTCATAAAAAGCAAAGTCCATTCCCCATTGTTTTAAAAGAATATTTTAACTTCTTAACTATGAATGAAGGGAAGAGAGAAAAAAACTGGCACTTGGACCCTATTCTTACTTTTCAGAAAGAAGACATTGGGTGGGATATGGTATGTGACATAAACAGAAATATGTGAGGGAATTCCAACAAGGTTTAAAAATACAACTTTGTTTTTATTTCCTAGGGCATATACCATCAAAGAAAAGCTTGGTATTTAACATGGCATAGGATCAACACGTTGCTGTTCAAGATGTGATTAAAAATGCCTTATGTATCACATCACAGCCTCATGGTGAGATATGGAACTCTGGCTACCTAGGATCAAACAGAGGCAAGAATGGCTGTTATCACCATGCTTTTTACAATCCAATTTTCTTTCCTTTTTTTAGTGTGTGTGTATGTTTGTTTTTTTGTTTTGGGGCCACACCTGGTGACGTTCAGGGGTTACTTCTGGCTATACACTCAGAAATTGCTCCTGGCTTGAGGGACCATATGGGACCCCTGGGGAATCAAACTGCAGTCTGTCCTAGGCTAGTGCGTCCAAGGATAATGCTCTACTGCTTGTGCCATTGCTCTGACCCCTCAATTTTCATCTTGAATAATATTTTGGGTTAGTAGAGCTTCACACTCTTAAAAGTCTAAATCTCATAGGAGCCATTACCAAAGTCCTAGGGTTATTCATCCCACCTCCAGAACCCCCTCCATCCTGACCCATTCTTGCCCCTTGCCATTTCTTTCTGGCAGCATCATATTTTTCAGTTATTTTTTTGTTGTGTTTTGTCTGTTTACTTTGGTATTTGTATTCTGCATATGAGTAAAATAATTGGATGTTTTATTTTGTAACTTATTTCATTGAGTATATTAATTCTTACTTCAGGATCCATTCATGCTGTTACTAAAGTACTGACTTCATTTTATTTTAACAACTACATAGTAAAATGGAATATTATGCAGCTGTGAGGAAAACTAAAGTCGTGAAACTACTTATACATGGATTAATAATGGAGAGTATTATGCTGAGCAAAATGAGTCAGAGAGAGCTGGATACACATAGAATGATCCCACTTATTTGTGGGATATAAAAAATATAGTATAATAATAATATCCAGAGACAATAGAGACAAGGGTCAGGAAGACCAGTCCATGGTAGGAAGCTTGCCACAAAGAGTAGGGAAGTGAAATTTAGGGCAGAGAAGGGACCATTATGACAGTGATATTTGGAAATGATTACTCTGGTCAAGAACTGGTGCTGAAAGGAGATAAAATGATAGACATGATACTCCTTTAGTAGCAATGCTGCAAAACAGAAGGAGAGAGGAAAGAGAGAGGGGAGAGAGAGAAATAAGAGGGGAAAGAGAAGAGAGAAAGTGAGAAGAGAGAGGAGAGACAAAGAGAGAGAAGAGAGGAAGAGGAGAGAGAGAAGAAAATACTCTGCTACAAAGGCTGGCAGGGAAGAAAGCAGGGAGTAGGGAAGGGAAACTGGGAACTTGGTGCTTAAATAAAGTAATTTAAAATATAACAGCTATTTTCTATTGAGTACATATAACAAAGTTGCTTTATCCAGTATAACAGCTTCTGCCTTTTGCTCTGGTTTTGTGTTTAAATACTATACTGTAATCTCTTACTATGAATCTATGTCTGCCTTAATATTGGATTTAATTTTTTGTCTGCATAACATAGATGGATTTTTACTCATAGTCTCCCTAGATCTCTGGATGGTGTTTATCCCATTCACACTGATATATGTAGCTTCATCACTGTCATTATTTCTTTATATTTTCTTACTGTTATTTGCCAAAAATCTCTTTTCTTTTGAATAGTTTCCCCTGGGAATTTTCAGTTTTCTGGTTTTCTTCCATCTATACTCCACAGATATTTTTGTCTTCCTGTTACCATGTATTCAGAATTGGAATGTCTTAATGGCAGTCATCTTTATTATATCTTTATTATATATTATCAGTGCCTTATCTTTAGATCAAACATATTATGTTTTATTTCCCTCCCCTTTGGTATTTCATTTGCCTATTTTTTGTTTGTGTTTCTATAATGCCACTTACCCATAGTTTAAGTTTTTATTTTTTTTTGGCTTGTTAGTTTTCCTATAACATTTCAGCACACCTTATTGTGGGTGTTTTAATTTATTCACCAAGTTTGAATTTATCACCATAAATTCAATTCTCTTGTACTTATTAGAGGAAGCCTTTATTTCTATATCATAGTTGAAATAAAATCTTTCAGAGTATATCTTTTTTTTTTTTTTTTTTTTTTGGTTTTTGGGCCACACCCGGCAGTGCTCAGGGGTCATTCCTGGCTGTCTGTTCAGAAATAGCTCCTGGCAGGCACGGGGACCATATGGGACACTGGGATTCGAACCAACCACCTTTGGTCCTGGATCGGCTGCTTGCAAGGCAAGCACCGCTGTGCTATCTCTCTGGGCCCAGAGTATATCTTTCTTAACCGAAGTTTTCTTCTTTAATAATTGTAAAAATAATATTTTACTCTAACCTAGCTTATTAATTTTTGGCTGACAAATCTGATAATCAGTGTCTTTGTATGTTACACCTTACCCTGTTATCATCACTTCAATATTTCCCTTTTCATTGATTTTTTTTTTGACAATTTAAGAGTGGTGTGTCTTTTGTATGGCATTTTGCATTTTTATTTGTTTGTTTGTTTTGGTTTTGAGGCCATACCTGGTGGTGCTCAGGGTTTCTTCCTGGCTCTACACTCAGAAGTCACATGTGGCAGGCTCAGGGGACTATATGGGATGGTGAAGATTGAACCTGGGTCTTTCCCTGGTTAGCAGCATGCAAGGCAAAATGCCCTGCCACTGTGCTATCACTTTCCAGCTACACATTTTGCAGTTTTAAAAATTAATTTTCTGTCAGTTTCCTGAAATGTATTTATTTATTTCCATTACTTGAATTTGGGGCCGTAGCAATATCACAGCGGTAAGGCATTTGCCTTGCATGTGGCCAATGGACTCCGGTTCAAATTCCGGCATCCCATATGGTACCCCGAGCCTGCCAGTAGAGACTTCTGAGCAGAGAGCCAGGAGTAACTCCTGAGCACCACCAGGTGTGACCCAAAACCCCCAAAAAATTCATTTTTAGTTTCCTGAATCTTAAAGATTAGTTCCTTTTAAGTTCTTAAAGTTATTATTTCTTTGACTATACTTTTAGTTCCATTCACTCTCTTTTCATAATTTGGTTTACTCATCATCTTTAAGTTCCCAATTCTAATGTGAGCTGATAGTTATTATAGAATTTCTTCATTCATCTTCTTATTTAGACCTCCTCATTTTTGTAGTCAATACTGTAATTTCATCTTCAATTTCACTTATTTATTTTGTAAGAATGAGGTGCTCTTTTATACTCCCCCTAGAGTTTTTATTTTATGTATTGTGTTCTTCATAGCCAATGTTTGTTTGGATTTTGATAGTTTTAATCTTTTTTAGTAAGAAATTACTTCTGTTCCTGTATTTCCTTCATTTTTATTTACATTTTTGTTAGTGTGCATATAACATCTTTTATTCATACCCAATAATAATGTTAATTCAATGTTTCTTAGGCTCTTCATTTCTATATCAATAAGATTTGTATATTTACTTTGGTGGCTACACTCTGTAGTTCTCAGGGTTTAATCCTGGTTTTATACTCAGAGATTACTCTTGTCAGTACTTGGGTTATCATATGGTATATTGGAGATCAAATCTTGGATGACCAAAGGCAAGGCAAGAACTCTACCTACTGTCCTATGGCTCTGGCTCTCATAAGTTTTATTTCTAAGAAATTTTCATTCTCAATCTGCCATCTGATTTAACTTTCTACTTCATTTTCTTGATTTAGAGTTCTATTTTTTAATACCTTTGGGAAATGGGGGGGGAGAGGTACATTTGTAAAAGAATTAAAAAATATATAAATCCAGACAATAGATGTCCAGTCTGAGTATAATATCACTCACTGTCTTCTCATGATTAGGCCCATTTTCTGCCTGAGCTTGATGGATGTCCTAGATTCTATCTCTAGGACCAACTACAAATGTCTGCTTTTATTGGTGCATATGGAAATATTCTTGCCTCGATTTCTAATGATGGGGTAAACTATCCATAACACCAGTTTCCCTCTTCCATCACAAATGGGCAAGTATTCTAATCCCAAACTTTGCCAGCTACAAAGGTTCACCCCTAATGGCTCTGGGAGAAGAGGCATCTAATTCTTATTATGTTTATTAATATTATTGAAATTTTTGTCTAGTCTCAACAGCTGGCCTTGAGAAATATAGGTGCTCCTAACTTCTTAAAAGGGTTGAGGACTTGTTTGATCTTAAAGTTCAGTCATATTATCAATTGGAACTAGAGGAATGAGCACATAGGGAGTGTTCCATGTTACACTATTATCTGGTAAAATTTATCATTGTCAGAATCTAGTATCTGAACCCAGTTTCTGGAAGCTTCCTTAATGGGAGTTGTCATGGGGATCCTAGAGAATTGAGTATGCTCAAAGTCCTGATGCCCCCATATCTGATCTATCATTTGTACTCCTCCTATAACCTCAAAGTACTTTACTTTGCTTAGGAGTTATCTGGAATTCTGAACTCAAGTATCATTATTATATTAAAATGGCAAACTTTTAGATAACACCTTTAAAAGTTGATCCCATTTCCTCAGGAACTGACTTATGAGAGATCTATGAAAACATGTAACTGGTTTCTGACTGTGTCTTAAGAGATTTTGTTTCTGACCTTGTATCTCCCACTATATTTTATAGGTATGTGTACTCTTATTATTCTTTCTTTTTTTTTTTTTTTTTGGATTTTTGGGCCACACCCAGCAGTGCTCAGGGATTACTCCTGGCTGTCTGCTCAGAAATAGCTCCTGGCAGGCACAGGGGACCATATGGGACACTGGGATTCGAACCAACCACCTTAGGCCCTGGATCGGCTGCTTGCAAGGCAAACGCCGTTGTGCTATCTCTCCAGACCCACTCTTATTATTCTTATTAAACTTAGTTTGAAGTTGTCACTACAATAAGGCAAGAAAAATAATAAGGGTATATATATTGAGGAGATAAAAAACTGTTCCTATAT
Organism: Suncus etruscus; assembly: GCF_024139225.1. Classification (NCBI taxonomy): domain Eukaryota; kingdom Metazoa; phylum Chordata; class Mammalia; order Eulipotyphla; family Soricidae; genus Suncus; species Suncus etruscus. Next base: position 41,142,318 of record NC_064860.1, on the reverse strand, counting down.
GCAAATGGTATATAAACATTAAAATTACTCAAAGCATCTATAAAATAAAAACTCTTGACAGTAAAAATTGTCAAACTAAAAAGAATTAGACATTTTTTCTCTCTAGAGAAGACTATATTCTCTCTTGAATACATTTCTCTCCCCCCCATTATAATTCTTTAAGTACATTCCATTTAATGAAACAACTGTGCTTCACTAAAATAATAAATACAAAGTAAATTAAGTAAGATTGCTGGATATATCATGGCAAAAAATTACAAATTATAGGGGCTCAGAGAGATCCTACAATTATCTTGTATGCAACTCACCCTGATTTGATTCCTGGTATTTTATATGGTCTAATGAGCCCAGACAGAAGTTATCCCTGAAAGAAGAATCAGGAGCAAGTCCTGAGTACAGCTAGATGTGCCCCCAAAACAGAACAACCTACGTATCCTATAGTCAAAAGTGAATATGTAAAAACTAAAAACTTTTTAAATATTAATTATAGTCATGTAAAATAAAAGGAAACATTTATAGACTTGACAAGATGTATAGAGAGACAGCAAGCAGAAAATTTCAAAACACTGATGAAAGTATTAAACATTATATAAGCAAATTAATGGAGACATTTTGTGATCATGAATTAGAAGGTACAACATAGTATGCTTTGTAACTCATCCCAATCTAATCTATAGATTTTATTTTTTATTATTATTTTTTTTTGGCGGGGGTTACACCTGGCAGCGCTCAGGGGTTACTCCTGGATCTACACTCAGAAATCGCTCCTGGCAGGCTCCGGGGGGGCCATATGGGTTGTGGGGATTCTAACCGTCCTTCTGCATGCAAGGCAAATGCCTTACCTCCATGCTATCTCTCCAGCCCCTAATCTGTAGATTTATCATTTCTATCAATAGTCCTAGAAATATCTTTAGTGTATATGAACAAATTTATTCTTAAAGTTTATTGAAAATTTACTTTCTAAAATTGCTAAAATAAAGAGGAAGACATTTGTACTTGATGGTAGTTCATTAGGTAGCTGCAGTAATCAAGACTGTGGTCAGAACAATAAAATGTACATATATTAGTAGTACATAAAATCCTAAGGAAAACCCACACAAGCAAATATGGCTGAACATTTTCTATGATCTAAAAAAGTGAATTTAATTTATAGTAAAGTGGGCACAAAAGACCTAATAAAAAGTAAAATGCATCAATTATAATGACAAATATTAATATTTTTTAAATTTAGAAAGTATTCACATATTAAAAAACTGGCCCTTTAAAAGTGTAGTTTGGAAATATTTAAATATTCCTGGAGCTGAAGAGATAGCACAGCAGTGAGGCATTTGCCTTGCATACAGAAGGACATTGGTTCGAATCCTGGCATCCCATATGGTCTCCCGAGCTTGCTGGGGGCAATTTCTGAGCATAGAGCCAGGAATAACCCCTGAACACTGCTGGGTGTGACCCAAAAACCAAATAAAATAAAATAAAATAAAAAATAGAATATTGCTACTATTGGCACAACAATTTAATGCTAGTTTATTTCTATCCTCCCTACCAAAAAAAGTAATGCCATATTTATTAGGACTCACTCTCAAAAGGAGTTAAAAAAAAATTTTACTTTATCAAGAATTTTGATGGGCCCAAGGAAAAATCCAAAAGTTCCTCAACACAAGCCCTTAGAAGTCTGATTATTTATTAAATAAGCACCGAGTCTTTCTTAAAAGAGTCTTTTAAGTCATAGGCACTAAGATACTTGTACCAACATCGTTGAGTTTCTTCCCCTTTTATAGGGGAACAGAGAAGCTCCCAAATAGAACATGTTATGAGAAAATAAAGAAAACTCTATTTTCCTGAAAATCTGAGTCATGCCATTTAAATTCTAACCATCCCCATTCCCAACACTTTCAGATATAAAACAAAAAAACTAAGGCTCAGAAAAGTTCAGGGGCCGGAGAGATAGCATGGAGGTAAAACGTTTGCCTTTCATGCAGGAGGTCATCGGTTCGAATCCCGGCGTCCCATATGGTCCCCCGTGCCTGCCAGGAGCAATTTCTGAGCCTGGAGCCAGGAATAACCCCTGAGCACTGCCTGGTGTGACCCAAAAACCAAAAAAAAAAAAAAAAAAAAGAAAAGTTCAGTGAGTACCCAGTGTCATGTGTAGATTTAAATTGGTTTGATTCCAAATCCTACACTTTTTTTTTTGTTTGTTTGTTTTTGGTTTTTGGGCCACACCCTGTGACGCTCAGGGGTTACTCCTGGCTATGCGCTCAGAAGTTGCTCCTGGCTTCTTGGGGGACCATATGGGACGCCGGGGGATCGAACCGTGGTCCGTCCTAGGCTAGCGCAGGCAAGGCAGGCACCTTACCTCCAGCGCCACCGCCCGGCCCCCAAATCCTACACTTTTTATGAGCAGAAGGGAGACTCATGCTAGCAAGAATAATAACAAAATTAGATTCTAGGAAGGATAATCTAGTAGGACATAGTAAATCAAGGTCTACAATGTTGAGGATTTTAAAAACAAAGTATAGCATTCTAACTTCCCAAAACACTTTAGATGTGCATTTCCAAGAATATTTCCTACTTAGAATTTAAAATACATATTTAAAATGCATTTTAATAATTAAAGAATTCTTCCTCCAACACTTATATGTAACACTTGCAAAGTTACTGCACAAAGTCAATGGGCACAGTAGTATATGTTGCTTCAATATCAGCTAGTATTAATTGAGCATCAATTCATAATATGTCAGACCCTGGGACAAACTCTTTCTATTAATATTCTCATTTTAGGAGAACTGAGTCAAATGATACTGTGAATCATTTGAGATCCCACGTCTCATCCCTTCTGCTCTCCAAAATCCATACATTCTTCAATCTAAGTACTGAATCTGAAAAAGTTGAGTGTTATCTCTTAAAGGAGGAACAGAATAGAAAATAAAAACCAGTCACCTTAAGGTGGCTGATTTAATTGGTCAGACTTTTAGACAATTTCTTTGTTTTATTTTAACAGAAAAAAAAAGCAAAGTGAAGAAAACATTGCTGGACTATTATGTGCAAGAGAGTTCAAAATGCATATAAAAACTTAGAAATAATACAAATGAGGAGTTATGGAGAAAAGGAAAAAGAGAGAGAGGAGGTGAAAAAATTTTAATGATAAAACCTTCAATATGTAGATTAAGAGAACTATTAGCTGTCTTTCTTTAAGAATTTGAGTTCATACTACAATTAGACATAAGTGTCATAGGAACTCATTAATTGAATTGTGGTCTCTCAAAATGTCTCCTCCAGCTTTAACCCCTGGCAGTTGTAAATATGACCTTATATGCAAATATGTGATTTTATACTATAAATATGTAAAATATATGACCCTATATTATAAATATAACCCTTATATGTCTAGCATATTAAAGAAAGTTAAGGTCACTAATACAAAAATGACCAATTTTCCTGTAAGAAAGGAGATTTTGATGTAGACTCATAAGTAGGGACACCCTCTGACTGTTAACTGAGACAGAGAACAATAAGCATCTATAATATAAGGGACAAGGATTGGTAGAAATGTTAAGAAGTTGAATGTGTCAGGAAAAGGTTCTACTGAGCACTGAGCAGGACCATGGCACTGCTGACACCTTGATTTGTCACTTCTGGTTTCTAGAACTGTGAGAAAGGACATTTCTGAGTTTTAAACCAACCAATTGATGTTTTGTTATGGCAACCCAGGGCACTAACACATAGGGGTTTGGGCAATAAAGGGGGCATAATAGGAAGAAAGATTGATTATGCATGGGGGAAAAGAGGAATAGAAGTGACAGTGCCATGGGAATGATGCAATATGCGTTGGAAAAGAGGAAGATGTGATGTACTTACGTACTTGTTCTAATTTTCTTAGATTTCAAAATCCTTGGAGTAAGATTCATGTAAATTGGGTATCACAGACATAACCAAAGAGAAACACTATGGCATGTTTGTGTATAAATGTGTGAGACTGAATATAAATAGATGGTACAATTCCCAAATGGGACTAATCATTTATCTTAATTACTAAGAAGAAAATCACACCAAGCATTTTCATGTGTGTATTTGTTGTATCTATCTCGTGTAGTACAGTCAACAGGAAGTTTGTTAAAAGTTGGTTTGTTTTAGGAAACTTTGTATGAAACATATTCTTCCCTTCTCTGAGTTTCACACATTGATGGTTCTTTTCCCAATTCAGATGCCTTGATAAAACATCTCTCAGGCCTCTTTAATTCAGAAACACATGGTGATCATTGAGGAACTGTATCATGCTTAATGGATATTCAACAAGAAGAAATGTGTATTGTGCACCAAATATATTTGCATAAAATAATTGACATAGATGAATATTCTTCAATCATTTTTTATGACCTCTATTCCCCTTCTGACCTCATTTCATTCTTGTACACCCCAACTATGGAATATTCTTTAGCTTTGGTGTTATTTTTACTTGAAGCACCCTTGGACTATTCAGAGGGCCCATAGGTGGATGGGGCATATGGGCCTATATAAGAAACACTGATATAGACATGAACCAGATTATGAGGTGAAGTACCACTTTGTTCTCATGAAAAAAGACTGACAGTGACACTGAAAAAGGGCTAGATTGGGGACTCTTAAATTTAGTTCCCTTTGCTCTATACACCTTTCAGAATATGGTTATGAGATTTTTGTCTTTACTTCTATAGAAGCTCTTTGACCTTTTCATCCTAGGAATGACTAAATTCAAGGGAACAAGCATGATATGACCCATCTGAGAGACTGGGGTTTTGCACTGTATATTTCTATCTGGTGAGATTCTCTTTTTAATATAGACTGTAGATGGATTCTCCCTTCAGTCTGTGGTTCCGGGTACATTTTAAGTAAGTAATCTGACATCAATTTCTAGTCATGACATTTGGTCATGATTTGACACAGGATATATTTCTTCACCTCTAAAATAACTTCCCTCAATGGTCAGATGGTGCGTTTCCACCTAAAGACTTTAGTCACTATCAAATGAGGGTATTCTTGTCTCTTTGAAGAAATAGTTCTAGCAGGTATGGGACTTGGTAAAGTCTTCACTAAAAATGTAGAAAATGACTCAAATGGGTGCTTTAATCCCAGGACTTTCTTTGAGTGAGCAAAGGGAGTTTGATCATAGAACCCCTCCAATGAGATAAGAGTATACTATTGTGATTCTGTTCTCCTTTTATAGACTCCAAGGTGAGCACAACCATCCCAAGGAGGATTATAATGATAATGCCTCCTTGCTGAACTCTAATCTAATGCATCCAACCCCTTTCCACTTGGGGCACTGAGGGCTCAGTATAAAATTTTCCAGAGTGGCTCTTCTACTTCCTGTCTGCCCTCATTTCCAATATCTACCTTTAATCTGGTACATTTCAAAAAATAGTGTCATCCATGGGGGACACAGCCTTCTATCCCCCACACAGCTGTCATGTCATCCACACTCAGCTCACCGGCAAGTTCTACTGTCCACCATGTCAAGATTTCATTCCAAGCCCGACACTCTCTTTTCCCCTCCCCAAACTCTTCTCTCTTCATCTGCTTCCTTGCCCTCTTATCCAGATTCCACTCCACAGCCACAAGTGATGGCTTCTCAAAACTCCAAATTAGTTCTCTTCACTTTCTGCTTAAAACCCTCAGTGGTTTCCCAGGGCACTTAGAGAAAACTTAAACTCTTCATGGAAGCTCCAAAGCCTTGAATAACCCCATCTCTGCCCACTCCTCTCCTCTTCTCAGGCCACTTTATAAATTAGTTGTGAGCTAAACATCATGCATATCTTATCCCTATCAAAGGATCTTTGCATGCTAACCTAGACTCCCCTCCTAATCCTCCACTTTTGCAGACCTTGCTATTTACATCCAGTTAATGCTCCAAATGGGTCTCTGACTTCAACCTTAATTCAAAATACAATTTAGGGTTATTTTCACCTATTTTCTTGCATTCTAACCAAAAGCCCACTAATATTAAGCTTAATAACTTTTATTTATAATAAAAATTTAGTAAAATAGTTAGTGTATTTTTTCTTGAATATGCAGATCAAGAAAGAACATTGCTATGATTGCTATATCTCTTCCCAAGTTTATTCCCATAGAACCTCCATCAGCCAATTCTCTGGGTGACCAATTTTGGGGCCTATTTCTATACTTTTTTCACCTTTTCCTGAACTTCAAAAAAAGGCAAGCTTGTGTCTACTCTAGTGTATATATATATATATATATATATATATATATATATATATATATATATACATACATACATACATACTACATATATATTTCTTTTACTCAACAAAATGTGTTCAGATACTTTTTATAGTTATGTAGAAAATAAGTAGTAGCTTGCTTTATAAATATGTAATATTTTATCGAATGATTGTACGATTTTATTTAGTCATTATATTTTAGATGGTATTATGACTTATTTTAATTTGGAGCTTAAAAGAATCAAACTGAATATGAATACTCACCTTTAGGTTGGGAACTTTCACCCTTTAAATCTTTAGTACATTTAATAGCTAATATCTGTTGAATTAACAAATATTAAATTCTATTCATTTGATTTTTTATTTCTTATTTTGTTAAGTTTGCATTATTTCATCCAGCTTGCCATATATCTAAAAGCACCAATTCTCACTGTTTAGTGCCCTATGGTACAGAAAATTCCAGAGATAATAGGATTTCTTGACCCATTTTTTTCCTTAAATAAACCTTAGATCATTGTGCAAAGGATACCTTAATTCTTTGGGGTTTAAGATTATCTTAAACTAATCAGTGTGACACTGAATTGGGCTCATGTGTCGGTCTTAGCCCATCTTTAATGGATCTTGTAGAATTGAGTCTGTAGAAAAAAATGTCTGAACTTTATTCTAATAGGTTTTTGGTCCAGGGAAGACCTGACTGGCACAAAGCAAAAGTTCATCAAACAATTTTTATGTCCTAATTTATTCCTTATATCACTTCATAATCAATACTGGCAGAGTAAGCATCAAATATTTCTTTGAGGTAATCACTGTTGCCTCAAAGGTTTTTATTTCCTAAAGTTGAATGTTATAAGAGACACCACTGGCATTTAATAGAAAACTCTACCATATTACATACTATATGTATATATATATATATATATATATATACATACTATATGTACCTTAGAAGGTACATATAGATGTACTGGGAATATGGTTTAAAATATATACAGATGTCTTGCATATTTGAGGCCCTGGATTCAATCTCTAGGACCACCTCACTTATGTTATATATATATATACATACTATATGTACCTTAGAAGGTACATATAGATGTACTGGGAATATGGTTTAAAATATATACAGATGTCTTGCATATTTGAGGCCCTGGATTCAATCTCTAGGACCACCTCACTTATGTCTTAACCTTGGGCACAACTGGATGTTTTATGCATAAGAATTTTCAAAATGTATAAATATTGTAAATTCTTCTAGATAAGACGTAGAGTTTGCATATGCAAAAGTATCATTTTGTGCCTGGGTATTCATCTGTGATAGGGAGGTTCTTTGTATGGTTCACATAGACCTTTATCCCATATTTATACCTTCATTTAATTCCCCCAACTTGATTAGTTTATAACTGTGACTTGAAGCTAATCAATGAATATGGTAAAAAAAAAAAAAGAGTGTAGATGGGATTGGGATGATGTGGATGAGTATATTTCAACTTATACTGTACTTCTTGCTGAAATATCTCTCTTTGCTAACTTTGATGAAGCAAAAAAAAATGTTGGATAGTTGCAAGGAAGGACCTGTAACTCTAAAAGACAAAGGCAGTTTCTAGTCTACAAAGATCTCTGCAGTTCCTTCAATATATAAATCTATTAGTCTTACAATAAAAAAGAATTGAGCTATGACAACATACGAACATGTAGTATCTTAAAAAGTCTTAGTTGAGTAATAAACCAGTCAATATTGTACTGGTAGCCTTTAGAAACCCTGAAACAAAGCACACAATAAAATTGTGACTCAAATCCTGACCCCCAGAAACTATGATGATAAACATGTATTTTTTTATGCAATTTTGATTTTGATAACAGTGTTTTATAGAAACAGATTTTGCTAATATTCTATCTTATTATTTGACTAGCATTTACTGAGAGCATCCAAGGTGCCATGTATGATATTGGACAAAGAATATAAGATATTACTTAGTTATTATCATTCAACTCAAAATATCTTGAAATTCTTCTCATTCTATATTAAATTATTTTAGAGAGATAAAAAATATGCAAAGACTATCTGAGTTAGCACAATACTGAAACTTTTTATGTTTTTAATGTTTTCACTATAAACAATGTCCTATTGGGCAATATTTAATTTTCACTACAAAAATAAACATAGAACAAAAATGGCAGGAAATCTTCCAAGATTGGAAGTACTTAAAGGATATCTTAAAAGATATAAGTTTTTATAAGAGTTATTCTGGATTCAAATATTAAATGAACATTGCTTGTTATATGCATTATATGTTATGGCTAATTTAAATCTATTTCTGTGGTTAAATAATTGAAACAGTCTTAATTTTATAGCAGCTGTGATTCTGTGGTCAAATTATTTTGTCTATTTTTGTTTTAACAGCTGTGGATATGTATATGTGTGTATATGATTGTAAATGATTTTCATGCAATAACAGTCATTGTGACTAGTCACCAAAATCTGAAATTAGTCACTCTGGTTTTTTTTGCAAGTCCTTCCAATTTCTCACAAGTACCTCCAACATCTTGTACTATGAGTCATACCCTTTGGTGGGGAAGTTGACATTGCTTCTAAGTAATATAAACAGAAAAATCCCTTATTTTTTTCATTCATAGAGATTATTTTCATAAAGAAAATTATAAAATTTTCTACATAGATAGTAAGGACTTTAAGTTTTCTATAAGTAATTCTTATGCTTTAAGAGCTTTTATATATTTTTTCAAGATACTAATATGCAGTTTCATTACCTTCAATTTTATTGTATTCCCAAATTAAAAGCTTTCAACATATTTAAATTTTTTATTTATTGTTTCAGGGTAACATGCAAAAATGCTCAGGGGGCTAGCACTAACTATACATTTGGGGATCACTCAGAAGGCCAGGGGTACTAGGGATAGGATGTAGATCTCCCACAATCAGAGAGCATGTGCTAAGTCTATTGAGCCATTTTTTAATCCCTTATCAGATTTTAAAGTGCCTACTTAAATTGTTCATTTGATATTTTTGTGGTATTATTTCAGGTTTTAACTACATAAAAAGGCAATTTCCCTTAGAAACTAATAAACAGTTGTAGGTTTATGTGTAAGAAAGGAAATTATTAAAACTAGCAAGTCTACGAACATGAAATTGACAAGTACTTTATGGCCAACACAATTTTAAGTTTGGGTATATTATAACCAAGTGCTATTTAAACTTTAACTATAATTATTTGCCAATCAAATATATACTCTACTATTGTTTATTTTTTTATTTTTTTTATTGTGACTGAAGTTCATTACACAGAATTATTTACGATACATAGTGACAAAAAATGAAGGGCATTCCCACCACCAATGTTATCCTTCCTCCACTCTTGTTCCCAGCATGTCTCCCACATCTCCCTCCTTTACCCCCCAGAATCCTAGTGCAAATGATCTCCGCCTTACAGCTTGTTATAGCTTGGGTATCTATTCTGTTTGATGTTCCAGTCTGGTCATTTTTTTATTTACATTACATGTTCATATGACTGGTCCTGGTATCATTCTCCCCCCACCTCAGTTTATGAGGCTCAATGATTCAAATTATGCTATTCTGTTGGAGGTAAAAAGGTTAAGGAAAAGAGGAGAAAAAATTTGGTATCAACTACTAAAAGAAAAAAATTACTGAATAATATCCACAAAAGTGTAAAAGAAAGAAAAAAGTGGAAGAAAAAGAAGAAAAATAATATAAAAAAAAACAAACAAAAAATAAAACAAAACAACACCAGAAAAAGTGCTGCAGTGGCAGGGTTTGTGTTACGCCACCTTTTTTTTTTTTTTTTTGTATAGGCACAGCAAGTATTGGGGAAGGAAGGAAATTCCCGTGGCCTAAGAGATTCAGGTTTTTTCCACTCTTGAAGCATATTGTCATGGGAACAACCACTGGCTCCATACCTTCTCATTGCCATATCCCAGGGTTTTTTGTTTGTTTGTTTGTTTGTTTTGTGGTATCAGGAACCTTTCTTATCTGTTGTGGATGAGAAAATAAGGCCACTATAGCAAGCAATAATTTGCTTGCTATATTTGCGCAGGTCCTAGGACAGGCCTAGGATAGAGTCTTTAAGGTTCTAGAGGTACTGTTCCACCATTGTTGGTGTGTTCAGTTTTCTGTATCATGTGCTCCATGTTTTTGCTCTTTCCCTAAGCTGAAGTCTAGGAAATTATGGTTCCAATGGTTCTCCTCAGTCTCTGTTGTCAAAATTGGGCCTCTGTACTAAGAAGTCTTGATTTTTGTAAAAGACCTGAGCTATAGCCTAGGGTAGGGTTTTCCTTAATGGTTTCAAGGTATGTTCTGTTCAGTCACAGTTGTCAAAGTCAGTTTTCTGTAGTTAGTGCTCTTATTTTTCATAGTTCAAAGGACGATACATCTTCTGATTTCCACTTAGTGTTAGGTGATGTGATAGGACCTCCTGGTCTTAGGTCAAGTTTTCATTTCCTCGCTGTCCTCATTGGCATATTAACACTGGCACAAGTATATCTCCCAATGCAACTTAGTTCCTGGTGTTGTTGCATGGGTTTGTTTCAGTTCTACGTCCGGGATCTGGGATTTGAGAATGAACTAACACTGTCCAATCTCATGGAGACTGAGTTGTATCCACATGACATATGTCCAGGATGAGAGGCACCCTTGTAAAAAAAGTGTGAGTTCTTATCCTAGAAGATAAGATCTTGTGTCTGAGTCCATGATTTCCCCTTATTTACTGTGCCTATACAAAAATGTATGGTGTCCTTTTGTATTGCTGGTGCTATTCCAGGTAAGGATGACAAGCTACACGTACAGTATCTGTGGTGTGGTCTGAGCTTTTATCCCAGGCAAGACATTTTCTTGGTTTTTGACCAAGCAGCACCAAAACTGGTGAGGGTAGAGAAAATATGTATTTATTTTAAGTACGAAACTATATGAGATTAATTAAAAATTAATCCATGACTGTTTTCTGTGTTATTTTCACTTATTTTGGTTTGAGTTAGAAACACAGTAAGCAGTCTGCATGCCTTATCCACTGTACTATCTCTTACACTCTATATTTTGTTTGTTTGTGGGTCATTTTTAGCAGACTCAGGGGAATATTTGTTGTGCTGAAGATTACACAGTGTTGGTCCTATGCAAAGGAAGCACCCTACCAACACTACTATCATTCTGGCCCATCTTTTTAATTTTTTGAGATTATTTATTTGCTACTTGTTCAAAGGACAACTAGCAAGTACTTTCTTATGATTAATGTTGATGAGTGAGCTTATCTGCTGGAAAGACAATCTCTTGATTGTCTGAAATTTGAAATCAATATTTTGATTAAGAATTTATCAAAAGTATTAAGGGTATATGACTATTGAACTTGTCCA